>NC_081262.1:16565356-16865356 GCF_030490865.1 Poecile atricapillus
ATTGACATGAATGGTGATGAACGACGCAGCAGCGCTTTGGTGTATCTCCCTGCGGCGTGGCTGAGCTCGTCCTGCCGCGGGGCAGCGCCGGCGCGGCCCGAGCGCGATCTGCCCTCCGGAGCCGCCAGCCTTCCTGCCCAGCCTGCCCCTGTAAGTCCTGACCTGGTGGATGCCAGCACTGTGTGTCCTGACACCTCTCTGTATCTGCCTGCTCTGGAGTCCGCAGTCCCAGCCAGAGCGTGCGAGGCGCGGACAGGAACCGGGGCAGGGGCTGGCCGGGCCCCCGCCCCGCTGGGACTGACATCACTGACATCACACCCGTGTTGATTGTATCGTCCAAGTGTGTGGAATTCCTTCACTGAGCTCGTTACGTGGAAATAAAATGTGGTTGGTTTTAAAGCTGATCCTCGTTGCTGTCCGTTGTCCGTGGCCTCAGGCCGTCCAGCTCCGCTCCAGGGTGCCCAGCTCCAGCCCCTCGCAGAACGACTGCGGCCAGCGGGCCTTGCGCTGCACAGAGACAATTTGTGCCCTCGGGGAGCTGCTGGCCCCAGCCAGGGACGGCTCCCAGCGCTTCCCTGGAGTCACCCTGCCGGGATGGGGGGCACAGGGCACCTGCACCCCCTGCCAGCCCTTCCCCGAGCCCCTGGCTCACCGGTCGCTGCCTGGAGAGCTGGTGGAGGAGAGGGAAGGGAGCCCACTGGATGGGCTCCATGGGCCAGCTGGACACGGAGATGTCGCTGGCTTTCCCCGAGTCCACCATAGGGTCATTCATGCTGCTGGAGCTGGTGTCCCAGTCGTAATGGAAACTGGGAAAAGAATCCATGGGCAGTCAAGAGAAGGGGATAGGAGTCAGGCTGGTGCAGGAGAGGAACCCTCTGCTGTGCCCCGGCGGTGATGAAGTTGGGACAGTGCCAAGCTCAGGCCCCGGAGCTGAGGGAGCCCCCGGAGCTGTGGCTTTGCTCCTGATCCTCCCACGGCTGGGGGTGTTCCTGCCCGTCCTGCCCTTTGCCAGTAGAGCTGGAAACTTCCAGGGCTTTTTCCATGGACACCCCTGGAAGCTGATTTGATTTTCCCGTGGGCACACAGAGCCACCCTTTCCTGCAGATGAGAACTCTCCTCCCTTACAGCAGTGCCTGCTCCTCCCGTGGGTGAAAATAAAATAAACTGGGTGCTGCCCCATGGACTCCAGGAGCTGGGGGGCTGCCAGAGCTCCCGGCACTGCCGTGGTGGAGCAGACACAGGCTGTGCAGGGCTGCAAACACGGTTCCAGGGCTCCGTGTGCCCCAAAGCCCTGCCCAGAGTCACCAGAGCCCCCCGAGCAAGCCCCGGGCCCGGCCCTGCTCCATGGGCTGGGAGAGGGTCCCTACCTGGGCTGGCACTGCGGGTGGGCGCAGGGCACCGGGCCCCGCTTGGCACCGTTGGTGACAGCAGAGTCCCCCTGGCAGCCGCTGTCCAGGACCCGGAGCTGCAGCAGCTCCTCAGAGTTGCTGAAGGCCGGGTTGTCCAGCGAGCTGGCCGAGGGCAGCCCCGAGCCGGACCAGTACTGGGCAGAGACATCGTCCAGGCGGCAGAAACGGCGATAGCTGCGGGCAGGACGGGCACGTGGCCAGGTGTGAGGCACACACAGGTACACACAGGTACACACAGGTACAGGTACACACAGATACACACAGATACACACAGGTACACACAGGTACACACAGGTACACACAGGTACAGGTACACACAGGTACACACAGGTACAGGTACACACAGGTACAGGTACACACAGGTACAGGTACACACAGGTACACACAGGTACACACACAGATACACACAGGTACACACAGATACACACAGGTACACACACAGATACAGGTACACACAGATACACACAGGTACACACAGGTACAGGTACAGGTACAGGTACACACAGGTACACACAGGTACAGGTACAGGTACACACAGGTACACACAGGTACACACACAGATACACACAGATACACACACAGGTACAGGTACACACACACAGGTACACACAGGTACACACACAGATACAGGTACACACACAGGTACACACACACAGGTACAGGTACACACACACAGGTACACACAGGTACACACAGATACACACAGGTACACACACACAGGTACAGGTACACACAGGTACACACACAGGTACAGGTACACACAGGTACACACACAGATACACACAGGTACACACACACCGGTACAGGTACACACAGGTACACACAGGTACACACAGATACACACAGGTACACACAGGTACACACACACAGGTACAGGTACACACACAGGTACACACACACAGGTACACACACACAGGTACACACACACAGGTACACACACACACAGGTACAGGTACACACACACACAGATACACACAGATACACACACACAGGTACAGGTACACACACAGGTACACACACACAGGTACACAGATACACACACACGTGCTCATCAGCACATGTCACACATCAGCACAGCAGCACAGCCCTTCAGTGGCACACAGCCCCGGTCCCCAGCAGGCCCTTCTGGCTGCACCCCACGCCCCGTGCCCGGGAGCATCCCCTGGCACCCCGCACACACCCGGGGGGCCGGGGGGCACTGCCATGGCTCTGGGAGCAGCCGCTCCTGGGCCCCGCAGCTGCAGCCCCAGCCCCGCACATCCCACCGCCGCTATCCCAGCGGTGCTTTCCTCTGCACAGCCCAGCCCCAGCCCCGCACATCCCACCGCCGCCATCCCAGCGGTGTTTTCCTCTGCACAGCTCAGCCCCAGCCCCGCACATCCCACCGTGGCTTTCCCTGCTGCCCCTCGCCCCCGTAGCCCAGCAGAGGCAGGAGTCCCCACTCTCCCGGAGCCCACAGCCCCCAGGCCGGCCCGCAGGGCTCCGTGCTCCCACCTGCTGCGGCTCTGCTCGGCCCTGGCCTCCAGCAGCAGCGCCTTGAAGCGGCGGACGGCGAGGACGGCGAGGACGGCGCCCAGGAGGAGGATGCTGAGCAGGACCCCGGCCGCCGTGCCCAGCAGGCCCTGCTGTGTCACCCGGTAGTCACAGCGCAGCCCCACGAACCAGAAATCGCTGCCCACGGGGCACCTGCACCGAGGGGTCCATCAGCGCCAGGGGCCGGTACCCGGCAGCCCGGGCTGTCCCCGGGGCACTCACCGGCAGCGGGGCTGCTGGTCCCGGCCGTGGGAGCAGATGCCGTGGTTCTTGCAGTAGTCACGGTGGCACAGGGAGGTGCAGGTCGCGTTCCCGTCCGCCCTGGCCACGCAGGCGAAGCCGGCCGGGCAGGCGAGGAGCAGAGCGCAGGGGTCCAGCGGCAGCGCTGCGGGGACGGGGCCCAGCCGTGTCACCCCTCCCTGCCGAGCGTGTCCCCACCCTGTCCCCGGCCCCGCGGGACGGCCCCGCACTCACCCAGAGCCTCGTGGCGCAGGACGGGGGCCGTGCCCACCGCCAGCCCCGGCCGGGCACCGGCAGAGCCCAGCGCGGCCCCGAGGAGCCGCTCCAGCCCCGGCAGCGGCAGCTGCTCCGCCGCGAAGAGCGCATCGTAGCGCAGCACCACGCTGCCCTCCCTGCGGGGACAGCACCGCACCCCGGCACTGCTGCGGCCCCGCAGCGTGCGACAGTCCCCGAACCCCCGCCGGGAGCGCCACACGCTGCGGGGCTGTGCCACCACCCACCTGATCCCTGTCACCTCCAGCCGCAGGAACCCGGGCACCGATGTGAAGAGGGGAGTCACCTGCACAGGTGGTGGGAGCTGAGCGCGATGGCCCCGGTCCCGGCCCCGGTCCCGGTCCCGGCCCGCACTCACCGTCCGGTTGAAGCTGTGCAGCAGCTCCTGGCGCTCGTGGGACCCGGGGTCCTGCAGGGCCGGGACGAACCCCATGTCCAGCACCAGCTCACAGGGGATGCGCAGGAGGGATTCTGCAGGAGGAGATGGGGACCAGCAGGTCATGACCCCCCCCAGGGGCCACCGCCACGACCCCCCCATGCTGGTGGCCCCCAGGGCTTCTCCCCCTCCTGCCGTGCCCCAGCAGAGGATCCCGAAACCTCAGACTCACCTCTCAGGAGTGGGGGCTGATCTTCCACGATGAACACCTGGGGGGCCCTGCCCACCCCAGCCAGTGTCACCTGCGGGGTGTGAGTGTCTGCCATCCCTCCGGGGCTGCTCGATGGCCGGGCCAGGTCTGTGTCCACAGCAGCTGGAGAGGACCCAGGGCCCCCACCATGGGACCCTGTGGGCTGCTGGGGAGGCCCGGGCACCACAGAGGGCACATGAGTTGGGGACCCCCGTGTCAGCCCCACCTCATCCCTCTGCAGTACGGCAGCACGCGGCTCAGCTCTGACCGTCCCCATCTCCCCGAGCTCTTCTGGGCTGCTGGCAGTTGTGATGGTGGCAGTGACACCGGTGGTGGCGGTGACGCCAGTAGCAGTGGTCAGTCCCAGGGAAGACGCAGGCTGGGAAGATGCAGGCTGGGACAAAGTTGGCTGCTGGGAAGGCCCAGCTGCTGAGGGGGGGGCCAGGCTGCCCACCCCCAGCTGGGTCCCCCCCAGCGATGGAGGGTTCTGAGCAGGACCCACCCTCGAGCTGGAATGGGGCAGCTCTGGGGAGGGGTCTCGCAGGGTGGTGCCCACAGCGGGGCTGAATCCCAGGGCCCCCCAGGCAGTGCCGGGGGAAGGCAGCAGGGTCACTGCAGAGCCACTGGCTGGGACAGGCTGTGGGGACAGGGGGATATGGGAGGATCCAGGACTGGCCTGTGTCACCTGAGCCACAGCGGTGCTGCCAGGGGACAGGGGGACAGGGAGCTGCCCTGGGATGGCTGCCGGGCTCAGGGGGATGTGACTGTGCTCAGGGGGAACCTCTCTGTCAGGTGGCCCCAAGACCCCAGTGGTCAGCTCCGGGGCTCCTCCCTGGCCAGGAGATGTCACCCCTGGGGTGCTGGCCATGGTGGTGGGGAGGGGCAGACCTGAGCCCCTGCGTGTGGCAGGCAGCAAGGCTGGGCCTGTCCCCACGGCTGGCCGGGCTGTGCTGGCAAAAGGGCCCCCACCAGGCCCAAGGGACAGTGCAGAGGGGCGAGGGGCAGAGAGGGGACCCTCCTGTGGGTGGGAAGCAAAGCCCTGGCCTCCTGACAGCCCTGGCAGCTCCCAGTGTGTCTCCTGCAGTGTCCCTGTGGGGGTCAGTAGCCTCTGCAGCCCCCCAGCAAAGGGTGATGTCCCTGTTGTCCCTGGTGCTGAGCTGGCAGTGGCCAGCACGGTGCTCGGGTGGGTCCCTGGGCTGCTGTCACCCAGCTGGGGAATGTCATTCTGGCTCTGCACGAGGGCTGTCCCGATGGCCCTCCATCCCCTCAGGGTGCTGCTGGACCTCCACTGTCCCCTGGCAGAACCTGCCACTGTCACAGAGGGTGGTGAATGCGAAAGCGTCCCCTGCGCTGTCGTGGCACCTTCTGCTGTCCCATGTCCTGCAGGGTCAGTGCCCGGGGGGTGCGCGGTTCCAGGACCTGTCTCTGCCTCCCCAGGGGCTGCACTGGTCACCCCCAGAGCGGCAGGGGACAGCAGCTCCCTGCCTGCAGAGACCGCGGGCCCCCGGGGCTGGGGGCTTGTCCCACCCCGCACCGCCGGCCCTGTCCCCTCCCTGCCCAGCCCGGGGGTTCTGGGGCTCTCCTGCGGCCTGGAGCTCTCGGCTGTCCCCGCGGGGGTCCCAGGGAAGGGCAGCAGCTCAGCCTCTGTCCACAGCTGCCCCCCGGGCTCTGGTGTGGGCGCCTGGCCGGTGCCGGCTCCGCGCTGCGGGCGATCTGCGGGCAGAGGCAGAGCGGGGACACTGAGCGGGCCCCACCGCACGGGGCTGGCACTCGGTGCCACCGGGGGCTCGGGAGGGAGGGCTGTACCTGTCCGGCAGCGCTCCCCCGCCGCCGGGCCCAGCTGGGCGCAGGGGTCGGCAGCGCTCAGAGCGGAGCCCGTCCCGCTGCCCAGAGCGGGGCAAAGCCGAGCGCAGCATTCCACGAGCACTGGGAGAGGGAAAGGAGCAGCGTGCACCAGTGCTGGGCATCGAGCATCCTGCGCCAGCACCGGGCACCGACCCCGCAGCTACCGCTGGGGTGGGGGTCTCCTTCTCCCTTCTGTCAACCGTGGGTGGCTGTGCTGAAGGGATGCTCCGGAACAACACAAACCCAGCTGGGGACCACCTGCCCTAATCCCGAAGAACGGTGCCGAGTCCTGCCCCAGCAGCTCACTCTGTCCGTGCTGGGAGCCCCCGGCTCACCCAGAGCCCGACCACCCTCGGGCACAGCCGCCACGGGCCAGCAGCGGCTCCGCGGGCAGGGCACGACCCCAGCGCCCGAGCAGTGCCCCGGGCAGAGCCTCCGGGGCCCCCGGCGGCTTCTCTCCATGTCCAGGGATAGCGGGTGGTGACCGCCCGAGAGGGGCCGGGACTGCACGGGGCCACCACGAGCCCAGCGGGCCCCGCTGTCCCCAGCGCCTCACCGGGGCTCCCGCAGGGGCAGCCACGGAGTCACCCGGGCTGGTGGCACAGCTGGGCACGGAATGGCCAGAGCTGGGCACGGAATGGCCAGAGCCGGGCACGGAATGGCCAGAGCCGGGCACGGAATGGCCACGGCACGCGGCCGGCGTGCCCGCCCCGCTGCCCGCTCGCCCCGCGGCTGGGCCCACTCTGGGCAGGTCCCAGCGACACCGAGCAGCAGCCACCGCCCCCAGCCCCAGCGCCATCGGGGACACGGACCCGCCCGGTGCCGGTACCGGCCCCGCCGCCGCCGCAAAGCGCCGGGATGCACCGGCCCTGCCGCCGCCGCCCCCCGAGCGCAGCATCCCCCGCCCAGGGAGCGGCGGGGCCGGGGACCCTTCCCGGCTGTGCCCCCCTCCCCGCCCCGCTCACCTGCGGCCGCCAGGAGCCGGGGCAGCGGCGGGCGGGCCCGGGGCAGCGGCAGCCGCGGCCGCTCCATGGCGCGGTGCGGGCGGCTCTGCCGGTGGCGGCAGGAAACCCCCGCCCGCTCCCGCTGCGGCGGGGCGGAGGCGCAGGGAACCGCAGCCCCCGGCCCGGGCCCGCCCCACGGCACCAGCACCGGCACCAGCACCGGCACCGGCACCGGCACCGGGCCCGGAGCTCCCTCCCTCCCTCCCTCCGGGCCGGGCGGACCGGGCTCGGCAGCGGGACCCACCCCGGGACACTCGGCTCAGCTCGGGGCCGCCGCCCGCGGGACTCGGGGCACTCACAGCTCCTGCCTGTCCCCCTCCCACCGCTTCATCCCGGGACACTGCTCTGCCCCGGCTGTCCCCACGCTGTGAGCCGTGCCAGGCCAAAGGCTCCCCCAGGACACCGGTGTCAGCTCTGGCTCAGTCCCTCATCTCAGCCCTCAGGGTCACCACAGCCAGCAGAACCCAGCGACCACTCCCCACCATCAGACATTCTGTGTCCACACCACGGGGAAACCAGCACGGACACAGCAGCCAAACCCAGTGTCCCCAGCTCTGCTCTGCAGCTGCTCAGAAAATGTCTCAGGGCTCAGCCAGGCTGTGGAGCCACAGGGAGAACTTTGCAAGGGCACAGTGAGCGCAACACTTGTGCCCTGGAGCAGAGGGTCACTGGTCTGCCAGGGATCTCAGTGAAGTGCAGCTCCTGAGAACAGCCCACCACAACACAGCAGCACTGCAGCCTCTGCTCCATTTTCCTTCCTTACCTCCCCCATTGCCAGAGAATCTGTTATCCACTGACACCTCCCTGGCTCCCAGCCTGGCAGTGCTGCTGTGATATGTCAGTGTTTCTCCACTCTGAGGAAAAAGCTGTGCAGTGCTCAGAAATAACCCGTTCCTGCCTCGTGAGGGTTAAAGCAAGGCTCCCGTGCTGAGATGAACTGGGTGTACAGGAACAGTGATGTGAATTTGCTGTTCAGCAGCAGGAAAATCATCCCCCCACCTTATTTTCCATTAGGAAAGCAGAAGCCTTTCACACAGAACTTGTTTTCACCAGCAGTGATGAAATAAACAGTTACAAGCATGCAGGGCAGAGCCAAATCTCGGGGCAGGGTCCCCAGAGTGTCCTTCACTCCCCAACACCACCACCAGGATCCACCCAGTGTGAGAGACAGAACAGCCACCACCAGAATGGTCTTAACTCTTTATTCCTGTTTTTTTCTTGTTTTTAAAGGACAACACATTCAGACAGTTTTAAATACAACATCCACGTGCAGCTTCCCAACGAAGGCCTCAGTGGGACAGCGTGTGCGCTCCCATCCATCCCTGCCGGCACCAGCCCAGTCCTGGTGTGGGACAACTCCTGGCAAAACAAAATCCACACATTAAAACATCTCATTGAGCATTCACAGGTACAGCAGTGGGTCAGGACATGCTGAGCGCTGAACACAGGCACAGAAGGAGCCCCCAGTTCTCCCCAGAGGCCACAGCTCCCACCCTGGCCCTGGGCAGAGAAGGGTCGCAGCCCCCCTGCCCCAGGGAGCTGGGGGGAAGCCTGGAGCCACACAGGAACAGGCAAGAATGCAGATCAGTGCTGCAGGCTGGCCTGAGGCCACCTCATTTCCCCTGCAGCCCTCCCTGGTCGCTCCTATAACCCTTTCCTGCCCATTTCCTTCCCGGCTGTGGCGGAGGAAACGGCAGCGGCGGCAGGGGCTGAGGTGCCCCCGCACGCCCTGCACAGGCCCCAGGGGCACGGGGAGATGGGGGCCGTGGCTGAGACAAATTTGCCACCCTCTGCTGCCCCAGGAACAGCCAAGTGCTGGATATGCCAGGCAAGAGGAGAGGCTGAGCCCCACGTTCTCTCTCCAGCTGCAGGTGCCCCAGGAAAACACCCCCACCCTCAGGAAAACACAGCCCACTCGCCCTCCCTGCTGCTGCCAGCTCCCTCCGAGCTGCCCCACATCTCCCTGCTCTGCCCCAGCCTGGTGTGTGCCCAGGCACCCTCAGAGCACCCCTGAACTCACCTCTGAGGAGCTGCTTCACTCATAAATATCCTTCTTATCTGCGATGTAATCTACAATCTCCTGTGGGCACATCAGCTTCTCTGCATCTCCGTCAGGAATTTCAAATCCTGCAAGAAAGGAAGGGCACATGCTCAGCCCAAAACCAATGGAAGTGGGAGCTGGGCGAGGCAGGGATGGCTGCTGGCTCAGGGGACAGGCAGACAGCCAGAGCTGCATCACTGCACTGCCCAAAGTGACACCACTTCCACACAGGGGACACGGCAGGCACAGCAGGGCCACTGCCCCCTGTGCCTCGTTAAAGCCACCAGTGCCTTCCCAGAGACCCCCAGACCCCGATGTGTGGCAGGGGGACCCCAGACCCCGATGTGTGGCAGGGGTCCCCAGACCCCGATGTGTGGCAGGGGGTCCCCAGACCCCGATGTGTGGCAGGGGGACCCCAGACCCCGATGTGTGGCAGGGGGACCCCAGACCCCGATGTGTGGCAGGGGGACCCCAGACCCCGATGTGTGGCAGGGGGACCCCAGACCCCGATGTGTGGCAGGGGGACCCCAGACCCCGATGTGTGGCAGGGGGACGCTCCTGGACCTCCAGGCAGCACCTGAAGCCCCTCAGGCCGGGTGTGCTGTCATGTACTTGCATGGAGCAAACACCAGGACAGGGCACTAGGGCTCTTGGTGGTGGAACTGGTCAGAAACAGCCCAGAAATGTCTTTTCTTTTTTAGCATTTCCTGGCCACACTCACAGTTCACTTGGGGATTACAGACACGCTGCCAGAAAAGGCTCTGAGAGTGAAACATCCACCTTGGGCTTAGACAGTGACCAAACCCCAGGGACATCTATGGGCCAAGGTGACATTTAGGTACCTACTCCAGAATTCATGAGCTTTAGAGGGAAGCATGAAGAAGTCCAAGGGAAGTAAAAAGAATATAAACCAATAAGGAGAAAACACCTTTTTTTTTTTATCTAGTACAATTAAGGATAAAAAAAATTCTGGTGAGCAAGAACAACCTGAACTGTCTGGGATTTTTGATCTGCAGTGCCAAGCTCAGCACCCACTGCTCCCCTTCCTCTCTCCCTGAGGGGTGGGAGAGAATTCATGCTTCCAAACGGGCTGAGCTCTGGAACAGAGGGCCACATTCCCGACTCCCAGGGGTGCCCAGCTCACTGCTGGCTCTGGAGGTTCACCCTGCTCCTGGGATGGCTCTGGAGGTTCACCCTGCTCCTGGGGATGGCTCTGGAGGTTCACCCTGCTCCTGGGATGGCTCTGGAGGTTCACCCTGCTCCTGGGATGGCTCTGGAGGTTCACCCTGCTCCAGGGATCTCTCTGGAGGTTCACCCTGCTCCTGGGATGTCTCTGGAGGTTCACCCTGCTCCTGGGATCTCTCTGGAGGTTCACCCTGCTCCTGGGATGGCTCTGGAGGTTCACCCTGCTCCTGGGGATCTCTCTGGAGGTTCACCCTGATCCCGGGATCTCTCTGGAGGTTCACCCTGCTCCCATGGATTACTCTGGAGGTTCACCCTGCTCCTGGGATTACTCTGGAGGTTCACCCTGCTCCTGGGATCTCTCTGGAGGTTCACTCTGCTCCTGGGGATGGCTCTGGAGGTTCACCCTGCTCCCAGGGATTTCTCTGGAGGTTCACCCTGCTCCTGGGATCTCTCTGGAGGTTCACCCTGCTCCTGGGGATTTCTCTGGAGGTTCACCCTGCTCCCATGGATTTCTCTGGAGGTTCACCCTGCTCCCAGGGATGTCTCTGGAGGTTCACCCTGCTCCCATGGATTTCTCTGGAGGTTCACCCTGCTCCCAGGGATTACTCTGGAGGTTCACCCTGCTCCTGGGGATCTCTCTGGAGGTTCACTCTGCTCCTGGGGATTTCTCTGGAGGTTCACCCTGCTCCTGGGGACAGCTCTGGAGGTTCACCCTGCTCCCATGGATTACCCTGGAGGTTCACCCTGCTCCCAGGGATTACTCTGGAGGTTCACCCTGCTCCGGGGATGTCTCTGTGCGTCTCTCCCTGCCCCACACGGCACAGGCCAGCGCTGTCCCGGCCCGGTCCCCCCGGCAGCCCCGGCGGCGTTACCGAACTCGTCCTCCATGGCCATGATGATCTCCACTTGGTCCAGGCTGTCCAGGCCCAGGTCCTTCATGAAGTGGGACTCGGCTGTGAGCTGGGGGAGGACACGGCGGTCAGCGGGACACGGGCACGGCCGTGCCGGGCCGGCAGCTCCCGTTCCAGCGGAGCCCCGCCGCCTCCCCCCGTCCCGCTCACCTTCTCGGGGTCGATCTTATCGTAGAGCTTGAGCACGTACAGCACCCGGTCCTTGATGTCGGCCAAGGTCAGCGGCGGCAGCTCGGAGAAGGCGCGGCAGAGCGGCGCGGCCAGGCGGGGCAGGCGGAGCAGCGCGGGGCGGCCCGGCGGGGCGGGCGGCAGGCGGCGGAGCGAGCGGAGAGCGGCGGGGCGGGCGGGCAGCGGCCGCAGGCGGCGGGCGCAGGACGAGAGGACACGGGCCGCCATCGTCACTGTCCCGGCGGGCCCCGCGCGGCGGCACCGCCCGCTGCAGCGCCCTCTGCCGGCCGGCGGCCGCAGCGCCCCGGGCCGCGACCCGGCTGTGATCCGAGCTGTGATCCGAGCTGCGATCCCGGCTGTACCGGGCTGTGATCCCGGGCTGTGATCCCGGCTGTACCGGGCTGTACCGGGCCGCGACCCGGCTGTGATCCGAGCTGCGATCCCGGGCAGCGATCCCGGGCAGCGATCCCGGGCTGTGATCCGGCTGTACCGGGCTGTACCGGGCTGTACCGGGCTGTGATCCGAGCTGCGATCCCGGGCAGCGACCCGGCTGTGATCCGGGCTGTACCGGGCTGTGATCCGAGCTGCGATCCCGGGCAGCGATCCCGGCTGTACCGGGCTGTGATCCCGGGCTGTGATCTGGGCTGTGATCTCGGCTGTACCGGGCTGTACCGGGCTGTGATCCGGTCTGTGATCCCGGGCTGTGATCCCGGGCCGCGACCCGGCTGTGATCCGAGCTGCGATCCCGGGCAGCGATCCCGGGCTGTGATCCCGGCTGTACCGGGCTGTACCGGGCTGTACCGGGCTGTGATCCCGGCTGTGATCCCGGGCTGTGATCCCGGGTTGTGATCCGGGCTGTACCGGGCTGTGATCCCGGCTGTGATCCGGGCTGTGATCCCGGCTGTACCGGGCTGTGATCCCGGGCCGTGATCCCGGTCCTCCGGTTCGGGATCACCTCAGTGCGGGAGACTCCAGCCCCTCTCTGGTGTCTGTTCCAGGGCTCGGTCACTGCACAGAAGTTCTGCCTCATGTCCAGATGGACCTTCCCATGCCCACAGCCTCTCTTATGGCTCAGCACCACCGAGAAGAGCCCAATCCATCTCCTTGGCACCCCCTTTAGATATTTACACACTTTGGAAGGCCCTCCCAGGTGTGTCTCCTCTTGAGGCTGAACAGCCCCAGCTCCCTCAGCCTCTCCTCATCAGGGAGATGCTCCAGTCCCTTCATCATTTCCACAGCCTCTGCTGGAGCTCTGGGAGCTCCATGTCCCTCCTGTCCGGAGCAGCCCAGAGCTGGACACAGCACTCCAGATACGCCCCACAGGGCTGAGCAGAGGGGAAGGATCCCCTCCATGACCTGCTGGAAATGCTCTTGCTGGTGCACCCTGGACACCATGGTCCTCCTTGGCCCCGGGGACACACTGCTGGCCAGGGACAGCCAGGTGTCCATGAGAGCCCCCAGGTCCTCCCCGTACAGCAGCGACAGGACACGGGCTGGTTCCAAAGGCAGCACGTTTAATGGCAGCGCACACAGCCACGGTCAGGCTCCGTCAGGCGGCTCCGGGCTCGGGGGGCCGGTACCGGTACAGGCGCACGGTCCCGGTGCGGCTCCCGGCCAGCAGCCCGGCCCCGCCGGCGGCCCAGCGAGCCAGTGCCCAGCGCCCCGCAGGGCCCGCGGGCAGCACCGCCGTGCAGCGGCCCCGCAGCAGGTCCCACACGGCCACGGCGCCCGACGTCAGCACGGCGGCTCCCGCGGTGTCCCACACGTCACCCTCCAGGTACCTGCGGGGACACGGGGGTCAGCAGGCGGCAGGGGATGTGCAGAAACAGCCTGGCAGCGTCTGCTCAACTAGCTCAGGGCTCAGTTAAAGATTAATAGCGACTGCAGGCAGGCTGCAGTCCAGACTCTTCCTCCAGTGCAACTGGGAAGGGAGGAGGCCAAGGAAATCCTCCTGGAGACTCAGAACATACTTGAAACAGGTGTACTCTTTAAAAAGTGGTACTCTTAAAAAAAAACCCTGCAAGTGTTCAAGACCAGGCTGGACAGGGCTTGGAACAACCTGGTCTAGTGGAAGGTGTCCCTGCCTGGGGAAGGGGGTGGGACTGGATGGTCTTTAAGGTCCCTTCCAACCCAAACCATGCTGTGATTCCATGACTGTTCAGTAACCAAGACCTTGGTCCACCACTATTCCCACACATCCATCACATTTCCTGTGTAAGGACACTGCAGGGCTGACCCTGGAGATGCCCCAAAATGCAGGACACGGGAAGGAAAAGGCTGTGTGCCTGCAGCCAGCTGCCCCACACAAACCTGGCAGCATGGAATGCTGCAGGCACAGCGGTTCAGCCCAGGAAGCCAGGGACACAGCCCCAGCCCCTGGGGGACACAGCCAGAGGCCCAAGCCCAGCCCGGTGTCCCCGCGGTGACGGTGACAGGGCGAGGGGTCAGCACACAGCCTGCTGTGGGAAGAGGGCAGGAAGCAGCCCCCGGACACACGGCAGCGCCGGCTGCAGCCCCTTATCACCAGGGAGACAGCGACTGGATCCCTGCCAGAGCCACCCCGCTGCTCAGGGGCTCTCCCAAAGCCAGCCCAGCCCCAGGGACTCACCTGCCTGCACGGCCCGGGGGGAGGCACGAGAACATCAGCCCCGCGCTCCGGCCCGTGCGGGGGTTGAAGGCCACCAAACGGAACGCTGGGCTTCCACAGGACTCGCTCTCTTTGGCATGAGGGTGGCTTAAAACAACAAACAGAAGGCCCTGATACAGAAGGAAAATATATCACTAAAAACAACAGCAGGAGGGGAAAAAAAACAAAATAATTTTCCAAAAATTAATTGCTACACTCTCTCTAATCACAGCCCCGTGAACAGTGATGCATTATTTTTACTGAAGAAAACAGAAATGGTTTACTTTCCTTATCAAATTAGATAAAAGCAAAAGCAGCTGCTGGCTGATAAGGGCTGATGCAACACAGCCGAGTGACAGCTCAGTGACCCAAGGGATTTATGAATTTCTCTTCCTGTTTCAAAAAGCTAAACCTGCCATAGGATGAGGTGACACTTCAAAACACAAAAGAAGTAAAATTTCTGGGTCACATTTTAATCCCTACAAGCTTAAAATGTAACAAGAATTCCATGGAAAGGAGCACAACTGAAAACAGTAGCTCCCAGAACAGCCACATACCAGTATGAAATATCCTGGGATGGATAATCTGAGGAAGACTCCAGAGAGTCTGACTCAAGGCACCATTATTGGACAAGACATTCTTGTCCCAAAAGGTTACATGCTCCCTGAAAACAATCAAATCCTTGATAAACCACAAAAATCCACTGGGAATAACAGCACAGGTAGAAGCATGTGGGGAAAGATGATTAGTGTGAATGTTGGTTTTACACAGCTCATTCCCTTGGGCACGTATGTCCAGAGGAACCATTCCCAACAGGTTTCTAATGCTGGCAGCCTCCACATGTGACATGGAAGAGACTGGGCAGGCACCAGGCCTGGGCCACAGCACTTCTGCTTCCCACACACAGCATGCTGCAGCTTTGGAATGCACCAGGATGCATTGCTCCCGCTTTATTAGCACTCTGCAGAAAGGCAGGAGCTGAAGCAACCAGTGTGGGCTATTTATTTCTCCTGGTAACCTGTTTACCCTTCAATTATCTGCAGTGTATTCTCTAGAAACCTCAATCCTTTATATCCCCATGCCAGTGAGTGCAGCCCAAGCAGGAACTGTGGATTTTGTGTACGTACAGAGTCAGAATACGCTCGATGGCAGATGGAAGCTGGGTAGGAATAACCAACGTGCATCTTCCTCAGGAGCTGACCTGTTTTCAGATTCCTGCAGTTGGTGAAAACACAAATTCTGACGCATTTCTAATCAGTTACACCCCTATGCAGGACGGACATGGGTTTGGTTCCACATGAAGCAAACCGAGCCAACAGACAGGAAGGGTGTAGCGAGGATGATACAAAAGCAATGGAATTACAGCAGCACAGCCCATTCCCTGGCTGTGTGACTGTGGTGCCACACTGCAGCCCCTCTGACAATCACCATTTCACTGTGGGTCAGCAGCCAGCCAGCACCCCTGTACAACCCTGCAGCTAATGAAACTGCTCCAATCCCTGAATTTGTGCGGCAGAGGAAACACTCACCAAACCACAACGCTGTTCCCTGCAGTGGTGCCCACCAAGGCCTCTCTCATCCCTTCCACTTCAGCAAAGGCTGTAACAGTTTCTTCAGGGGGCATCAGAGTCTGCCTGTCCTTGCACCTAAAGGGAGACCAGCACAGAGAAGAGCAGGTAAAACAAAAAGTTCTGCAAGAGGAACATGACACTGCTCTACATCCAACGTGTTTCCTCACTTTTATCACACCCACCACATGGAGAGCACTCCAAAGCAGCACCTCCAGACTCACCCCCCTGTCTCTGAGAGAAAAATCATCTCCAGTTGCTGCTCCTGCATGGTCCTGCTGCTGCTCACCAGCCTCCGGTCCTTTAGCCCAACAACTGCTTTTATGTTCCCAGTTTTCACTAGGGAGTGCCTGAATGAGTCAGTCTCAGAAGAATAAAGTAAGAGCCTAAATCAAGAGACAAGCACACCGTGACAGGAGGAAGCCATGCAGTGGCATACACAGATCAGCCTGTGTTCAGTCTGCCACTCTGAGGTGAATAAACAGGCCTTTATAGCTGATTTTTTAGAAATCCCTTCCATATTTTCCAACTGTTAAAACAACTGAGAAAGTGCCTCATAGGTAAAAAGATAATTTCAAACACTTCTCATAAGGACTTGAGCTGCAACTACTCAGGGTGTAAAGCACTAGTAAGAAATAAATACAAAACCTTATTTCTCCAATCTCCAGCTCTCCCAGTGCTACACATACAAGGTTACAGGTGTCTGGCAGAGGAACAATCTGGATTACAGGAATCTGGGACAAGAAATCAAGAATTCAGTGTCACCCACAGTATCCCTTTGACTTTGCTCTCATTTTCTAGAATGTTTCAAGTAAAATGATGTGGAGCAGAACTGATTTTCAGACCCTTCTCAAGAAGCACACTTAAATGAACAGCTGAACTCTCTGCTGACTGGTTGCCTAATTAAACAATCCCTGTTGATGCAAGAGACAAGACGTGTCTCCAGGGACTGTAAGGGGAAAAAGCACAAGTGAAGTGCAGCTGCCATTCTGTGCATGGGGTATTAAATTCCAGCAGGTAACACGTAACCATACAAGCTACAAGCTCCTTGGAACTTGGGAACTAACACATGGGGCAAGGAAAGTGCCCTTAATTCTAGGAGTAAGGAGTGTGCTCATACCTCTGTGAGGTGCCAGGTGTAGACCTTTCCCCAGCAGTCGGGTGCCAGGGGCTCCCAGAGGGCCACGGCGCTCTCGGAGGCAGTGACCACTCGCAGCTCCCTGCGGCCAGCTGCTGCCCACCACACCGTGCTCACATCCACGGCACACGAGCATGAGGAATCCTGCCCAACACAAACCACTGCTGCCTTTCCTCTGATAGACAACATCACCTGTTGCATTTTTGTTAAACTCGGTCTTGTAGAGCTGAGGCTGCCACGGTAACAATTCCCTGCTGTTCTCTCACCTTCAGCTCTGACACAAACTGCAAGCTCTCTTCTCTGGGGCCATCCAGCAGCACTGGAGTCAACTGTTCTGCTACATCTTTTTTCTGCATGAACGAACGAAAGAATGAGGATAATTCAACTTTGAAATTATATTCAGCACTCACAAGAATGAGAATTGTTGCATATTCTCTGTCACTCATGCAGATACTGCATGCCACTGCTATAATTCATGCAAAGAGAACTCTTCCCTGAAGTCATACAGGGCTCTGGAAAAAGGATTTGCCCACAAAACCACTGGCTTAGTATCCTTCACAAAGATCTCTGCTTGTTACCTGTTCAGGTGAAGCTCTGCAGGATTCCTGCTCTTTGTTCTCTGACTGCTGATGCTTCTCCAAGGACACAGTCTCATCAGATGTATTCTCAGGACCCCTTTCAGCTGCTGAAGGAGCTGTTGTACCGTGCTCCTCCTGGCTTGTGGCAGCCCCTGAAGCACAGCTGTCGGGGTGCAGTGGCACAGCAGGGTCTCTGTGTGCCACATCCCCCAGGACCAGGGCAGCTGCCCCTCTGGGGGAAGATGGGGTTGCTGGCAAGGCAGGTACAGATGTGTCAGGGAAGACCTCACTGTGCACTGAAGGTAAAACACCTGGGGTTGCACCCACAGCAGGAAAAACAGAGGAGGAAATCTGAGACTCAGGGTGAGCAGGAGCCTCAGCTAAGACAGTCCCCATGGGAGTAAATAGCAATTCATGGGTGGAAAGCTCCTTCTTGGAAGTCAGGCTTTCCATGCAAGGAAGTTCAGGCAATCCAAGTTTGGAAGGCAAAATCAAATTACTCCTGAGACTTTTTTCTTTTGGCTTTGTTTGTGCATCTGGTGTGTCCTCCGGAGCCACACCATCCCCAGACACAAAATCCTCCAAGTCATTCACAGGGCAAGATTTCAATTTCTCTAGTTTCAGCACTCCAAATTCCTCATTTGGTAGGTGGAAGTCCCTGATGCCCAGCTTAGGGATCAGCCACTGGAGGCTGCGGAAGGAGAAGAGGGAGCCACGAGTGCTGGGGTCCAGAGCAGGGAGCTCGAGGGCAGCAGGACCCTGTGAACCCACGGGACAGCTGCGTCCTCTGCTGCTGCCATCTAAACACAAGAGTACAAGACAGATCATCACATCATAAAACAACCAGCAACTTGCCTTTTCACAATCTCTCATGAAGGGTGTCTTTTAAAAAAAACCAAAACATCATATTCATCTTAACACAGGGAAGAGGCACTTTTCTGGAAAGACACTACACTCTGCAGTATCTCTGTATCTTTGGATCAAGCCTTTGGCTCAAAGACCACCACCAAAGCCTGACAGATATGCTTGAGTGCCCAGCCAATTTGGTTTATTGGTTTTCTCCCAGCACTTTCTCTTTTCACAATATTCACAGACCCTCAGAAAGGAGAAAATAATCATTAGCATGTAGACATAGCTGGAGGAAAAGACAAACATCCATTTGCTAGCAAACCAGCCCTAGTGTTCACAACCTTCACTCCAACAGCAAGGGCAGCTCAGTAAGCTCCCAGCCCTGCTCCTCCTCTGTTCATTACCTGCAGAAGTTTCTGCAATTGTTCAAGGAACATGGGCAATTATCCATTTTAAAAAAATAAATCTAATTTTTAAAAGAATAATAGTTAACCCCTATTGTATTTTCTTGCATAAACACAGCAGGGTGTGAACAGCAGGGTCTGCATTCACAGGGATGTTCCCTGCTGTGGGGAATGGGGCATTTTGGGGAGTTTATTTGTGAGGAAGTACCTGCTGAGCCTGTCTGGGCCCCGTGTCTCGCAGAGCAGCGCAGGGAGCGGCGCACAGGGACACTGACCACAGGGTCACCGGCTCCTCGCTGCCTCGTCACACGCTGCTGCCCTGGATGTTTATCTCCCTGACACACAGGAGCATTGGCTTCCACATCTCCCACAGGGCTGGCCAAAGTGTCACTGCCCGGGCTCAGGGAATCGCTGCTGTGGCGGGGATTTTGGACCCGCTCTAACAAAGCCTTATGGCATCTGCCTGGCGCTTGGCTCCTGCCCACAGGAGGATCAGGACCTGCTGGCTGTGCAGCTCCAGTCACTCCTGCAGAGCCCAGTGCTGCAGCACCAGACAACCTCCTCTCATCTGAGGATGACCTCTCAAGGTTAGCATCACAGTTTTCCTTTTCACTCTGGTTCTCAATTGAGAGCAGAGCACTGCTCTCGCTGGCCACTGTGGGATCCTGACTCTCTATAAGCTCTTGTGACACTGGATGCATGGGGGCTTTGCAGGCAGATTTTCTTCTTCCCTTCTGTTTCCTCTGGGGTTGTCTTTGCTCTTGCCTTGTGCTAGTGATGCTTTTCTGAGAAATGGATTCAAGAGAAGTGCTGCTGCTGCTGCTGCTGGACGCAGGAAGAGATTTCTGAGAACTACTTGAGCTTGCTTGATTGTTTTCTGCCCCTAGAAAAGGGAAGGGAACAACCCCTGGCTCCAAATCATCCTCAGCTCTCTCTTGGGAGGGCTGATTGGGCTTTGCATCTTTCTGCTTGCATTTACTCCGCTGACCTTTCTTGCTCCTGCCCAGCTGGCTGAGGATCACAGCCTCCAGGTCCACCTTCCTCTGGCAATTGGACATGCGGCGTGTTGTCCTGACGTAGTACTCAACAGGGAAGAGCAGCCCTTCAACCACCGTGCAGGAGCTCAGCGTGCCCTCAGGAGCTGCTGCCTTGTCAGGAGGAAGCCCTGATTGAATTTCAAGCTGTTGATTCTCCAAGAATTCTTCAGCATTGTCCAGAGCATTAGCTGCAGGACAGGGATTTAAGGTATTAGTGTCACTTTGATGTCCTTTGTGGTTCTTGCTCTCCTCGGTTATGGTGTTACTTCTGCTGTCAGGCAATATTTCGTTTTCTGACATTAAATCCAGGAGCCCACGTAATTCTCCCTGATCTTCACACAAACTCTGAACCTCTGCCTGTTTTATTATACTGGGGGGTTCTTCTCTGCCATCACCTCTGGGGTCAGGTAAAACAGAGGCTCCATGCTGTGAACACGGTTCACATCTCTCAGGTGTGGCCACAGCCCTTGAGGACTCAGGCTGCCAGATGTCGCTGCTGTCCCTCATGTGGGGATGTGGGGCACGTGGGGATCCAGATGCTGCATCAGGAGTGAAAATGTTTCTTTCTCCCTGCACAAGCACCACCCCAGGTGCCCTTTGAGCAGGTTCCTCAGTGTGCGAGAGGCTGCTGCGCCTGAACACTGGTGACTGAAGCTCCTCTGCACTGGCAATTTGATTTTTCATCATTTCACCAGCACTGATTAGATGCACACCATGCACTGATTCCCTTTCCTTTGATTCCAGAGCCCTCGTCCGTCTCCGCAGCTTCATCATTCCTCGGGAGGTTTGGGGCTTTTTCTCCACAGGGGCAGGCCTGGTGATCCCACAGCACGGGTTTTCCTGGCTGGCCTGAAAGCTTTCTGCCTGGGAGCTGTCCTGTGGGCTAACCTCATCACTGGAGAGTTCTGGAACATGCTTAACTGTGACAGATGTTGTCTTCTCCGTGTCAGCATCAGAGCAGGTTTTAGTCTCTACCTGAGAGGGCCCACCTCTGTCAGCACTAGGACATGTATTATCTCTTAAACCTGGGGGGAAAAATGTGTGAAGTAACACGTGTGAAGTACTCCTAAAGTCCTGTCCAACAAAAACACCACATGGTAAAATTAGGCTTTGTTAGCAGGGAAAGATGGGGATCTTACAGTCAGGGTCGGAGTGCTGCAGACCTGGTGAGGAGGAAAGCAGAGCAGACGTTACTGCAGACCACAGCTCAGCCCAGGGCAAGTGTGGGGTGTGGGGGCAGCACATGTGGCCTCAGCGGCCGAGGGGACAGCGGGGCCCGGAGTGAGGGTCAGCAGGGCCGGGTGCATCCTCAGCAGATCCCTCCATGGGGACACTCAGGGGCAACAGCAGCCACTGCGTCCCCAGTGCTCCCACCGCCCTGTCCTGGGGAGCTGCCTGTGGCTCCCACCCGGGACATCCCATTCCCTCATCTCCCACCTTGAGCATCCCGTTCCCTCATCTCCCACCTGGGACATCCCATTCCCCCATCTCCCACCTTGAGCATCCCATTCCCTCATCTCCCACCTGCGACATCCCGTTCCCTCATCTCCCACCTTGAGCATCCCATTCCCCCATCTCCCACCCGTGACATCCCATTCCCCCATCTCCCACCTGGGACATCCCATTCCCCCATCTCCCACCCAGGACATCCCATTCCCCCATCTCCCACCTGGGACATCCCATTCCCTCATCTCCCACCTTGAGCATCCCATTCCCCCATCTCCCACCCGCGACATCCCATTCCCTCATCTCCCACCTGGGACATCCCGTTCCCTCATCTCCCACCCGGGACATCCTATTCCCTCATCTCCCACCTGGCACATCCCGTTCCCTCATCTCCCACCTGGGACATCCCATTCCCTCATCTCCCACCTGGCACATCCCGTTCCCTCATCTCCCACCTGGGACATCCCGTTCCCCCATCTCCCACCTGGGACATCCCGTTCCCTCATCTCCCACCTGGGACATCCCGTTCCCTCATCTCCCACCTGGCACATCCCGTTCTCCCCTTCTCCCACCTGGGACATCCCGTTCCCTCATCTCCCACCTTGAGCATCCCATTCCCTCATCTCCCACCTGGGACATCCCGTTCCCTCATCTCCCACCCGGGACATCCCATTCCCTCATCTCCCACCTGGGACATCCCGTTCCCTCATCTCCCACCTTGAGCATCCCGTTCCCTCATCTCCCACCTGGCACATCCCGTTCCCTCATCTCCCACCCGCGACATCCCGTTCCCTCATCTCCCACCTTGGGCATCCCGTTCTCCCCATCTCCCACCTGTGGGGCTCCGCTCCCTCCGGCCGTGGTTCCTGGCTCTCTCGGCTCGCCGCGCCCGCTGCGGACACACAAGACCCCGGCGGGGCTGGGAGCGGCTCGCGGTGCCCCGGTGCCCCCGCCCGGCCCGGCCCGGCCCGGCCCGGCCCGCTCACCCGCAGCCGGATCACGGTCTCGCTGTACTCCCGCCTCAGCAGCGCCAGCTTCTCCCGCAGCTGCAAGAGACACCCGTGGGGCTGGCACCGGGACGGGACCAGCACCGGGACGGGACCGGCACCGGGAAGGGACCAGCCCCGCACCTTCTCCTTGTCGGCGCCGCTGAGGGCCGCCCCTGCCGGCGGGGCCGCCATGGCAACCGGGGCCGGGCCGGGCGCGGCGGAGGTGACGCGGCGGAAGCGGGGCCGAACGGGGCCGGGCCGGGCGGGGCCGGGCGGAGCGGCCATGGAGCTCGGCGAGATGCTCTACAACAAGTCCGAGTACATCGAGACGGTGCGGGGCGGCGGGGAGCGGGGGGCCGGGGGGAGCGGGGGGCCGTGGGGCCGGGCCGGGCTCGCCGGGGCGCTGCGGGGCCCGGGACACCCGCCGTGACCGCCCGTTCTCCCCGCAGGCCTCAGGCAACAAGGTGAGCCGGCAGTCCGTGCTGTGCGGCAGCCAGAACATCGTCCTCAACGGCAAGGTGAGCGCCGGGCCGCGGCTGCCGTGTCCCCGGGCGGTGCCCCGTGCCCTGCCCGCGGTACCCGGCGCTGCCGTCCCGCAGCATCACTGACCGCTGCCTTCATCCCCGGAGCAGCACCGTTCTGCTCTCTGCCTGAGCCTGGCTCTGTAATGCTCGCTGGCACGACCAGGAGCGCAACTGCTGGTACCAACCTCCTGTACCTTTGCTTTGTTGTCACTTTTCTTTTGACTGAAAGAATCCTCCCTAAGTAAGATAATCTTGTGGAGGTGACCAGACCTCGGCATGAGTTTGTGTAGTAACTGCCAGCACAGGTAGCAAAGGGAGCGGGTTTACCTGTCTGTCCTTCTGCAGACAATAGTGATGAACGACTGCATCATCCGTGGTGACCTGGCGAACGTGCGGGTGGGACGGCACTGCGTGGTCAAGAGTCGCAGCGTCATCAGGCCCCCCTTCAAGAAGTTCAGTAAAGGGTAAGGGGCTTCTTCCTTTAGGGAGATACCTAAAAAATCTGTCAACTTGACGGAGTCTTGTGTTCTGAGAACTCTGTTCGTTTTGCAGCACTTAGCAGAAATGCATCTATCAAACCTGCTTTTCCCTCAGATGCTGAGCTGTGCCTTGAGGGCTGGTGTTCCCATCAGAGTGTTGGATGGAAAGGGATAGATTAAAATAGCAAAGTGAAGAGCATGTTTCACTTTTGTGTGTTTATTCACAACATCTTCCTTCTCTTTTGGGCCGTCCTTTAGAGAGGAGAAATCCAGAATCTGTTCTGTCTCCCTTAGCACCGGATCCACGTGTGTTAATCCATCTGGAGACAGGAGACTCTACAGGGTGATTTTGGGTCCAAGTGTCAGTTTGTTTGTTGGACACAAATACTCTCCTGTTGCAGGGTGGCTTTCTTCCCTCTGCACATTGGTGACCATGTCTTCATAGAAGAGGACTGCGTTGTCAACGCGGCCCAGATCGGCTCCTATGTGCACATAGGCAAGAACTGTGTCATTGTGAGTGCCATTTCTGTATTTTCTGTAAACTCCTGGCTGCTGCTGAGGCCTTGTGACAGCAGGTGAGCGGTGTCTGTACCAGCTGGCTGGAGCAGGATCACCTCTCTGCTCTTCCTTGCTGCTCCTCTTCCTTCTCTGCAGGAAGCTGAGCCTTCAGCTTTACTTTTCTGAGGACAGCTGCTGCTGGCTGGAAAATCCATCCCAGCAGTGTTGTCCCTGTGGCTAGTGGGATTGCCTGGGGAAGGCAGCCTGGCCACAGAGTACAAGTGGAATTGTGTTTCTGTGTAAATAAGACCAAACAGTCAAGGCTACTGTGTGCTGAGGTAGAGAAGGCCTTGCTGGTACTGCTTGACTTGGGTTTTTGGTGCCAGTTTGAACATTGACATGTTAATGTGCAGTTGTACCTGTGCTAGTTGAAAGCAAGCAGACATTTTTCCTCAAAAAGAAATGTTAATTCTGTTGGGAGGAGCATTCAATCAGGGTAAAGATTTATTTCTGTGATCTCTTATAAAGGATATGTTTTGAGCAATTAATCTTCTTGAGGTTTAGGTAACATATCAGTAAGAAAATCTCATGTTTATAGTGTTGTAAATATAAACTTTTCCTGTTCTCTGTTTTAGGGACGTAGATGTGTTTTGAAAGACTGCTGCAAAATCTTAGACAACACAGTACTTCCTCCTGAAACCGTAGTTCCACCTTTCACTGTCTTCTCGGGCTGCCCAGGTATGCTCCCTCTATCTTGCCTTGCACAAAAGTGCAGATAACATGGATATTCTTGTTTTAAATGGGATTTCTATAACAAAGGTGCCCGTTAGCATTTAGTGCCCAAAAGTAAAGGTATCAGGCACTTGGTGCACTGAAAAGTACCAGTTTTAACTTGTGAAACTCCCTGTTTTAGTGCCTGGTACACGATGACTGATGGCCATACCGTTGTTCTTCTTCCAGGACTCTTCTCCGGGGAGCTCCCGGAATGCACCCAGGAACTCATGATTGACGTTACCAAGAGCTATTACCAGAAGTTCTTGCCACTCACTCAGGTCTAGTAGCCCATTTCCCACGTTTCAGGCACACAGGAGCATTCTGGGGTGGGGAGAGGGGTTTTGTCCAGTGAGGCCAGAGCTCTCCTGAGCACTCCTGTGCGTGTGCCTCAGCCTGGCCAAGCAGTCCCTTGTGAAAGCTGCTGTGTCCTGTTCAGCCTTTGTATGCTCATCCAGTGTACTCCATTCCACGTTGTCTGAATTGTGCCACTGAATGTTCTGGAGCTGGGAAAGCTGAAACACCTGCCTTGGGGCAGCAGCTGGGGAATGAGGCAGAGCTGACACATGCTCTGCAGCCTCAGCCTGTCTGCTCAGCTCTGTCCTAACCCAAAGCTAGGCTAAGGTTTGCTAGGAGCAGATTCCATCCCAGCAGGGCTGTTCTGGCTGTGCTGTGGGCACTTACCAGGGTTCATTGGACCCAGACCTTTCTTTTAGCACAATACTTGCTGCCCATGGGCCTGCAGGCTGAGCTGTGTGGCCTCTTCCTTTCCTCCTTGGGATTCTCTTCAGGGGTTCATCACCCTGCTGTAGCTTTTAGGGGTTTTAGCTGACACTGACACCTGTCTTTCTGTGCTTGACAGGATGTTTCTTAGCTTTTAGCTCCTGAAGCACACTGACCTCAGTCCTGTGCTCTCAGCCCTCAGGGCTAGTGTTCTTGGGGTCAGTGCCACTTCCTGAAGATCACAGACCATAAAGAGCTAAAGGCCTTTGAAAAGAGGATTGCCATGTCACTCAGAGAATTCAGTGCAGCAGAAAGTGGGTTATTAAAAATGAGAGAATGCTGCAGCTGTGCCCATTTATTACCCAGAGTCTGTATTTGCAGAAAGCTCTTTGGTGCTTTTCTGAATTACGAAACTTAAGAATGACAGTCAAACTTCTTAGAAAGAGTGAAGATTTCATTTTGAACACGTAGTAGAGCAGGAATAGTTCTTGCTGAGAGCAGCTCTGAAAGTTGGAGTCGTCTGATGCTTGTGTACCTGAGTACAGACAACTGGCTGCCTGCTCTAGCTGTGCTCTGTTAAAGCTTAGCATAGTCCTGCTCTAGGTTTAAACTGGGGCTCCTGCATGTTGTAGTGTAGCAGCTGGGGCCAGGACACGTATTAGGTGTGTGGTAGGTGTGTGGCTGTGGATGAGCAGCCCTGGAGCCTCAGCTGATCTGTGTAGCAAATGCTGATACACCTTAATAGCAAATAGTTGTATGAGTACTAACTGTGTAGTAGCTGCTGTACATCACATGTAAAACCACTGACTGGTTTGTATTTTTACTGTACATAAATTAAAGCCTCTTCAGTTGTTCAAGTGACTCGTGACTCTTCAAACCAAACTAGATTGAGGTTCCTGCTGTGCCTGGGCATGAACCACAGTTGTTCTATGAGTGCTACAGGCTATTCTGGCTGTCCTGTGCATTAGAAAAGTGCAGTACAGTGTGAAACAGCTGCTTCTTCCCTCTGAGGGGCCGGAGAGGCCTCCTCTGTCACAGACTTGACAGGTTTGTGGTTTCTTGTGAGATTTCCTGCAAGTCAGGAGTTCAGAGCACTGCTTTGCTCCAGGGTGTCTCAGCAGTGTCTGGCAGGAGTGGGGTGTCTGTGCTGTGTTGCTGTGTTGTCTCCTCCAAGTTTTAACACCACATTGTGCGTTTCACTGGGATCGCTTGATCAGCAGCCACAGCAGCAGGGAGAGGAGTGGGAGGAGGGATATGAGCTTGGGAGTGGGGTAGCAGCTGGAAAAGTCTGAGTGATGAATTTCCACAACCACCTGAGAGCAGAGCTGTAATGCATGAAGGGATATGTCACTGCAATTACTTGTTTCTTGGCCTGCTCTTCCTTCTCGCTGTCTGAGCTGACTCTTCTGCCTTAATTAAAACCTCTTTTGTTGTCTCTGTTAAGGTGGCCTCTGCCAGGGCCTAAAACCAAGCCACCACTGAAGATCCCTAACACCCAGCATTGTTAACATTCCTTACACTGGCCACTTTCTCCTCCTGCCTCTGAAGCATCCCTCTGACCTGGGCTCACCTCTCCGCCGCTGCCAGTTCTGGGAAGATGGAGTGTCAGTGGCTGCAGCGTGGGGAGTCCCAGCTCTGCAGGCAGCCTGCCGTCCAGCGTGCTGCAGCAAAATGACACAGGAGGCTGTGCCTGTAGCCAGAGGAGCTGCAGGAGTGGGGAAGTGTATCCTACAGGGAGGGGAATGCCTTCTGTCAGGAATCTTGTACAAACACTGAGCACTTCTACCCCAAGTTGAATGCTGTGTTGCTTCATTGATCCCCTGTGTGCTTTGCTGCGTGTTGCTGACCAGGGTGTGCTGCTGGCTTTGAGGATGCTCAGGGTCCCTGGGAGCACATCCCTGCCTGCCTGTGCCGCTGGGCCAGCTGCTGATGGCTCGGTGTGAGGAGTGAGGGGCTGTGTGGGAAGGTCTCGGGGAGAGACCGTGTGGGACCATGCCTGCTCTGTGGGGAGCAGAACCTCCGGAGATGATCCAACTCTAGGGTGGGAATGGCACCTGGACGGTGGCTGTGGTGGCCTGCAGGGCTCCTGGCTCTGTCCGTGGGCTCTCCAGGACACCCTGGCATGGATGACATGTGCCTGTGGGTGAGGCTCAACCCACCGGGAAAAGCATGGTGTATGCTGAACACTAACATCTGTGCTTTGCTGGGCAAAGGAGGCCAAACGATGTTAATTCCCTCAGCCCAAGGGACTGTGCATGGCAGGAAGCAGCGCAGGTGCCTGGGCTGAGGTGCTGCCGCTGCTGCTGCTGTGTGTTTTTGGGTTGTTTTGCACTGGTGGTGGAGTTAAGGCATGGAACCACCCCACGGTCACTTCTCTTGGCAAGCGGGGTCAGGAGAGCCTGGGGCAGGGGGCAGCGTGTCCGTGGGGTGCGAGGGCAGAGGGGCCCTGAGGTGAGGGACAGCCCCTCAGGACAGCCACACTGTCACCCGAGGGGCAGCAGGGCCGGCCGTGTGTACGGTATAAAACCGGCCCAAGGTCCGGTTCTCGGGCACCCGCGGGAATCCCGCTGGGAACCGGCAGCACGTGGAAGCGGCGGGGAGCGGGCGGTGCGGCCGCAGTGCCGCTCCCGGGGAAATCCTGGCCGGGTGCGAATCCCAAGGGAATGTCCGTGACGGAGCGCGTCGTGCCCGCGCCCGGGGTCCCGCGGAGCGGCAGCGGGAGCGCGCCCGGCGCGTGCCGGCCCGGCGGGAGCGCGCGCGGCCGCAGCCAACGGCCCCAGGCGCATGCGCGGAGAGGCGCGCGCTGTGGGGGGCGTGTCCGAGCGCGCCTGGCCCCGCCCCCGCGGCGCGTGGCCCCCTCGGCTCCCATGGTGCCCCGCGCGCCGCGTGGATTTTAAATCGTGCGGCCAATGGGGAGCGGCCGCGCGCGGTAACGGCCCCGGCGCCGCCTTTGAATCGCGGCCGGAGCGAGCGACCGAGCCCGGCCCAGCACAGCATAACCCAGCCCAGCCCGGTACAGCCCGGCACGGCACAGCACAGCCCAGCCCGGCACAGGGACCGGCACGGCACAGCCCGGCACGGCACCGCACAGCACTGCCCGGCACAGCACAGCCCGGCACCGCCGCTGCTGCTTCGGCAGAGGCACCGGCACCCGCCGCTGCTTCCGCACAGGGACCCAGCACCCCCCGCTGCCCCCGCACCGGGACCCGCTGCTGTTTCGGTGCAGGGAGCGGCAGCCGGCGCTTCCCCAGCGCAGCCCCGCTCGGGCACAGCATGAGCGCAGCGGCCGGGAAGGCGGCGCGGCCGGCGGCGGCTCCGGCCCGGGCGGAGCCGGCCCGAGCAGAGCCGGCCCGGGCGGCGGCAGCGGCGGCGGCGGCGGGGAAGGAGGTGCCGAAGGTGCTCGTGGACCCGCGCACCCGGCGCAGCTTCGTGCGCGGGCGGTTCCTGGGCAAGGGCGGCTTCGCGCGGTGCTACGAGCTGGCCGAGGCCGAGAGCCGGGAGGTGTTCGCGGGGAAGGTGGTGCCCAAGTCGCTGCTGGTGAAGCCGCACCAGAAGGAGAAGATGTCCATGGAGATCGCCATCCACCGCAGCCTCTCCCACCGCCACGTCGTCGGCTTCCAGGGCTTCTTCGAGGACGACGACTTTGTCTACGTGGTGCTGGAGCTCTGCCGCCGCAGGGTGAGGGGCCGGGGGCGGGTGTCCGTGTCCCCCGGGTGCTGCCCGTCCCCGTGTCCCCCGGGTGCTGCCCGTCCCCGTCCGTGTCCCCCGGGTGCTGCCCGTCCCCGTGTCCCCCGGGTGCTGCCCGTCCCCGTGTCCCCCGGGTGCTGCCCGTCCCCGTGTCCCCCGGGTGCTGCCCGTCCCCGTGTCCCCCGGGTGCTGCCCGTCCCCGTGTCCCCCGGGTGCTGCCCGTCCGTGTCCCCCGGGTGCTGCCCGTCCGTGTCCCCCGGGTGCTGCCCGTCCGTGTCCCCCGGGTACTGCCCGTCCCCGTCCCTTTCCCCCGGGTACTGCCCGTCCCCGTGTCCCCCGGGTGCTGCCCGTCCCCGTCCCCGTGTCCTGCCGCACAGCCCCCGCCCCGTACTGACCGATCGCCCCCCGCAGTCGCTGCTGGAGCTGCACAAGCGGCGGAAGGCGCTGAGCGAGCCCGAAGTGCGGTATTACCTCCGCCAGACCATTCTGGGCTGCCAGTACCTGCACAGCCACCGCGTCATCCACCGCGACCTCAAGCTGGGTAACCTCTTCCTCAGCGACGACATGGAGGTGAAGATCGGTAAGTGGCAGAGGGACCCCAGCCCGGGGACCAGCCAGCCGGGGCATCTTGGTTATATCCCGTGTCCCTGTCCCTCCAGGTGACTTTGGCCTGGCCACCAAGGTAGAGTACGATGGGGAGCGCAAGAAGACCCTGTGTGGGACGCCCAACTACATCGCCCCAGAAGTGCTGGGCAAGAAGGGGCACAGCTTTGAGGTGGATGTCTGGTCCATTGGCTGCATCATGTGAGTCAAATTGCCTTTCAGAGGCCAAGGGGAGAGGCAGTCCCTGTGTTTCTGGTCTCCTTGATCCCTCTGAGCTTCAGTGTGACCCAAAGCTATCCCAAGCACTATCCCCACAGTGCTGAGTATTGCTGCCAGGCAGTTCCTGACCTTCCCTAGCTGAAACTTTTCCCTGCAGGGTGCTAAACCCCAGCTTTGCTTTCCAGGGGGCAGGATCCAGGCACAGTACACGTAGCTGTCAGTGTGTCTAATGCTAAGTGTGTTCCCTCTGCCAGGAAAGCCCCTGGGTGTGCTTAGGACATGGTCACTTCTATGCATAATCAGAGTCTCTTTTGCAAAACTGATACCCTTTTGTCTGGGAATGTCCAGGTACACTCTTCTGGTGGGGAAACCACCTTTTGAGACTTCTTGTCTAAAGGATACATACATCCGGATCAAGAAGAATGAGTACACCATTCCCAAGGTATGCTGCTTCCTGTGGAGGATCTGTTTGGCTCACAGTGGTGCTTGTTCAGCGTCCTGCTGCAGCCGCTGTGTCTGGCACTCTCACTCTGTGGGCTCTCACGTAGCAGAGCAGGGGCTGGTGCAGGCTGGGGTGGCATGAACCTCATGGAGAGCCAGCGGCTCCCTGCCCTCCAATCCAGCAAAAACCTGAGCTGGGCTGTTGGTGTGCAGGGGTGAACAGACATGGACAAGTCCATGAGGTCTGGGCCAGGTCCCCAGCTCATCCCACTGCTGATGAGTTGGTGTCACTCAAGTCATTTGACATCAGGCTTTGGGTGCTGTTAGGAGCCAGTTCTCTGTGCTACCCGATTCTGCTTCCCCAGGCTTGTGTCCTGCTTGCCTGATGCAGCACTGGAGCTCTGCTCCAAGGGAGCTCCCCTGGGTTGTAAGCCCTGTTCCTTTGTCATTAGTGCACACTGTCCCCTGACCCGTCTCTGAACTCCACCTGTCCCTCAGCACATCAACCCTGTGGCCGCGAACCTCATCCAGAAGATGCTGAGGTCCGACCCTGCCACGCGCCCGACCATCGATGAGCTGCTGAACGATGAGTTCTTCACCTCGGGGTACCTCCCCAGCCGCCTGCCCACCAGCTGCCTCACCATCGCTCCCCGCTTCTCCCTGGCTCCCAGCGGGATGGAGCTCGGCGGGCGGAAGCCGCTGACGGCGCTCAATAAAGGTGGGTGTGAGTGCCCAGTGCAGGGCTGGGCTGCAGGGCTGGACAGAGCCTGCCTGGCCTCCAGCAGCATCCACAGCCTTCAGTGTGCCTCCCTCACATCATCTCTTGATCCTGGAAACTCAGAGCATTTTGTGGGTGAGGTGGCTCCCCTTGCTCTGCCCGGGACAAAGCCCTGCATTCAGCTCTGTAATGGGCTCAGACTGGTGCCTGGGAACTTCCACCAGAATGTGAGGAAGATTTTCTTTACTGTGCAGTGCCTGAGCACTGAACAGATTGCCTAGAGAGGGTATGTGGGGTCTCCCTCACTGGAGATATTCCAGAATCCTCTGGACACATCCTGTGCCCTGTTCTCTGGAATTAGCCTGCTGGAGCACGGAAGTGGGACCACATGTCCCACCACGGTCCCTTCCAACCTGATCCGTTCTCTGTCAGGTGTTTTCTATACCTGGAGTAGGGTGTAAGTCTGCCCTGGTCACAGCTCACACTCTTCTCTCTGTGGCCCAGGACTGGACAGCCCTGCCCAGGAGCCCTTGCCGGACAAGGAGGAAGCGGCGGGGCTGCGGGAGATGGGAGATGCTGTCACTTGCCACTTGGCTGACATGTTGCAGCAGCTGACTGCAGTCAACACAGCCAAGCCCTCCGAGAGAGTAGCAGTGAGGCAAGGTGAGCCTGGGGCAGCCCGTGGGCCTCATGGGGAGCACAGGCTGTGGGAAATGTCTCTAACAAGCTGCTTTCTTCCTGCAGAGGAAGCTGAGGACCCAGCTTGCATTCCCATCTTCTGGGTTAGCAAATGGGTGGACTACTCGGATAAATACGGACTCGGTAAATACTACAGGTGGCAGTGCTGCAGGCTTTGCTGGTGTCTGGCGGGGCTGGGAGAAGCCTGGATTGGGGCATTTCCTAGTCTGGGTTTTTAATCACCATATTCCAGTGTGTGTGTCCAAGACCACTGCTGGGAATCTTACCAAATACCCTGGGAATCCAGAGCAGTGGTCACTGACCATCAGGCCTGGCTACTTTAAGGTGGACAGTGGTACCTGTGCATGAGGTGGCCAAGCTCTCCCCAATCTGCACAGGGACCCACAGTGGCAGCAGAGGCTGTTTCTGCAGCAGCTGAGGCAATAAGGGAGGTGACAAATCCAGAGGTAGAAAAGTGCCACTCAGACCTCCCCAAAGAGGAGACCTGGCACAGACTTGGTGGGGCGGCTGTTAGGGAGCCCCTGGGTGATAAACCATCTGCCTTGGTACTTCCCACTGCTGATGGTCCCCTGAGATTGGAGGCCTCATGGGGTCCCTTCTGGGCAGGTTACCAGCTCTGTGACAACAGCGTTGGGGTTCTCTTCAATGACTCCACTCGTCTCATCATGTACAACGACGGGGACAACCTGCAGTACATCGAGCAGAACAACACCGAGTCCTACTTCACTGTGAGGTCCTACCCCTCTGCCCTCAATAAGAAGGTCAGTCCTGGGGACAGGAGCCCTGGCTGAGGGGTGGTGACACTCCTGCTAGCCTTAGGCTTTGGTGGCAGGGTTGGTTCCAGAGAGAAACATTTATAATTGGAGGTCACTGGCACTTTGCAGGCTTCCTCTAGCTGGTGACACATGGTCCCAAGGACAGACACCAGCAGCTCTAACTGCTATCTGAGAGGCTCATTTATGAGCAGTTTCACAGAAATGCAGGTGCTCACATGACTTGCGGTGCAGAACACTTTGGTACATGTGAGTCTGATGTGTCAGTTAACTTTAAGGATTTCCACAAGTTTTTGCAGTGACACCTCAAGCTCTGAAAGATATAAGGAGGGTCTGGGACTGTGATGGCAGTCCCTGTGCTCCCCTCCGTGCCTGGGGTCACCCTCAGCCCCTCACAGCCCATCCCTTTTGCAGATAACACTACTGAAGTACTTCCGCAATTACATGAGTGAGCACTTGCTGAAGGCAGGGGCGAACATCACGCCACGGGAAGGGGACGAGCTGGCCCGATTGCCCTACCTGTGCACCTGGTTCCGGACCCGCAGTGCCATCATCCTGCACCTCAGCAACGGCACTGTGCAGATCAACTTCTTCCAGGTGAGGCTCTTTGCAGGGCAGAGGCTGTGGTGTGGACGGTGGCAGGAGGGGATGACCTGAGCCAAGGCTTTGCCCAGCACTGGGAGCTGTCTGTGCCAGTGCCCGAGGCCCCCAGACTCCCCTCACTTGTGAGGGGCTGTGCTCTGGAGCAGCAGGTGAGCTGCTGCACCCAGCTGTTGCCCTTTGCTGAAGGAATTCTACCGAGGGACCTTGTCACACACTCCGGGTGCTGCCGAGATGGCTCATCCAGAGGAAATGCTGCCCCAGGGAGCTCAGTGACCGTGTGTTCTCTCCCCCCCAGGACCACACCAAGGTCATCCTGTGCCCTCTTATGGCTGCTGTCACATACATAGATGAGAAACGGGACTTCCGCACGTACAAGCTGAGCCTGATCGAGGAGCACGGCTGCTGCCGGGAGCTGGCCAGCCGCCTGCGCTACGCCCGCACCATGGTGGAGAAGCTCCTCAGCTCCAAGTCTGGCTCAGGCCGGATGAAATCTTCCACTTAGAGCTTGTTCTTGCTGGACTCAACATCCGTGCCAAAGTACCCAGCTATGGAGGGAGAGGTCTGGGAGCTTCCCTCCCAGGGCCCAGCTGGGTTCCCACTCGTGGGTGTGGGCTCATTGCCACAAGGAAGCCCCTGCTGCTGAATGGTGGTGTTCACTCTGACTGGTGCCCAAAGGTTTCTTGCTTCCCGCTCCTAACAAAGTCTATTTTTTAATTCCCTACCTAGTCTGTTTTTCTAATTTCCCAAAGCCAAAAGCCCAGCTCCAAACCAGCGCTCTCATTTGAGGTGCCTGGGCCTGCTCTTGAGAGAGCAGAACTGTCACGAGAGGTGTCTGTTCATGGCTGTGCCCGTGCTCTGGGCTTCGTTTGCTCTGGTGGGAGCTCAGGTAAGGTATTGAACAAACCCGGGGGGGGGATTGAGCAGTCAGCCTTTTAATACTGAAACTCCATGAAACCTCAACTTTTGTATATTGCATAACTTGAATAAAAATTGTTTGACACAGCATACACGCTGTTTCCTTTGCCTTGCTGAGAGAGCAGGCAGCACCGCTCTGGCTTCCCCTCTGAATGAGGCATCCTCTGACCCTCACTCCTGGGCTGGGCTTGCCTCTTCCCCTGCTCCATGACTAATTACAGCTAAAGAATCAGCACAAGTCCTCTCAGGCAGCAGAGTCTTGCAGGAGTCCAGTGACCTGCCTGTGTTGTTCTCCCACCACTGCTCCATGTCAGCAGCTACAGGTGCTCTCAGGCCAGTTGTTTATAAGCAGGACAAGCTTTTCAGTTTTTATTTTTTAATTTTTATAACATTTTGTATAAATATATTCTGAAAAGAAACCTGGTACAAACCCTGTTACCTGTGTAACAAAATCCCACACCCCAGCACATACAGGAATCAGACTGTACAAAACTATTGCTGTTCCACAGAGGAACTTTGCTGGCTCACAGGGAACCATGGCCATGGGAATGCCATAAACCAGAGCACCCATGGGACACCAGCCTGGGCAGCAGGAGAGGCTGGGGAGCTGCAGGCATTCCCTGTCTCTGAGGGAAGGATCCCAGGGGAAAGGAATTCCCTCCTTTGTGCCCAGAGACAAGTTCTCCTGGACTGCTGTACACCTGCTCGGGGGCTCAGGCCTGGCAGAGGTACAGGCTGCTGGGGACCCTAAGGGAGAGACCCTTGTCCTGAGCCCAGCTGAGATTGGCACCTCCCTTGTGGGGCTGCTCGGCCTGGCTGGGCTGAGCACAGCCCCCTGTGACCGGGGACTGCTCACAGCTCCAGGAGTGGCAGCCCCTGGCACAGGAGAGGACACACAGGACAAAGCTCCCTGTCCCTGGTGACTGTCTCCCCAGGACAGATGCCAGCTTGAGAGCATCACTGTGCCAGGGCCTCACTGTGGCTGTCCCTGGGAAAACACAACGTGTTTTCCTCTTCTTTCTCCGAGCACTGTGTCCAGCTGAGATGGCTTTGTTTTCTGACCCAAATGCCTTCACACTCCAGTCTGACTGTGCTTGCAAAGGTGATTGCCCAGAGGGTCCCTCAGGAAAGCCCAGGTGAGAGCACAGTGCAGCCCTGTGCCCATCTCTGCTGCCCCGTGCCCATCTCTGCTGCCCTGTGCCCGTCTCCGGTGCCCTGTGCCCGTCTCTGCTGCTCTGTGCCCATCTCTGCTGCCCTGTGCCCATCTCCGGTGCCCTGTGCCCGTCTCTGCTGCCCCGTGCCCATCTCTGGTGCCCTGTGCCCGTCTCTGGTGCCCTGTGCCCGTCTCTGGTGCCCCGTGCCCATCTCTGCTGCCCTGTGCCCGTCTCCGGTGCCCTGTGCCCATCTCTGCTGCCCTGTGCCCATCTCTGCAGCCCTGTGCCCATCTCTGGTGCCCTGTGCCCGTCTGGTGCCCTGTGCCCGTCTCTGCTGCCCCGTGCCCATCTCCGGTGCCCTGTGCCCGTCTCTGCTGCCCTGTGCCCATCTCTGGTGCCCTGTGCCTGTCTCTGGTGTCCCGTGCCCGTCTCTGGTGCCCCGTGCCCGTCTCTGCTGCCCGGCCCTGGCAGGAGGACATGGAGCAGGGCTGGGTGGGAGCGGTGGCCGCGCTGCCCTCCAGCCGTGGCTGTGGCCGCTCAGGCGCCGTCGCCCTGCGGGCCCTGGCTGTAGTAGCCGTGGAAGATGCGCTCGTGGGCACAGAGCTGCATGGCCCTGTGCGTGTGCAGCAGCAGCCGGGGGAAGCGGGAGGTGAAGTACTGCACGAAGCCCTCGGGGACAGAGCCCAGCGCCAGCCGGACATCGGGCGGCAGCTCGTGGTAGTGGTGCTTCTGCAGGAGAGAGGGTGAGGTGAGACAGGACGGGGACAGTGGGGGTGGCAGGGCCACGGGGCAGCTGGGTGGCCGTACCTTGTTCCTCATGGCCCGCAGCAGGTCACGCACTGACCCTCCCTTGTAGGTGCGGAACTTCCTCAGGTCTGGGGTCAGCAGGAGACAGGAGTGAGGTGGGACAGCCAGGGTGAGGGGCTGCCACAGCCCCTGTAGTGCAAGCCCCAGCCCTGCTCCACTGTGGCGTCCCAAGGAAGGGCTGCCACCTTTACCTGCCCTGCTTTTTGGCTCCTGGGCACCAGCAGGTGCCTGCTGGCCAGTAAAAGCGCCAGCCCTTGGAGCCACGGTCCCTACCTGCTTCACTGGAGACAGCAATGAGCCTGGCCCTCCATGCTCACCCATCTGCAGTGGGAGGGAGATGTGCATCCTCCAGTTGGTCCTCACCACCGCCCGTCCCCCTGACTCCAGGGCTGAGACGATTCGCCCCTCAGCTGGCTCCTTCTCCACACGGTCACTGACGTCCTGTGTGCCCAAGAGCAGGGACAGGGTGGGTATGGCACTGCCTGTGCTCTGCTGGAGGTGGGACAGAGACACAGGGATGCCTCACCCCCACTAAGAGTAGCTCACAATGAGCATGGTGCCCTAAACGCAGCAGTTTCCAGCAGTTTCCAGCAGTTTCCAGAGCACACCTGCGTTCACTGTGGTGGGACAGCACAGGCTCACCTGGAAGAACTGCAGCTGCTTCTCCTGACTCCAGAAAAAGGGATGCACAAGGACTACAGGGGCCGAGGGCCGGCGCTGGGGCTCGGAGTTGATCATTGCCACAATCAGCTCCCTTGCAATGAGTTTGTCTGGGGGTGAAACAAAACAGCAGAGAAGTCGCCCCTGTGCCAAGACTGGGAGCCCAGCCCGGAGCCTCCCCGTGGTGTTGTCTCACCGTGAGCCTCCTCCTGCAGGCAGCTCAGCTGGTAGGAGCCCGCCAGGATGTTGGCCTGGCGCCGCAGGCTGTCCCCAAAGGGATGCTGTCCCCCCGACACCACGTAGTAGAAGATGCACCCAGCTGAGAAGATGTCCACAGCACTGGTCTGCAAAACACGGGGGCACGTGGGACCCTCAGGCAAAGGACGAGGAAACCTTTACCTCCCACTTTTCTAAAATGCATCGCTTGGGGCTCCTGCTCTGCTACCTGCAGCCAGGGAGCCCCATCACACCAGGTCCCTAACAGAGAAGAGATTTCCAGAGGCACAGCCAGAATTCAGGACTCCACAGCCCAACAGACACACAGGGGCACACGGACAGCAGCATCAGCCCCACCCAGGATCAGCAGCTGCTTCCAGAGGGAATGAGATTCCCAGTTCTGAAGAGAGGAGAAGTGTGACCTCGGCAGCAACCCACAGCCTCTCCAAACTCCCCCCGAATTTCTGAGGACTGGAGCCTAATGAGACGCCTGTGCTGAACACAGCTGGGCACTGTCCTCAAGGGCAGGGGCATGGGGACAGCCCTGGCAAGGAGCACAGTGCCTGCGCTCACCAAGCTCTCCTCTTTATTGTGCACCCCAGCAGTGTGACCTGAGGCCGCTGCCAGCATGGGGGACACTGGAGCATGGGGCCCAAGGAGCAGGGGTGGCCACGGCTCACTGACAGGGTTCTCCTTCGGGGCCTCCTGCAGCACCTCGGGCGCGATCCAGCCCTCAGTGCCAGGGATCCCGGAGCGGAGGCTGAAGCTCTGTCGTCCCCCATGAAGCTTCTTGCAAAGGCCGAAGTCGGAGATGACGGCGCGGATGTGCCCGTGGCGGTTGGGGACAGAGATGAGGATGTTACAGGGCTTCAGGTCGCGGTGCACTGCGAGTGAGAGAGTGTGGTGTCACCTGGCAGCACTGGAGCAAACAGGGCTCTGCCACAGCCCCACATGCTGCTGACCCCCAACCCCAGGCTACTGCCCAGACCCCAGGAGACGCTGCCCAAAGCCCGCAGCACCCACTGAGGAGAGGCTGGAAAGGGATCTGCTGGTCCTTACCGATGCTGAGGGAGTGCAGGTGGGCCAGCCCGGACATGGTCTGACGCAGCACCGACACCGGGTCCAGCCCCCGGCGCTCAAAGCTGGGGCTCTCCACGTACTGGAACCACACGGAAGGAGAGGAACTGAGCCCGATTTACTGGGCAAAGGCAAGCTGGCTGGAGAGACACCCCACCGCAGCGTGACGGCAGGTGATGGAGCACAGCCCCTGCAGAGGCTCTCTGTGCCCGAGGCTCGCTGGCAGGGCTCGCAGCGGGCAGCAGCCCCGTGCCAGGCTCACCTCCTGCAGCGTGGCGGAGCAGAGCTCGATGGCGATGTAGTGGAACTGCCGGTCCCTCTCCGTGCAGAAGTAGCGGACGACGTGGGGGTGCTCGTCCGACTCCCGGAGCAGCTGGACCTCACGGTCAAGCAGGTGGACACACTCCGGCAGGAGACGCTTCACGGCCACGTCCCGGCCCTCAAACTGCCCCCTGCGCAGGGAGTCCCCGCTGTGTCCGTGTGCCACCGCCAAGGCTGGAGCTCACCCACAGCGTCCTCAGCATCGAGCACTCTGCTGTGACCCCCAAGCCTTGTCACGTCAGCGACAGGAAGAGATCTTCCCCAGTGTAAGCTGGAAACTGGACAGTCTCAGTTTTGTAGGAAAATGACATCCCTCACTTTTTACTGTGTTCAGTGCTGGAAAAGGGGCTCAGCCAGGAACCGTGCGAGGGGCCAGAGCAGCTGCAGGCAGGCAGGGAGAAGGTGCAAGGAGGACTGCCCTGTGTACCCAGTGCCTGGTTTATGAGGACCACGAGCCCAGCTCCAGGATGGGCGGGATGGGGACCAGAAGAAGCTGAAGGTGTTGAGCTGTTCTCAAAAGTCCCTGAGAAGTGGCCACCACCCTGGGCAAGGGCTGCCTTGTTGCTATCCCTGTGGCTCCCGAGGAGAATGGGAGCAGAGTAGGGACAGGCACCCAGTGTCACACACCTGAACACAAAGGTTCCTCCAGCTCCATGGCCCAGCACATCTTTGGGGTTAAAAGAAACTTTCCCAACTACAACCAGATCTGGTTCTGCATCTGCAAGGGAGAGAAGACAGCCATCTTCCAGCCTCTGAGTGTCAGTTCTGTATGGAGGACACCTGTTTCTCTATTCATCTGGCCATTTCTTGGGCCCTACTCTTATGTAGCCCATGCTTATCCAGCAGCAGATCTGGCACCTCCCATCCCAGGTGGGCTGCAGCCCTCTCATCTGCGGGCATCCCTGCGCCTGCTCTGGGTGCTGACATCTCTGGACAGAAGTGTCCCCACAGGCTGCCCATTCCCCCTGCACCCACCTTCAGCAGCCCCTGGGACAGCTGGCTCTGGGCTGACTGTCCCATTAGCCGGGTCCTTCAGGCAGGCTGAGGGGCTGGAGCTCTGTGAGAGCTCTGCTGCACTTCCCTGGCTCAGCTCCAGCTCCCTGGGCTCCTCAGGGATGCCCTCCCTGGAGACTCGGCCCGGGTGCAGCATCTCCTGCTGCTGCTGCTGCAGGAGCTGTATCTGCTCCTCCAGCTGCTGCTGCTGCAGTTTCTGGAACACAAACCATGGGAATACTCAGCCCCACGCTGGAACCTCGCTGGGACATCGGCTCTGCTGTCCCTCTCCCTCCAGCACCACTCACTGTGAGCAGCAGGACCAGGATTCCCCCGCCCAGCAGAGCTGTGCCAACGCCAATGGCCAGGTCCCAGGTGCCAGGCTCGGGGTACACCTCCAGCTGCTCCCCCTGCGTGGGGTCCGGCTGGAGCTGCCCCTCGCTGCGCACAGCTGGCTCCTCCGGGCTGCTCGGGGCCAGGAACTGCAACACAAACCCAGGGCAGGGTGACACAACGGGCACAGACCACAGGGCACTGGCTTTGGGACTTCCCTCCTGTCCCGTCCCATGCTGGGGACCCACTGCCCACCCCAAGCAGCACAGACCCTTCAGTGACCCAGCACCCTTCACCACTCACATCGTCAAACACGGTCCTGGTGGGAGGAGCCCTGGGGATGATGGTTTCCGTGGTTTTCCTCAGGTTCTCTGGGAAAGCTCGCAGCATCGTGGTGTGAACCACAGGAGGCAGCTCATGGTGCCCTGGGGAGGAGGGGAACACAGACAACCCTCCAGTCACCTCTTGGTTTCAGCATCCATCCCTTGCCAGCAGCCCAGGCTCTCCTGGCGTGGCTTCACATGGGACCCCCAGCACGGGTAACTGTGAGCCCTGCTTCAAGGGGTCCCTGCCCACCCACACACAGCGTGCTCGGCACTCACTGCAGGGGAGGGGACAAGGATGGGCTGAAAGGAGTCCCAAGCCAGCATCACCACAGCCCGAGTGACTCAGTGTTAATGCCATTCATGCACCGGGCAGAGCAGCTCGGGCTCTTGCCCCTGAAGCACAGCAGCAGCTGGGGCTGCTCCCTGCCGGGCACCATCTGGGAGCTGGACACGGCTGAGCCTGTGCCTAGCGCGGGTCCGCACCTATGAGGAGCCACTGGTTGTGAAGTGAGGTGATGCTGCCCTGCGGGTACTTGACGTTGGTGCTGGGCGTGATCTCACACTCCCCGGACTCCCTCATGGTCACGTCGTCCGTGGTGGGGCCGTCGATCCTGGCCAGTGTGATGCCCTGGGGCTGGGGACGTGGCAGCTCGTGGGGCACCGGGCGGCCAGGGTGGCTCAGCTGGGGGGCAGTGGGACACTCACCACCAGCGCCACGCTGCCGTGCACCAGGGACGTCACGGCGTAGAAACCGGCCGCGTGCTTCCCCACGTAGAGCGCTGGCCTGCGGGGCAAGGACAAGCATCACCTTCCATCCCTCACGGAGCGGCTGAGCACGGGGAACACGAATGCCACCGCTCAGGAACCACCTACAGCAGCTGTGTCTTGGTGGCAGCGAAGTCCTTGACGGACTGGTAGCTCCACTTGAGCACGTGGATGTCCTGTGACTGGAAGGTCAGATAGCGCAGGGTCTCCATGGCCAGGTTGAGGTGGGGGAGGCGGCGCAGGCTGTCCTGGTGCCACAGGTAGATGCCGACCACAGGTGAGCCGTAGTTCTGCGCCCACAGGACCTCCCCGCTCTCCTTGTCCAGGGTCACCACCAGCCCGTCCCCACTGGAGGCCAAGTGTGCCATTTCTGGAGAGAGCCAGGGGGGTGAGGGATGCAGCAGCTGGGCTGCGTCTCCCCTGGTCACCCTCAGTTCTGCCACCGGCCATGGGCTGCTGCCTGTTCTCCCCAGCGGTGGGCACAGCTGAGACCTGCTGGCCCTGGCACTGTCACCCCTGCACAGCCAGAGTCCTGCTGTGAGTGGGCACTGGGAGCTGGGTGCCACGACTGCCACGGCTCCCCTGGCTGCTGCAGTTCCACTCACTGTAGTGGTAGGACTCCTCGCAGAGCGGGGCCGAGTACTCAGAGAAGGTGGCATTCCAGCGCAGCTCCCGTGACTTGGTGTCATACATGGTGATGATGTACTCTGGGGACAGGAGCAGGGCACGAGGTCACCTCCAGCGCCCATTCCTGGCACCAGGTGGTTGATGGGGACATGGCACTGGCTTACGGGTCCGTCCGATGTACAGCAAGGGGCTGGATGGGCACAGACCATCCCAAGCCTCTGTGGAGAGGGTGGTCTGCTTCTCCCCTGACTTGGGGTCCACAACAAACCACGTGTCCTGTTTCTTCCCTGAGAAGGAAAATGCCTTCTTTGTAAGTCCCCGCAGCCCCACCTGTCCCCAGGAGCTCTCCTGAGCTGCCTGTCCCCCTCCATGGCCCGCAGGAGCCCCCGGCCAGCGCGGTGCCCCCAGAGCTCCGTACCGGTGTAGAGCACCCCGTCCGAGCTGCGGCACGGCGACGCCTGCACCAGCTCTGGGATGGTGAACGGCAGCTTCTGCAACACAGGCAGCAGAGCAGGTGCAGGGCCAGAGGTGCAGGGCACCTCTCCCACCCAGGGCACCCCGAGGGGTCACAGGATGCCCACAGCCCCACAGCCCTACTGACCATCAAGCCTTCTTTGTTCTTTCCTCCCAGGATATACAGGCTGCCATCATTGGGGTCTGGAAGGAATGCTGGCCTGGGAAGGAGGAGAGAAGGATAAAATGTGAGCTACCCCCAGCCCTGGGCACCTCCAAGGACACAGAGGCTCCACAGCAGAATTCCCTTTAGCAGTTTGCTCCAGGATGAGTCACTGCAGGACTTGACCTTTCCGGACACCTGCAGCACTGGATTTGGCAGGAGATAATTCCCACTCTGGTCAGTCCTGGCACTCCCCAAGCCACCCAGTGCCCACCCACCACCCTGCCTGTCTCAAGGAGCTCCTGCTGTCCTGCCTGCCCTGAGCTTTCAGGGGGATTTCCCTCTATTTCTCTCCGTTCTGGTGTGTGTGGCCGAGCTGAGAGTGCCTCGGCTCCACAGCAGGGGCCAGCTCCTCCTCATCACCATGTGCCAAGTGCCAGCACCAAGGTAAGGTGATGCCATGGCACGGGCTGGGCATTTCATTTCTCTGTGGTTCCCCTTTCCTGCTGCTGCTCCATCAGCTATCTGGGAGCCTCCCGCACTGCCCAGCTGCCTGTGGGGATGACACTCACTCTGCCACATACACCGGCACCTGCAGAATGGGATCTGAAACAGAGAGAGAGAGAGGCCACGTCAGCAGCGCTCCTGTGAGTGGGACAGCACCACTGTTTACCCAGCGTGGCACTGTCACCCACCCAGCCACGCAGCCTGTTTGCCTTCCAGAGCCAAAAGAGACACCAATGGCAGATGTTCATCCACGCTCGGCTGTGCCTGGGGCTGGGACAAGGGCTGAGGCTGGGGCTGGCAGCGCACACCAGGGCTGGAGGCAGCCCAAGCCCATCCAGAAAGAGCCAGGCCAGGGGAGCATTCCCAAACCCCAAACATGCTCCAGGAGCCAGGCTGCAAATGCCCCCCAGCCACTACTCACCATCCTTCAGAGTCCACTTGATCTCCCCTGTGCTCTTGCTGACGGCGTGGAGGTTCCCATCCAGTGTGGAGATGAAGAGCAGCGTTTCTGGGACAGTCACAGCACTGCCTTTGAGGCTCTAGGACAGACACACCATCCTCAAGAGCTCAGCCAGACTTGGGAACAACCCCCAGCCAGGTGTTCTGCACAGCTCAGCTCCTGGGGCAGCTGCACCTCAGTGACCAGCACCACCTGCACCTACAGCTCCTGGCTCCCCAGCACCGCTCACATCCCACCAGGGCCATCCTGGGGCTGGAGCAGCCTTCCTTCTTCCCCCTCTCCCTGGAAGGAATTTTTCCCACAGGTGGGATGAACTGCAGTGTGGCTGTTCCCAGTCACAACCCTGGATGCCTTTCTAAAGGTGACAAGAGCAGCCCGACTGTCAGCTCCTTCCAGAAACAAACGAGCCTGGTGACTTTTCATGCCAGAGAAGTGATGATTGCTTGCCCAGGCCTTCAGAGCTGCAGGTTTCGGCTACCTGACATTGAGGAAGTAATTGCAAATTCACCTGGGAGGAGGAGCTGCTACTTCCACCTATGGCACACGCATAGCGAGTGCCAGCTCAGCCAGTGCCACATGTGCCAGCCTCACCCTGTTGGCAAACAGGGCTGGGCAAACAGCACGGGACCCACATGGCTCTGGCAGTCCCTGGTGCCAGGGATTTGGCAGCAGCTCCTGAGCCGCTGGCTGGTCACAGATTAGCACGAGAGGCCCAAGCACACTCCTGCAGCCCAGCCCCTCAGCCCCCTCACTGCTCTGGGAGCCTGGGCTGGCAAAGCCTGTCCCGGGAGCCTGTCCAGGCTCTGGAGCAGGGACCAGCCTGTGCCCAGCCAGTGCCTACACACGAGTCTGAGACCATTTGCAGAGCAGAACCTGACAGTACAAGACTGGCTGTGGCATGGTGGGGCCAGGAGATTCCTTCAGCTGCAACAAAGCACAGGAGCACACATGCCCTCCCTCACACCACCCTGTATACCTCCAGCCCAGCTCTTTTATTTGCACTTCTTTTTGCTTAATTTTCAGGCGAGGTCAGAGTGAGTTTCCCTGCTCTGGCTTTGCCCAGAGGACATGGCAGGGCAGGCAGGGAAGGGGCTGCTCCCCAGCATGGTTCCTCCAGCCCCTAGGGCCATGCAGGTGGGATTGAGGCTGGGGACATGCAGACACAGTGTGGCCACCTGCCTGGGGGAAACCGAGACTGCCGAGCCCTCCCAGCTCTCACCGCTTCCCTCCCCAGTGCTCTGCGGTTTTTTCCATCCCTTCTGCAACTGTTTTGATTCCAGGGCACTCGGGCAAAGGCCAGGCTGTCTGGGCTGCTCCTCATAAACCATCATGGGCAGAACTGGGAGCACGGGATGCCTGGGAGCTGCCACCCTCTCCCGGTCCCAGCCACAGCTGCCCCAGCAGTGGTTCGGGCCAGCCTCAGCCCAGCAGTGTGGCTGTCGCCAAGGGCTGTTTCCAGGAGCCGAGCTCTCCCGAGCTTCCCACCACTCCGGACTCTGCCGTGATGCCGCTGGGGCCGAGCTCAGCCGCTGCCCCACGGATGGACAGAGAGGGACGGCCGAGCACAGACAGAAACCCGGCGCCAGCATCCCCCGGTTCCGTCACTGGAGCAGCTTTGTCCGTGTAATCCAAAGCCACCCTGGCACGCTGCCTGTCCACCTGAATCGCCACCAGCTGCAGGAGCTGGATCCGGCTCCGAAGGCACCTCCCTGACAGGCGGCAGCTCCGCGGGCAGGACCGGACAGGAGCGGCCCGGGGGAACCGGGCAGGGGGCTCGGCTGCCGGAGGCTCCGGGTGACGGTGGGGAACAACCTCCGCTGTGGGTGCCGCAGGGCCCGGGGGACAGCCCGGCTCCATCGCACTGCGGCCAACGCCACCCACCTACGGCCACGGGACCCCCGGCAGCATCCCGGCCCCGCGGGCACCCCCGTACCTGCACCCCGAACACCTGGGGGGTGTCCTGTACCCCCGGTGGGTGTCCCCTACACCCGGTGGGTGTCCCGTACCCCCGGTGGGTGTCCCCTACACCCGGTGGGTGTCCTGTACTCCCGGTGGGTATCCCCTACACCCGGTGGGTGTCCCGTACACCCGGTGGGTATCCCATACCCCCGGTGGGTGTCCCGTACCCCCGGTGGGTGTCCCCGCACTCCCCCGGCCCGAGGGGCGGCTCAAGCCCCGCTCCCCGGTGCCACCCGCGCTGTCACACCCGGGGCACCGGGTGTCGTGTGCCGGGGCTGTCCCGCAGGACACGGCGAGCACAGGCTCACACCGGGACCCATGCGGGAACCGCACTGTTCCCCGACCCTTCCCCGGCGCTGTCCCCTCCCGGTCCCGCCCTCGCAGCCCCCGCTCCCGGTGCGGCCGTACCTGTGCCGGGGGCGGCGGGAGCAGCAGCAGGAGCACCGGCAGCAGCGGCGGCAGGAGCGGCAGGAGCCCCCGGGCAGCCCCGCGGAGCCCCCGAGGGCCGCTCATGTCCCGGCGGGGCCGGGCCGGGCCGGGCCGGGCGGAGCGGCCGCCGTGAGTCAGCGGGGCCGGGGCGGGTCCCGGACGCGGCTTCCGCCCCCCCCGCGCTCCGCACCCCCCGGGCCCATCGGCCTCCCTGCCCCGGCTCCCCTCCGCCTCCCCACCGCTCGCACCGCAGGAGGAGCCGCCCCTGCTCAGCCCCGCACGGGGCACCGAGCCCAGGCACGCTCCGCCGGCCGGGGACCGGGGCCAAGCGCTCCCGGTGGGAGCTCCGGGCAGACTGCACCGAACTGCTCCCGTGGGGGGACAGCAGGTGTCTAAGGGCGGGGGAGAACCGAGAAGCGCCGCTTCAGCACCACAAGGCTGGGGCTGCTCCCGAGCGGGGCTGTGCAATGGGAGCGCGACCGGGACAGCGCAGCCCCGCACACCGGGACCGGCCAACCCCGCTGGAAAAAGCGGATTAAAAACGGGTTTGGGCAGGGAGGAAGAGACCATCCTGTAATTCCCAACCGGTGCGTGTGCAGCGGCACAGGGCAGCAGAACCCACCCTGGGAGATGAGCACCCACAGCTTCGATGTGTCACCATGTGTGAGGTCCCTTGAATTTCGCATCTTCCTGCAAAGAAACTCACGACAAACCCTTCGCTCACAGCTGTTCATGCAGGAGGAAGTAGCTCAGTACATACATAATATTGAAACACTCGAACACAGAACTACTTAATTATCAAACTTTAATTCGTAAGACTAATTTTACAGAATAAAACACCAGGATAACCAGTCAAGGTTACACTTAAAAAAATCCAGCAGTGCAAATCTAAGACTAAATATTTGTCATCTCCCTCCCCCCAAAATAGGCAATAGATTATTTAAAAATACCATAATACATGGTACTCACATAATCCATTTAAAATAAATCTGCAGTGGACACAAATATCTAAGGTTTTTTTATTTTATTTTTAATATAAAACCAAAGAATTAATTGCTTTGAGTATGGATAAGACAGAGTGAACTTCCATGAGCTACCAAAGCGAATCCTTGGCTAGAAGGTAAAATGGCCACGTTTGATACAAGACTTGCTACGGCTCTCCTGGTCCCCCGCTCCCCTCCGGTGACAAGGACATTCACTAACAAAACAAGAGGCTGCTGGACAGAACTGAGGGTGACAACAGTGCCACTGGAGAAACCAAGTTAGAAAGGAAGTGAAGGAAGGGAAGTCTGGAAGCAAGGCCTGCAAGGATGGGAGCAGGGAGCGCTGTGCCCGGGCCAGCAGCAGCAGTGGTGGGGTCAGGACTGTGCTGGGGGGCAGGGGGTGCAGGTACCCCACCGTGGCACCTGGGCAGCACAGCAGCACCAAATTGTTCCTCTTTGGCCCTTAGAGCATGGAGCAGTGGGCACCAGCAGGGCGGTGGTGGTGACAGTTTGTGATCCCCTTTGAATCCAGATCACTCTCTTCCATCACTAGAACATCCAGACTGTAGTTACACATTCCTCACCAATGTCATTACTGGAAATTAATGATTTACTTTAAACTTGGTATGAAACCATGTGAGTAACACAAGCTCTTCATGCAAGACAGTCTTTGTTGAAACCCCAACCAGGCTGAGCAACACTTCTGCATTCCCAACAAAGCAGTGATCCTGGGACTGCTTACACAGACAGAGGAAAGAATACTGAACCTGGGACAAGGAGGAGAAAGCTGCAGTGCTGGGCACAGGGAGGGGGAAGGGATGGCACACCGCTGAGCTGTGATACTCAGTGTCATGGAACAAGGCAGGGAGCTGGGGATTGACAGGGAGAATCCCAAGAGGCAGCGAGGAGGGGACACTGCCTGGGCTCTGGGAGCAGCCAACAGCAAACATCAGCTGTGTCCTGCAGGGACCTGCATTTGTCTCGTGAATACTTTAATCTGCAATTAGCAAACCCAGCAAGCACTCAGTGCAGCCTCCTGTGGAGCAGCACCCCAGGATGCTCCCAGGGAATCACACCTACACAGCAGGAAGCAGTGGCTACTGAGAGCACCCTGCTGAACTGTAATTTAACTGAAATTCACATCTGTGCAGCTCTTACTGGTAACCTCCCACAGAATATATGTCAGATCTCAGAATCATCTTTATCACAAGCTCCAAATACCGAGTGTTCTCACACTTCACTCACATATTGTGTCTCATTGAGGACCAAACTCCTCCCTGGGAACACTGGTTATGCTGAGGCTGTCTTGGGATGGTCACAGTGACCAGAGAACAAAATCCACAGCCAAAAGAGAGGCAGGCAATGGCTGTGACCCAACTGTGGCACTATCCCACTAAAAAGGGAGTGTTTCTTAATGTCAATAGCTGCCTTGGAAAAACTGGTGTAAGCCAGAACATAGAAAAACTCCACATCATTCCCAAAGAGAGAGGATCTTAAAGGCAGTGCTGCTAAATTTCAACTACAATATCAATTTCAAAGAGGTCCCAAGAAGCCTGGGATATTGAGCCAACAAACACCAACTAAAGCATTTATAAGCCACTTTCCTGTATTTTAATTCAAATTTTGCACATAGAACAAAAAAATGAGACAATTTCATTTTTCTAATCAAATCCAACCTGCAAGGAAGGACCTAAACAGGATCACATCTTCTTAGTGTATAGTATTTTCTTCATGTTTAAAATTGCTTTGTATGTAACCAAGGGGTTTGTGCTGAGTCTCTTTGGAGCTGCTGGGCTGTACCTGGCCCAGGAGAGAGCAGCTGTGCCCCTGTGGCACAGAATGTGACACTGCCCTGTGCCCCAGGGGCCTCTGCAGTGGTCAGTGCCTGTCCCCATCGCCCCAGAGTTACTCACCCGGTCGCTGCGTCCTGCACAGGAGCCACAGGAGCTGGGCAGGAGCTGGAACTGGGGCCTGTGCCCTCCCCAGGAGCAAAGGGGTGAAGGAACAGGAAAGGAAACATGAACAGATGCACAGAGAGGTCTGAGAATGTTGAGGAACAAACGGCAGCTGATCATCACAGAACCAGCAAGGTGCCAAGTGCCAACGTGTCCCAGGTGACAGAAAGAGCCAGTGTCACCCCTTTGCTTTATCCTGTAGTGCCCACGCCTTCCACCAGGCAACAAATTGTTCATTTAAGCCTTAACACCAGGACTGACAAGTAGGAAATTACAAGTGTGATGGCTGCATTTCATCCATGACATTGCCACCAGTAAAGTCAGGCCAGCTCCTCTCTGCCCCCACTGCTCCAAGGGACTGCCAAGGGAGCTGCCACGGCTCTTCTGCCCCAGCCAAGCATGTCAGGACACACTGCTGCTGGCTTGCACACAGAAAGGAAATACCTCAAGCTACAAGAGTAACAAGCACATCACTAGTTTCTATGTAGGATATGAAACACCTTTAAAACTCATATTGTGTGGCTGTTCTAACAGAAAATACAAACTGAAACTGTTATCTAGAGGCTACAGGGAAATCTGTGACCTCAACACCTACCAGAAAGCCAATGTGTTTTCCAGTCTCTTAAGTAAAATAAAAATAAAATAAATACTAATTTGGGAATTTGCACCTGCTATGCTTCAACTGGGCTCTTCCCTCAAGGAGAGGGAAGAGTGGACATGGAGCATATTTGGATTAGCTGCTCCTAAAAGGCTGTTCCTGAATGGGTCTGTGCCTCTGGCACGGAGCAGCACGGAGCCCCAGCACCAATGCAGAGCAGGATGTGTGAGCTGCTCCAGTCTGGCTGCACAAAGCTATGGGCTTTGCACCTGTCAGGGCTGAGGGCTCCGTTCAGAGCACCTGAGAGAAATGGCACACGGATGGCTGGGATGACACACAGAGCATCACAGCCCACAGCACAGCACATTCCTTCTGACAGAATGAGCTGTGAGGGCTTCTTGTGAACTGGAACAGGAGAAAAGCTGGAAGGTGGTTTACATTTCAAAACATCACTTGCTGGATGGTTAATCTAAAGTATGATTCACTGAATTCAAGATCGCTACGAATTTTCAAATCCAGCTCACAGAAGACTGCTGCTGCTATTAAGAATCCAAAGCAGCATCTCAGCTTCTCTCTCCCCTACTGCCCCCACCCCAAACAGGGCAGGAAAGTCTCTGTGGCTCCCCTGCTTTGGGAGATCTGTGTCACCCCGTTCCCACCAGGCAGCACAGCAGTGTTTCCATCCATGTCCATGTCACTGTGTCCCCTGCTCACACCAGGCAGCACAGCGCTGTTTCCAGTCCAACAGCTCAGTGTCAGCACAGGGGCTGCAGAATGATCCTGGGCTGCAACATGCACGAGCAAAAAAACGCTCCCCAGATGCAGCAGCCCAGGGCAGGAGGTGAAGCACTGACCGGGCACGGGAGGGAGCAGCTGGCAGCAGCAGGGCACCTGCCGTGACAGAGTTCACCTGCTCCAAACACGCCACACAGACCAACCTGCAGCTGCCAGGGTCGGGAAAGGCCAGGAAAAATCCCAAACAAGCAGGGCATCTTTGGGTTAAAACAAAGAATTAGTTCTGCTACCAAGGAGTGGAAGCTGCCATGAGGGCCAGCAGGATATGGCTTCACCGAACAGCGCCGCTGCGCACTGCTACAGTTTATTCCTAAAAATCTGCTCCTCAAAGTCCCAGTCACAACCAAGAAACTAAACTAAGTCTAATGCTGATAACTGAGAGATTATGAAAATATTCGGTTTTGTTCAAACCATGTAAAAAATCCTCAATAATACATTGTAATATTTTCTTTTGAAAACTACACTGGAAGATCAACTCTCAGCAGATTTAAGTGTATTACACACAATATTTTGTGAATTAAGGTTTATTGATTTCCATTGTATTTGCTTTAAATATGGTTGAAGCTGACTGCAGAAAAGGGATGGTGAAATCTTTAAGTTAAAAGTAAACTAATGGTGAAAGAACATCACCTCTGGCTTCCATCCATGCCTCGTTTAGCATGTTTTAATAATAAGTTCCAGGACTGTCACATCCAGGGATGTTGGAGGCCTCTCCCAGCAGTGTCCTTAGATTTGTGTCATTTTCCTGTGCCAGAGGTGAGCGTGCTTTCAAAAATACTGCCACTTCCCCAGCACCGTGTCTTTGATTGCATCGACATACTGAGTTGGGACCCAATAGACCCAGTAGTAAGATGCTTCTGTTGGGCCCAGCTGAAATGCCTGCAATTAAAAATGACAACATTTACACTTGGGAACAAAGAGCTGGTCCCAGTGGACAGGCACAGCTCATCCACTGCCAAACCAGACCAGCCTGTCCCACTTGCTGCTCCCTGCAGCACTTGGGGCATACCACACTCTTTGGTGGGCAATTAAAGGAGCACTGACACAGCCACGAGCTCTTCCCTTTTACAACACCACAGCAGCAACCAAAACTCCTGGCCAGTTTCAAGAACATGAGGAAATTATTCTGGTAGACAACCTGAAGCATAACTCAGAGTTTCTAAAGAAATGACAGGGCTGAGAAGCCAAACAGGAACTAAACAAGACAATGACCATGCTTTTATAGTCATAGGATTTTATATTTAGACATAATGTACTATTCTCAACTTCTCTCCTGTGCCCAGGAGAGGGGCACCAGGGCATGCCAGAGCCTCCACCCTTGCTGTGGGGTAAGTTTATTGCAACCTGTGCTGAAGAGGACCTCTTCTCACATGGATGATTAAAAATCAAACACTGGGACAGAGACTAGAGCAGCACCTTCCTGCAGGCCATGACTTTAAGGAAAAACATTTCCCTTTCCTCCCCCTCAAGAAGGAAACAGACTTCTTATAGAAAAGAAACTACCTCAACATCAAAAGTTAGTTACTGTACTTTGAAAAGCAGGATCTTAATAAAAACCCATGGATTAAAATAAACAGCCAAAATTTCAGTACATTAGCACAGTTCTCTTCTGAAATATAACTCTGCTAGATCCCATGTGAGTTGTTCAGAAAATTACAGGTGTGAAAAGACATGACAGCATCAAATCCTTTTTTCCCTTAACCTTCACCAAGGCCTGTTGTTCATATAAATACCACAGAATCTAGAAATTAAACCAGATATCAAAAAATACCACTCCCATTAAGAAATCATGAGCTATATTGTGAGTATGTTTAATGCTTAAGCACTTCGTGTTTGTGTGAAATCAGTCTGGACTTTCACACAGCTGCAGATATTCAATGTGGACCCAAAATACTGACAGTGTGAGAGGAGCCCAAGTCCTCATCTCCACAAGGCTGGAAACACCATCCACCTCCAGCCTGCTGTGACCTGCAGCCTCAGGAGTGTGCATGAAGGAATTAGATGAATATGATTAAAGTAGAGCCGTTACTCACCATCATGTGATAATCCTCATGGCCTTCAATAGGTTCACTCACCACATTTTTAATGGACCCCATGGGTAACTTTTCTGTTCTCTCTACATTAAAATTGATCAAAGTATTATTTCTGACATGCGGGGAAGCAGTATTTCATATTCATTTCATACACCACCTCCATTAATGCCAAAATCTCCTCAGGTCAACAGTCTCCCCTCCAGGTGAGTTTTGGATCCCTGCTGCCCAGGACGTGGTGGCTGCAGCACCACACCCCACACACCCACAGCTGGCACCTCAGCAGTGAGAAGGAGTCCAAAACTGGATCACACAGTTCCCCTGCATCACATGAAGTATTTCTGTGTTCAGTATTTGGGCCTGGACTAAGGGATGGGAAATCCCAGGCTTCACTTCATGTTTTCCCAAAAGGAACTCTCCTTGGAGCAGCAGGAATTCTCATCCTATGGAGTCTAGTCCAGGTATGAGAATATTCAGGACTGACTACCAAGAATTACACTGAACTCTCAACAGCAAGTCTGAAAGCTGGCAAAGATATGCTGACCTAACTCTGAAAGCTTAGGCCAGGCTTTACCCTGAGGCAGTGTGCAGGGAAGCAGAGGGAAGGGAATATGAAAGAGAAAATAGGGAAAGAAACAAATAAGAGAAACTGAAGCCCCCAAAAGACTACAATTCCACAGCAGAGTAACATCAGCCAGCCAGAGGCAATGACAAGAGTGACAAAGTACATGGTCCAGGGCAGAGTTTTCCTGTCAGCTCTCTCCTCTCTCCTTTCTGAAGACTTAATTCCAAGGTCCTGCCTTTCAGTTCAAGCATCCAGCATCAGCCAAAAATTACCTTCTTGGATACAAGACAGAGAATACCCAAAACACTGCACAAAGGAGAAACTGAACTCTGAGTTCTTGAGATAGATCTATTTAATTTGTGATCCAAAAATTCTCAAACCTACCTACAGAAAGCACACAGGGAGATGAAATCAGTGACATAAGGAAAGATATTCTCTGCCTCTAACTGAGCTCACTCTGAACTACCTGTTCAGACCTGTGACTTCATTCATGAAGTAAAACCCCACTTTGCCCTTGTTTAGCATCCCCCAAACCAATTTCTGCTCTGAGCACCCCAGCAGCAGACAAATCCCATTATCCATGCCTCTGTGCAACTGAGGAACAGCTGCCTGTACCAAACTTCAGATTTTTTTGTTTGTTCAAACACCTGCAGAAACCCCTGTGAGGCCCAGGGAGGCTGCAGGGCTGGGGGTAAGAACCAGGGCCAGCAAGTGACAAGCTGTGTGAACACCCAGATGTGATTACTCCAGCCCTTCCCTGCTGGCCTCTGTCATGGGCTTTTCAGAGTAGGAAGGAGCTTTCCCCAGTAACAGCCAGTAATTACAACCATTGCCCAGTGGCAGCAAGCTGCTGCTAACTCAGGGAAGGAGGGAAACAGGTTACAGGAAACACATGGCTACAAGAAGAATCAAATTCACAGCTTAAGCAACACCATGTAGAACACCTCAGAAACACTGTACTTGAAAACTCACCTGGGGTGGTGATGGAAGAGATTAATCACCTAAATACTAAGCATGGATTTAGAACCTGGGTACTGGATCAGTAACAGAAAAATCTGCCTGCCAAACCTAGAGTTCACAACACCCCCCAATGCCTTGCTCCATCACTTCACCCAGGACAGAAATCACTGCAACTGGCACCATTAGAGATTTTAAACCCAGAAAAAAATCTTCACAGTCAAGCCTGTCCTACAAAGAAAGGATCAAGAACTTTTGAGATTTCCGCTTACTTTGGAACTACTGTAGCAGCTGGAGGCAGTACAACCACCCAGTTAGGCTGCTTTACTGGGACAGTGAGCAAGCACTTTCATCCCTCTTGCTCATCACTGTATCTTGCCCACCCCAGTTAAACTGAAGGATCACAGTTTCCCTGGCCCATGGGGGGATCCTGGTGTCCTGTTTAGCTCCAGACAGAAATTAAGCACCACTATATAGAAATTAAGCACCACTCACTCCCCCTGCCATGCTGGGATGGGGAGGAGAACCAGGGAAAAAAAGTAAAAAACTCATGAGCTAAGAACAGTTTAGTAACTGAAACAAAATAAAATATACTACTGCTGGTAATGGTAATAATAGTAGTAAAAAAATAAAAAAAGAAACTCCAGAGAAACCAGTGATGCCCAGTACAGCTGCTCTCCACTGCTGACCAGTGGAGAGCAGCACTAAACCTAACTCAATGTCCAGCCTGTCCCCCCTTTCAGTGACCAGTCCCTCCCAGCCAGCTGCCCCCAGTTCACACTGGACATGATGCTTTATGGTGGGAAATATTCCTTTGGCCAGCTCTGGTCAGCTGTCCTGGCTGTCCCTCCCACCTCCTTGCATGCCTCCTCACAGGCAGAGTCTGAGACACCAAACAGTCCTTGGCTGAGGGAAGCACCGCGCAGCAACAATCAAAACATCCACAGTTATCGGCACTGCTCCCATCCCAAACCCAAAACAGCTCCTGGGAAGAAAACTAACTCTGTCCCAGCCAAAACCAGGACACAGACATCCTCAGCAAGCCACATTATCCCCATGTCATTCCCAGCTCCTCCTGGCACCACTCACCACTGCAAACCAACCCCTCTGCACAGCACCACAGTTGTGCATTACTGAGACAAGACACCCACATAATTTCAGCTGGAAAGACAGAGAGTGCCAGACATGCCAACATTCCCAGTTTCTATCCCAGTTCTGAGTTTTCCTTCCAAGTCCTGGCTAAGCCATTGGGCCCCCGTGTACTGCTGGCATCAAACCCATGCTGCTTATGGAGTACTTTGAGAGATGCCAGAAATAACAAATACTATAATTCACATTTGGAGCCAGGAACAGCACATTGGACCATTTGTCTGCTGACAGCACTGAACTCCAGCTTTTCAGGAACCCACATGCAGTATCAAGTACTACTCACTGACCTAGGAAAATGGCACGTGAGAAAAGGAAACAGTTTTTTGAAGTGCTGCAATACCATCATCACTCCCTAAACACAACTTAGTCAGAGGAGAAGCTTTTCTAGGTCACACAGAGTCCAGTCACAGCCCAATCAGCAGTTGTTCATCCCTGCCATTGAGAGGTGCTCACCTTTTGTACCAATCCACAGCTGGTCTTGCTCGAGTTTGAAGGTCAATCTGACTTTTCCCCCTGACTTGTTGTACATGCCGGACAGCGGCACCGTGGGCAGCCGCTCCTGCAACGAGACACAGCTGGTCACAGGCAGGGCTGGGGCACAAAGGCTGCATGCTCTCAACTTTTTAAGCATAAGGACCATCATTCCTGCCAGCTTTCTGCTAGGACAGCAAAGAATGACTGAACCAGTGGGGAAAGGTCTCAAACCACAGAGAAGTCTCTTCTCTTCTCTGAGTGTCTCGTGACCTTACGCACCTGCACACCTTTGACAGAAGGCATCACATCGTCAGGTTTTCCTTTATCCAACACTTTTCTGTGTTGCTACAACATAAAAACAGGAATTAAATTCACAGGCATATGATGAAGCTTTGCAGTGTATGTCCAGCTGCCCCCTGAACACATCCCAATGGCACTGAGAGACAGCTGAGGGCTGCTCACAGGCACTTCTCACATGGGCATCAGTTACTTTCACACTTAATTGTGCACTTCCTAAGATCTCTCGAGAAATTATCAAAATGTATGTAACTCCAACATAATGCCAAGCATAACAGCCTTCTCAAATATACACACACATAAATACATATCTATAAACACCAGTGTTAGATCCAGTGAAAGGCAGAAACCCTCACATCTGGCAGAGCAACCCAGCACCAAACCAGAACAGATCAGAGCACTGTTCATTTCAAACCCACACCCACAGCTTGTACCTGGCTGAGCACTTTAAGAAATGATGGCACTTACCCTGAGTGTGAGCCATGATAAATCACAGAAAACCATCAGCATGCTGCATGGAGACACTACTTAATTTTAATTAAGTTTATTTTGGGGAAAGCACAGGGCTGGTAATACCTTGAGCTGGCAAGCCTTCATCAGCCCCCCACACTGCAGGACCATCAAGCCAGTCTCACTGCACTGTGCTACAAAAAGTGAGAGGAGAATTCAACACCCACATCCCCGCAGGGCTGGGACAGCTGAGGGAACTGCTCTCTTGGTGTTAGTTTTATGCAGTTTTTGGAAGTCAAATTCTTTTGTGCCAGTAAAAATGAGCTAGGTTTTAGACAGGGTTAAACTGGGCTGGGTTTGCACTAACATCCATCAAACGTTTCCATTTCTAAATCAAAATGCTTTGCTGTGCCTGGCACCACAAGCAGTGTCCCTGCTGGACTAAACTCTGCTACTCCACTGCCCAGAGTCATTCCAGTGCTGAGCTGTCAGAAATGAGCCCCCAACCTGATCTCAGGAGGAACAGGAGCCAGAAGTGCCTGCAGGAGAACCATGCAAATCCTACTGCTCCCCCCACCAGCAATTATTGAGACATTAACTACCTTTTGTCTGCAAAGTGGCTCCTTCTTGTTTTCCTCAGCTTTGACCTCCTGTTGAGCAGCTTCTTTGGGTGTATTTACCGCTAACACATCGTTGATAGTAGAGCCCACAACCATTATCTTCGCTCCATTTGTTACTTTGATTTCTCGCAAGGTTTTCTCCTCTGGCAGAAGTCCCTTGAACATAACTTTCTGCATGGCCGGCGGGAGGCCTAGAGACAAGCAGAGCGATTAGGAGCCGGCGGCGAGGGAGGCGCGGGGGAGGCGGCGGCGATCCCGACAGACCTGTGAGCGAGTGGATCTTCTGCTTCAGCTCGGCTCCCGTGCTGTCCAGGCAGAACTTCACGTCGTACTTGTTCTTGTTCCAGATCACCTTCAGCTCCACCAGCTCCCTCCCGCTGTCCTCGCCGCCGCCGTTGCTGACAGACGCCTGCGGGGGCTCCGGGCGCTGCTCACCCTGCGGAGAGCTCCCGGCCGCGGGCACGCCGGTCCCTCCGCCGCAGCCCAGCGGCAGCTCCTGCGCCTCCGCCTCCATGCCCGGCTCCTCGGCACCTGTGGGGAGCGGACAGGAAGATCCCGGCCCACGGGACGCTGCCCCGGCCCAGCCCCTCTCCAGCCCCAGAGCCCGCCCGCAGCGTGTCCGGGGCCGGCTCCCCTCGCCGGCGCCTCCCGACCCGCCCCACCGGTCTCTGGGCTCCGGGCACCGCGGGCTCCGGGCACCGCCGGCTCCCGGCACCGCGGGCTCCCGGCACCGCGGGCTCCGGGCACCGCCGGCTCCCGGCACCGCGGGCTCCCGGCACCGCGGGCTCCGGGCACCGCCGGCTCCCGGCACCGCCGGCTCCCGGCACCGCGGGCTCCCGGCCGCGCTCGTACCATCAGCGGCGGCGGCGGCAGCCATGATGATTGTGTACAATCCGCCGCGGGGCACGCCGGGAAACGCCGCCGCCGCCGCCGCTGGGCCGCGCCGGCTCCCGTAGCTGCCCCCGCCCGCCGCTCAACGTGGGGGCCCCCAGATCGCACCCCCGCGGCACCGGCCGCTCCGCGCAGGGAGACGGGAGGGGCGCCGGACCCTCCGCTCAGCGCTCCGGGAACCGGAGCTCCCCCGCTATGCCGGGCCCCTGACGGCGGCCGCGGTCCCCTGGCACGACCGGACTGAGCTGGTGGCGGCGCCTTTAAGTGGAGCCCCGCCCCCGGCGGCGGCGCGCACGGGGATTGGCTGCCGCGGCCGGGCGGAAGCGGCGCTGCGGCCACGTGGGCGCGTGGCGGGATGGCGCGAGCTGTGCGCGTGCTGCGCTGCGCGGCGGGACCGGGACCGGGACCGGGATCGGGATCGGGATCGGGATCGGGATCTGGCCCCGGCCCCGGCCCCGGCCCCCGCCTCGGCCCCGAGCAGGGGCCTCGGGTCCGGTTCGGGCCCAGCCCCACAGGTAAACGACCCCTCGGCAGCCCCGCCCCTGCCACCCCCGGGGCTCCGGTGCGGCAGGGCGGGGCTTTGAGTTCAAAAGCATCAGTTCGGACTCTGCAGGGACTGCTGGATTCCCGGGGTGCTCCTGCCGCAGCTGCCGGGCTCGCCCTCCCGGCGTGTCCCCGTGCGGGGTCACTGCTGCTGTCCCGTGGCAGTGCTGTTCCTGCCGTGTGCTGGCTTATGAGGGATTTCCAGGTCACTGCAGGAGCTCTGAAGTGTGCTCTGTTCCTGGGGGTAGTCATGCACAAGTGTGTTCTTAGCCAGTGCCCGCGGAGCTGTGTTGGTGCGGTGCAGCTCCCGGCTCAGTGGCGCTGCCATCGCAGGCAGCATCCAGCGCCCTTCCAGCTCATGTTTACAACTCTTTCCTGAGCCTTCTTTGTGACCATCTCCTCTGATTTCCCCACGATTACAGGTTTTCTTCATTTAGGTGGCCTTAGGACCGCTTTGTACAATTACATCTTTGCCAAAAAACACAAAGGGACCTTTATTTTAAGAGTGGAGGATACAGATCAGAATCGGGTGGTGCCTGGAGCTGCAGAAGGAATAGAAGATATGTTGGACTGGGCAGGTATTTAGAAACGTTTTTCATTTTTTGCCTACTGAAACCTTACCTTTCTTTCAGAGGCTGACAGTCCTCAGCTGGAGGGTGGGTTTGTCTCTGCCTTTGGGTTGTTTTGGCAGCCCAGCCGTTCACCCTGCTGCTGTTCCAGGTATTCCCCCGGACGAGAGCCCCGGGCGCGGCGGCCCCGCCGGGCCCTACGTGCAGTCGCTGAGGCTGGAGCTGTACGGCCGGGCTGGTGCAGCACTGCTGGCCAGCGGGGCTGCCTACCGCTGCTTCTGCAGCCCGCAGCGCCTGCAGCTGCTGCGCAGGGACGCCGTGCGCAGCCAGCAGACCCCGCGGTACGTCCTGTCCCGCTCCCCGCGCGGCCCCGGGCCAGCAGAGCCCTTGTGCCGTGCAGAGGGAACCGTGTCACCCTCCAGACGTGAGGTGTTTGACTGGACACGTAGCGGGCAGCTTACAGCTAAAATTCAGGTGTCTGCTCGGAGTTTTGGGAGTGGAAAATGGCTGATGTTGCTGGGCTGTGTTGAGCAGAACCTTCGTTCTCACCTCCCAAAGGTACGACAATCGGTGCCGGCACCTGACGCCCGCGGAAGTGGCCCAGAAGCTGTCACAGGGCCTTGACTTCGTCGTCCGCTTCCGCCTGGAGAAGGGGGTGGAACCCTTCCAGGACCTGGTCTATGGCTGGAGCAAGCACGAGGTGGCTGAGGTGGAAGGTGATCCCGTGATTCTCAAGGGGGACGGCTTCCCCACGTACCACCTGGCAAACGTGGTGGATGACCACTACATGGGCATCACCCACGTCCTGCGCGGCACCGAGTGGCTGCCTTCAACCTCCAAGCACCTGCTGCTCTACAAAGCCTTTGGCTGGGAGCCCCCTCAGTTTGGCCACCTCCCACTGCTGCTGAACAAGGACGGTGGCAAGCTGTCCAAGAGGCAGGGGGACATCTTCCTGGAGCACTTTGCTCGGGATGGCTTCCTGCCAGAGGCGCTGCTGGACATTGTCACCAACTGCGGCTCGGGGTTCGCAGGTAACACCACGGGCTCCTGCCTGCCAGGTCACTTCATGCTGACTTTGTGGCATGGGCTGGTTTATTTTAATAGCTGAGAACTTTGTCAGTGTTTGGAGGGGTCAGGGAATGGGTGTCACCGGTGACAGTGGGTCACTGAGGTGCCACCAAACCTTCTGCAGCGCTCCTGTGGAAGGAGCTGGAATGGTGGAAGTCTTTCTGCTGCTGTGCAGCCACTAAAATTGAGTCAGGTGCTTAATGGGTTCTCCCTTGGGAAAACCCTCACTTCAAGGCTGAGAAACTGTCTGTGAAGTCTTGGGAAAACTTGCATTCTGTGGTTAATAATTAATAATAATGTGGTTAATAAGTGTTGTCTGACACCTTTAACCTGATGGACCACGAGGAGTTGAATCAATGTCTCCTTTTGTGGTTCTTGCTGTGTGGGGATCACATATTAGCTTGTGAGCAGCACCATGGTTGTGTGCAGGGGCACTGAGCCCTGGGATTCCCTTTGGGTTGTGTTGCAGAGAAGCAGATGGGGAGGACTTTGGAGGAGCTGATCTCCCAATTCGAAGTAGGCAGAATTACAACCCATTCTGCTTTCCTGGACCTTGAAGCGCTCCCAGAATTCAACAGGTAAAAAATTAGTGCTAGCTTTAAAATGTAGTAAGCACCACGTCAGTGAGAATTTGTTTCTAGCACTTGGCTTTGGCTGGAGGTTTTGTTTGTTGGATCAAGCGTGGTCCTGGTGCAGCAGCTGTTGGGCTGTGCTAAGAGGAAACGCAAGTTTCTGCTCACACTGTTCCTGCCTCCTCTCCCATTCTGTGCTTAGACACTGGGCTTGGCTACACTTAACATCTAGGCAGAGGGTGGGTGTAGCTGGGAGGATCTTAGGTTTATAAGAAAATAATATCTATAAAGAGTTAGCACTTCCAGAACATTCTTCTGCAACACTTGTGCTGCTAGGACATTGTGCTGCTAAGAGTGGCCTCATCATCAGTTCCCTGTGGGGTACCAGAGCTAAATGTTCCTTTGTAGAGTGTCTGACTGTGGTTTAGTGTTGCTTTTCTAACAGTTCCACAGTTTTAACTCAGTGGGTCAGAGCATGGTGCTAAGAATGCCAGAGTCATGGGTTCAGTCCCCAGATGGGCTCTTCCCTTAAGAGATGGACTTGATGATCCTTGTGGGTCTCTTGCAAGCCAGAATATTCTGTGATTTCTGTGCGATGTGGTTGGGGTGATTTGATGTAACCCAGAGCAATCCAAAAGCAGGTCTTTTCTCTGTTACAGGGTTCACCTCACCCGTCACATTGAGAACCCAGGGCTGCGCCAGAAGCTCGTCAGGGAGCTGAAGGGGCTGGTGGAGCTCGTCTATGGGGATCAGCAAGTGGATCCAGATGTTCTGGAAAATGAATATGTGGAGCGAGTCCTCCTGCTGAGAAAAGTACGAGTGGTGGCAGAGCACTGTGCCAGCATCCTCCAGGCTGAGGCATTGCTTCCTCCACAGCTCAGCCCCCTGCCCTGCCAGCCTTGCTCTCTTTCCCCAGGGTCACATAAGCTTCCTGAAGAATCTGGTGTCGAGTGATTACTCTTACCTGTGGGTCAGGCCCTCAGTGTCCCGGCAGCAGCTACAGACAATTTCTGCAGAAGTAGATGAAATAGGAAAACTAGTCTTAGGGTAAGTGTGCTGCTGTCTGAGCTGAGTATTGGCAGCAACGGCTCCTCATCTCTGAAAATTGGAACAATCAGAATTCCTGCTTTTCCTGTGGTTTTCCACAGATAATGGCATCATCTTGTAGTTTAAGCTTGCTCTTTTGAATGAGCTCTGCTTCTGGCAAGCAGAGGGAGTGCCCTGGCACAGGGCAGGGGTGAGAGGTAGGAATCCTGTGGTTTTCATGTCCCCAGAGTGTAAGGACACCTTCTTCCCTAAAGGCTCATGACAAGGCAGGCAGCTGCCTTGACTGTGGAGGAGCTGAACAAAGACCTGAGAAGTCTCCAGAAGCAAACCAGAGAGACCAAGTACAGCAGCATGATGCAGCTCCTGCGCCTGGCGCTCAGCGGGCGCCAGGTAAAAAGAACAGTTCTGGGATTATGTGCAATGTGCTTTCACAAAGCTCAAACCCAAGTTTTGCAAAAGTTCTCCAAAGCCTAATCCTGGCTCAGCTCTGGTGCTAATCCTTTGGGTCCCTCTGACCAGGGCTGGCATTTGCCTTCAGGAAGAGACCCCCCAAGGCTTTGTTTGAGCTCTGTGACTCCCTCTCAGTCTGGCAGTGATCTGTGATGCACAGACACGTGCTGGGGAGTTCCCGTGTGTTCAGTGACTCCCTCTGTTTGCAGCACGGCCCGAGTGTTGCTGAGATGATGGTGACTCTGGGAGCTGAGGAGGTGTGTGGCCGGATACACAGAGCACTGTCCAGCTGACAGGGACATCGGTGACGCTGCCAGGCCACGCGCATGGACGGTGCAGGTGGCACCTGTGTGATCATCTCTGAGCAGAGCAGCTGGGCTTTAGGCATCTGTGCTGGTCCCACATCTGTACCAACCTGCACTAAGCACAGGCCACTTCACCTGGGACAGGAACCAAGTCCAGATTCAACTCTGCCCTGCTGTTGCCTCGTGCAAGGAGCCTGGTTTGCTGGGTGGGAGATAAAGATGTGTATCAGCACTTCAATTGAGACCATGTGGACAGGAAGCGACTGAACTTCTGATAGCAGCAGATCAGATTCTTTTTGGAGAGGGCATCACATTCAGGGTACCTACAGCTACACAGCACAGTTCCCCAATAAATACAGTGGGGGTATTTATAGATGTATATATATTTATATATAAACAGATACATGCTACAGCTGTTACCCTCTTAGCTGCCGTGGTGTCCTTCCAGGCTGAGTGAGCTGCTCAGAGGGGGTTTCCTCCCTGTGTACTGTGTCATGCACGTGGTTCTGCCAAAAATACCCCTGATCAGGAGATTGGGATGTTTTTTCCTCTTTTGTCTGATGCCCTTTTAATTATTAAATTACTGTGGTGACTTTGGTTCTGTTCTCACCAATCCTCTGCGTGCTGGCGAGGGGAGGAGCTGGGAGGGGTGTTGGTGGGTGTAGCACCGAGCAGTGAGCATTTCCACAGCAGGAACACTCGGCACAAGCGCTGCCTGGGCTGCCCACGGAGCTGCTCCCTGCCCGGCCGAGGGACAGAGCCCATGGCTGGCCCCGGGCAGCTGCAGCGCTGGCTCAGTGAGTGGGGCTGGGGGTCAGGGCTGGCTTGGCTGCTGGCTCTGCTGCCTCTTCCAAACTGGGTGGGCACTGGAGCAGCTTCTCCTCCATAGGGAAGGGCTCACTGCCCCCATGGAACCCTTGCAGAGGGATGTGGGTGCTCTCTTGCTGCGTCTGTCCTTTTCCTGCCCATCCTCGGCCCCCAAAGCTGCCTGAGCTGGCTGAGACTGGGGAGTGGACACAGCCAACAAAGGCTTTTTCTTTAATTTAGCTGTGCAAAAGTGTAAACTGCCTGTGGTCCACCACAAGTTTTGCAGTGGTCCTGGGAGAGCTGCCTGTAAATGGTTTTTAAGTTTCTCCTGCTAAAAGCAACATCTGCTGTTGTTGGGCTGTGCTTGACTTTAAGTGTGTGCTTGGGACTATATTTTTAGGCAGTTTTAGTAACAGCTGTTTCCTGCTCGTCCTGGATCTCCCCTTTCTGCTATGAAAAGCTCTGGAGCAGTGGCACCAGCGAGGTCTGAGCTGTTTCCTGCTCTGAGCACTTGCTCACACTGAGCCCAGGCTTTCCTCCTTCCTCTCTTGTTTTTCTCCCTCTGTAAGATGAGGCCACTGACCCGAGTGTCTCCGAGGAAAACTGGGAGTGCATCCAGCGGTTCTGCGAGCAGGTGAACACTGACACAGAGGGGTAAGGCAGACACACAGCTCTTTGTGTTCACCCAGGCTGTGTGGGAATGGGGCCTGGGGCTGTGCTGAGGGGGGCTGGACAGGGAGCTGAGGGGATTCGCGGGGCTCCGCTGCTCCTGGGAGCAGAAATGAGTTGGAAATATGAGCTGGGAAGAGGTGTGTGCCAGTGTGATGGAGGGTGATGTCTGGGAACAGGCTCTGGCATCAATTGCTGCAGCCCACCAGCAGCAGGTCCTGCTGGCCATGCCCTTAGGAGCCTGGCCAAGGATTCCTGCTGTGGGGTTCTGCAGAGAAACCCCAAGGGAGCTCAGCCTCAGCTTTTCCTTCCAGACGGGTGGAGGATCTCCACTGAGGTTTCCTCACCTTCCAGCTGACAATCTGGGTTCCCTGGGAAGTAGCAGGGACTGATTAATGCAAATGGTCTATCAAACCTTATTGATCATCTCTGTGTTCAGAGCAGACTGAGTTCAGAGCTCATAGTCTGGCACCCAGCTGGTGCCCAGGAGCTGGCAGGGGCTGCCCTGGCTGTCCTGGAAGCTCCTGCAGCTGTAGAGAGCCAGTTCCTGAGGTGTCTGCTCAGGGGCATCCCCCAGGCTGTCCCTGCTGCTCTCCCTCCCAGGACAGCCCCTGGGCACGGCTGGAGGGCAGCTCTGGGGTCACCAGTTCACCCCCTGTGTGTGCATGGCCAGCACCGTGCCCCAGGAAAGGGGTCTGTCCTGTTGGGAGTCCAGCAGCTGCTCTTCTGTGCACACCAAAGCCAGCAGCATTTGTTTTTCCTGGGAATTTGTGCATGGTGTGACTTGCTTTGCTCTTCCCCAGCCCGCTGTTTGCGCTGAGGCTGCTGGCACACAAAATCCAGTCCCCTCAGGAGGGGGAAGCTCTCCACGCTCTCACAGTGAGTACCTCCACCCACACACAAAGCACTCACTTGGAAACAGTTTGGCAGGTGGAACAGCAGAGCAGACAGGATAGGTCTCTCTTCCTTTTCTCTTAGATGTCAATGTCTCTCTCTTGGACTCCTCTCCCTTTTAACTTCCCCTTGCACAAGGAATACAGAAAGCAGGGCACAGTGCAGGCAGTAATTGCTGCTGTTCCTCCCCACGTTGCTCTGCTGAGGTGTTTCACTGCTCTGCAGCTCTGGCTGCGTGAGCTGTGTCTCACCACACTGGCAACAGCTCAAAGGTTGTTCCTGATGGGTAGAACAGAGCAGGTGGTCTTCATGTGCTGCTTAGGAAGGCTGGATGAAGGAATAAAACACGTTCTTGCTGCATGATTTCTCTTGTGTTGGTGAATGCCCTGTCAGAAAGCTCTTAGATATAGTAATATAATGATGAAGTTTCTGAAAGTTCCCCAAGCCTTGTGTGTCCAGTTCCTGTTGGGAAGATTTTGTTTTCTGCAGGTGCTGGAGACGTGTGTGAACAACTGTGGTGACAGATTTCACAGTGAAATGGCAAAATTCAGGTTTCTGAATGAGCTGATTAAAGTGCTCTCCCCAAAGGTAGGTGATGGTAGTTAGATAGGAATAAAATAGGGATAAGAAATGCAGCTCTGCTTTATCAGAGGCAGTGGGATCTTCTGGCCATGCTCCTCTTCGTTGGGGTGGGCCTGGGCCTGCCTGGAACACCCTCTCAGCCCCACATCCGTGGATTTCCCTTTCTGCTGGATCCTGCACACATTTACCGCTGGTGCACGTTTCATTTTCCATTGCATCAGCCCAGGGGCAGAGCTGCAAAAAGCTGATTTCAAAGAAATGCTCAACTGAAGAACAAAACTCCTTGTCTCAGTCTCAGGCTTGGTAACAGGATTTCAGTGAAGCCATAGACTTTAAAGCATATATCACTGAGGACAATTCTGCTTACTGCTCTGAGAGGACAGGTATCGTTTAATGAGTTTGAAATGCCTGGTCTTGGGGAGCTTTGTGTTTTTTATAACGAAAGGAGTGCTCATAGGAGATAAAGAGAAATTGGAGAAAACACCCAGATGCTGATAAAAGACAGTAACTGTTGTTTCTGGTTTTGTTCAGTTTTCCTGTGTCTGGGGCTGGCTGAGGCCAGTGCTGTGAGTGCATTACAGCAGTTAAGGGGAGTGTTTAAAGTCAAGCACAAAACTGTTTTCACTAAAATAATCCACTTTGGGGTTTGGATTCAGTAACTGACCAGAGAAGTTTGAAGTGGTTTAATTTTGATTGTTACAAACATGTGTGTGATTCTCACACACTCTATAGCATTTCCTGTGTTTCCTAACCCAAAGACACACAGCTGACAGCGCTGTGAATAAACTCACAGGAATCCATTTTATCCTTGGTGTCTGCACATGAACTCCTTGGGGCTGGATCCCTGTGCCAGGTCTGGCACCAATTCTTTGGATTTGAGCTTTTTTGTCTTTCTTTACTGTCTTGTTTTCAGTACTATGGAATCTGGTCTTCAGAAAAAGTCAAGTCGAGGGTCACAGAAGTGATATTCAGTTGGACAGTCTGGTTTCCTCAGGAAGTCAAAATCCAGGATGCTTATCAGATGCTGAAGAAACAAGGTTCAGTTCTGTTATTTCAGTTTCCTTTTTAGCCTCCAGAGCCCATGGTTTCCCCCACAGATATCTGCCCCCCTCAGCTTGTGACTCAGCTTTTTCATAACATGTTGTGTGTAAGGAAAAGGGACAAAGGTCCCAGGCTGGCTGAGTTCTGAAGGATGCATGGAAGTGTTTCAAGGGATTTTCCAAAGAACAGCCTTCCTGAGCCACAGCTCAGACCACTCTGGAGGCCTCAGTTCACACTGTGTGCAGGGAAAAAGTACAGGACAGGCTCAGAAAGTGATCTTCGCCCTGGAATACTCTCCCAGGATTATGAGAGATGAGTTCAGAGGCATCCTGGGATGGATTTTTCATCCAATACATTATATTTAGTAGTCCTCAGTGATATTTTAATGTGGAAATCATGCAAAACCTCATGCACTGTTGAGCATCGAGGTTTCAGCAGTTTGAACAACTGCTGTTACCTGTTCCAGGGATTGTAAAAGAAGATCCCAAACTGCCAGAAGACAAAATTTTACCTCCCCCTTCTCCAAGACCTCAGAATTCTATTTTTGACACAGATGAAGAGAAGTCCAAGGTAAACCTTAGAGTCTTCATGCCCCACCCTCTGTTTTGTAGTGATGATAAAAGAGATTCAGTAATATTTTGGGAGCTCCTGCTGTTTCAGACAGACTGTCTCAGAATAATGCTGATCCTTCCTGCAGTGCAACAACTGGAGAACTCTCTTGAGCTGAGAGAAACTGAGGCTTTGTCAGAAATATTTCCTTAGGAAAAAGTGAGACTTTTTAACAGAAAAACATCAGTTTCCATGACACTTCCCCAAGGGAGGGTTCTCCAGGTCTTACAGAAGTCCTGCAGAGCCTGAGTTCCTAATCCTGAACAGCCAGTGCATGCAGGCAGCAGTGTAACCTGGATTAGATTATGGGACAGCAGCTGAAGCATTTCCAGCATTATGGGATGGTTCTGCAGGAGGTGTCTGTGGTGTGGGAGGTGAGCACAGGGCTCAGGGGCTGCTGCTCACTGCTGTCCCATCTCTGCCCTGACAGCTCCTGGCCAGGCTCCTGAAGAGCAGCCACCCCGAGGACCTGCAGGCAGCCAACCACCTGATCCAGAGCGTGGTTAAAGAGGTGGGAACTCCCAGGAGAAGCCTCTGTGCAGCCAGGGAGGGAACTTGGCCACTCAGTTTTTGACAGGAGACCCTCTGTACGGCAGCCCCAGTGGAGGGGCCATGTTCAGTCTTTCCGAGTTATTCTGAGATTACAGCATGGGATCATTTTGTTTTGTTTCCCTGAAATATGCCATTATCAGGAAGAGGGAATATGTGAATGTGCATACAGCAGGACTCTTCCATGTCAGTGGCACCTTGGCAGTAGTGCTGCAGTAGTGGTCAGAAATTTCCAAAAATAAACTCAGTTCCCAGGTGGAAAAAAGTCACTTCTGTACAAAACTGCCTCTTTCCTGCAAGCAGTGTGTGTGCACATCTGGCCTGTTTGTGTTTGCATGTTCCATCTGCAGGACCATCCCACTTCTCTGCTTACAGAGGAGATTTGGTTTAATCCTGTGCTCATTTTGAGTGTGTTGTTCTGTGGCAGAAGCCACCAACTCCCAGCTCAGGTTTTGAAGTTGTGCCTGTGGTGAGCTGTATTCCATATCCCAAAGCTCATGGCCAGGGTGCCCTGCTGGGGCAGCTGGGGGCACGTTCTCACCTGTGCTGCTTTGTGCCTGCTCTGCCTGCAATGAAACACTAACAGGTGTGACCCAGAGTGCTCCAGCCAAGTCACCATCTACCTTTCTTTCATTTCTCACCACAGGAGCAAGAAAAGTCAGCTCAGGTGTCCCGGAGAGTGAATGCCATCAGTGAGGTTTCTGAGACTGTCCGACGTGTGGAGGAGTTACTGGAGAACTACAGGAGACATGAATTATCCCCAGCTGACCAGGAGACCCTACAGGTAAATGTTCTTTTTCCTGCATAAATACTCTTTTTCCTCCCTCTTCTAGAGGGGGCATCACTGGCAGGTGACTGCAGAGGCAGAAGTGTGAGTGTGCCTGGTGCTGAGCAGTGCAATGTTTCCTCCCCAGGCTCTGCTCCAGCGCTGTGAGAAGCTCAGGGCGCTGCTCTTCCGCCTGGCCAGCGAGGCCCTGCCTGACGAGGAGGCTCTAGGTAAGAGCCAGCCCTGTGCTCCTGCTGCCTGGCAGCTGGGACAGCCTGGGAGTGCAGGGCTCGGGTACTGGGCACCCTGTGGGCAAAGCTCTCCACTCTCACCGGGAAACCATGCCCAGGGAAGTGGCATTCTGTCTCCTCCTGCTCACCTCTGAGGAAGCTGTGAATTTTCACTTGGAGCCCAAAGTTAAATGGTGAATCTGCTTCTTCAGCTCAGGTGGTTTTCTGAGTTTCTTTGAGTTCTGATGTTCAGAGAACTGAAGGCTTTTGAGGCCTTTTCTCTCCAGAGACTGAAGTTTTCCTTGTGTATAAACACAGAAAGAGGAATATATTTTGAATTCCTTGTAATACCAAGGAAAATGTCCTGGTTTCAGCTAGAGTAGTGTTAATTGGATAAGAGCAGAACCTTTGAATTCCACAATTGTCACTTAATTCCTGAACACGTGCCTTGGAAATCCACCTGAAGCAATGGTTGCTGAACAGACATCCTAAACAGCAGCCCTGAGAGCTCAGCTGCACCTCACACCTTCCTCTTGTACCCACGGGTGCCACGGCTCTGAGTGCTGGATTACAGACTGGAGTGCACAGGGAAAACTTGTGGAGAAAAAGAAAGTGCACAAGAGATGGCAGGAATTAGGAATACTTTAGAGATGGGATAAGATTTCAAAGTGATCTAGGTAAATGAGAGGCCTGGAATCAGCAGCTGTGAGTACAAAATGGAATGAAAGGTGAGTGGGGAGCTGAGGGCAGCCTGCTTTGCTGGCTTTGCTCCTGAGCTGCACTGTCCCTTCCTCACGAGCATTTTGGGGAGTGCTGTGGCACTGGCCTGGCCTTCCCGTTGGAATGTGAGTGTTTTGTGTCTGCTCTGGTTCCCCAGCTGAGGTCCTGCAGGCCAGTGACAAGCTCTCAGGGGTGCTGGGGCAGTCCAGGCAGGCTGTGGCCAGCCAGGAGAACGGTGATGGAGCAGCTCCAGCTGCCAGCTCAGCCCGTGCACCAGGTGAGAATAACCCACAGCTCCCTCAGCAGCTGCGGGGAGCGGGGCTGGGGAGGGAAGTGCTCCTCAGGGAACAACCCTGGAGAAAGTGCTGTAACATGGGAAAAAATATTATGTAACCATCATTTTCTCTTGCATGTAGTTGATAGAAAATGTTCCCAAAGTTTCCCACCTTTCAGGCACAGCTGTAGCCAAGGATGTGCCGTTCCTTTCCGGAGGTTCCTCGCTGACTCTGTCTCTGTTCCCCAGCAGCCCCACGGCGCATGAAGAGCTACACGCTGATCGACTTCTCCGAGCTGGAGCCCATGGCCCAGACCCCCCCAGAGCCCTGTGCAGACACAGCCCCAGCCTCCCAGCACGGCAGCACAGCCTCCAGCTGCCTGCTCCAGCACCACTTCCAGTCCCTAGGTCTGTAGCTGCAGCTCAGGGTCACCCTTCTTCCTGGGCTTCGTGGTGTTTAATAGGAGAGCTTTGACTTCAGTGTCAGTCCCAAGACAAAGCAGAGCCTTCCAGATGCAAGTTTTCAGGGATGCAGTGTCTTTAGTGGTGTTAGACAGCAAAGGAAGAACCTGTGGAAACCCTGATTTCTGTAAATTATCTGTGACATTTTGCTATCTTTCTTAGGTCTCAGCAACTCCCCTGCCATACAGAAACCACCACCCAATTTTGGCCTAGCAGAGGTGAGTGGGGCTCAGATACTTTGCAGTCCATAAGGTATAAAGGACAAAAATCAGAGATGATTCCTGGTCTGCCCTTCCCTGGCAGCCTTTTTGGTGTACCACTTGGTTCTGAAGGGAAACTGGAATCCTTGTGCTCTCAGTTAATCTCTCAGGTGCAGATTGCAACCAAATCTACAAAGTATTTCTACTTTAGTTAGAGGTATTTGATGAACAGAGCTCTTTGCAGTGCAACAGGTTTATTTTTGCTGATATGTAGCATGAACATGAAGGGCCATATTTTCCAGCCTGCTGTACACAATGGATTTAGGGAAGGTGTAAGTGCTGTACAAACCCTGGGACCACAGGAGAGCTGGGAAGATGGCTGTGCAGGGAAGAGTGAACTCCAGAGCCTGGATCAACAGCTCTCTCCACTGTCCAGGACCAAAACATTCTCTTCGTAAGTAAACTCTTTGTAATAGAGTCAGATTTGGGGGCTGAGGAATTCTTTTACAGCAGGGAGGTTTAGGAAAACCTTTCAGCTGCCCCTGGTTAGTGATGGCAAGTGATCCATGCTCATGTTGGCTCTTTCCTGCAGCTGTGCACCTCTTAATTGCAGTTTGTGTAATTGCACATTGGATCTTCCATGGGTCAGAAATTTGGGGAGACATCCCATTGGTTGATAACAAGGTGATGGTGAGCTAAAAGGAAAAAACCTTACAGTCAGGCCTGTTTATAATAACCTGTCACTCAAAAAGTACTTTCCTCAGCTTTCTCCAGACGGTGACAAGGTAGTTCCCAGACATTTGGTGGAAGCTTGGAATAGTTCACAAATCAAATTAATCTCCACAGATCTTCAGAGCAGGAGACTATTACAGTGCACTTATACAGTCTGCCATAATACAAGAAATTTTACTGAAGATTTCCAACCTCCTGTGATGTCTTTGAGCTGGAATTTACTTTAATCTGCCTGACAAGGCCTCCAGAGAAGCTGTGCACAGGAACGGCAGACTTCCAAAGCCTTAAATCTAAGTTTTACCATAGTAACAGAACCAAAATCTGCCTTAATGAATTTTGAAACAGAAAGGTCTTCCACAGATGAGAGAGTTTTTTAATTCCTCAAGGGCTCAGAGTGTAAGTCTGTAGTTTCTTTATACCTAAAGGAGATGAGAGATTTGGAATACAGACAGACCCAGCAGTACAGCAGAAGACAGTATATTCCCTGTAGTATCCCCAATTAATACAAGCTTTCTGCATGCTTTTCTTTCCAGGGATTTATCACCAATGAAATTGCCCTTTCCAGATCTTTCACATAACTCAGTGGCAGATCCTCCACTCCTCAGTCCAGGCTACGAGCTGAAGCCTGCTGCCTCTTTGCATCCAGCTTCTCTAGAAAACCTGTTTGTGCCTTTAATTTCAGTTACACCAAGTAAGTGCAGTTCTGTGCCCCAGCTCTGCTTACTGGAGGCTTACTAGAGCTCTTCCATGAGTTCTTCAGGATAGGAAGCCAAAGTAGCTTCATGCTGTGTGGGTCGGCTGGAGACAAGCAATGACTGTTCTGTGATGTGCTTAATGTACCTGAGAATTTGAGTAGGTGCTAGGGATCACAGCATGACAATGTCCTTATGCTGGAGTTTCCTGCCCTGGCTGATCTTTGTAATGTGCTTCTAAACTCTGTCCTTTGCACCTTCAGTCAATCTTCCAACAGTTGTTCTACTAAAAGTCTTCAAAGACATTTTTGAGTGGGAGTTGCCCCACTTCCTAAAGCAGAGCTCTTCATTTCACCTCTGCTTTTCGGTTTCACACTGTGTGGCCCAGCCCTGCAGCTCGGCCCCAGAGCATTTCCTGGGTTTCACCCTGGGGTCTCAGCCCAGGGCCACAGAGCCTTGGTTCTCACTGCTGCTGGAAGAGTTCAGCTGCACAGACATCCTGATCTGCCTTCAGTCTCAAGTGAAGGTCCTAGCAGATTTTGGAAGGGCTGGATGGTGATAGGTCTGAATTTGCCAGGCATGGATGGTAAGGAGCCAAATCTTGTGTGCACTAAGAAAGGCACTTTGCTTTTCCCACCATATCTCTGTTGGATCCACACCTGACTTCCCAAGGACTGGTGAAACCTGAGCTGCTAAATCCCAAATGCAGACATTCAGATTCCTGTCTCTGTCTTGGAGGCACATGTAAATCAGGGGCTGTGTGCCACTTGGTCTGTGAGTTTGCCAAAGGAAGTAAAAGTTTGTCTGCATTTTCCTTTTTGCTATTCCTTATCCCATCTTTCCTGTTCCCTCTCAGATGGGAGAGGAATCCAGGCTTTGATTCTGAGTCTCAATTTGTCTCTGGCAGGCACTATCTGTCCACTCACTGTGTATGACAGGAATGGTTTCAAGGCCATGCTCCACTTCTCCAGAGACCCGGCTCCCGGCCGACCAGACGTGCTGGTGATGGTCCTGTCCATGCTGAGCACCTCAGCACACCCCATTAGGGACATCCTGTTCCAGGCTGCAGTCCCAAAGGTGAGAACCCTGTGACAAAGCAGCAGAGATGCTCAGAAATGTCCTGAGGAGAAGGTTCACCATTTCTTACTGAGTGTTTGCCTTGCTCACGGGGAAACTGTGGCTCCCTGTCTCTGGACAGAGAACCTGTTGTGCAGTGGTGCCTGTGGCATCAGTGCCTGTTCCACAGTGTGTATCCATGACCTTGCTACGGCCAGAGAGGGCTCCAGAGCTGCTGCTTCAGCTCCTGGGTAGGGCTCTTGCTCTCCATGCATGTGAAGCATAGAATTGGCTGTTTAGGAATATCTGCCTTTAGTTGTAGGCTGTGCTTTTCACTGAATGACAGCGACTGTTAATCAGCTCCATTGCTCACAGCCCTTTCCCACCATGGACTAAAAAGTGTTTCTTTTGTCTTCTCTTTCAGACCATGCAAATAAAGTTACAACCAGCCTCTGGTTCTGAGCTGCCAGCCTTCAACCCTCTCCTGCCGCCTGCAGTGGTGTCACAAGTGCTGCTGCTGGCCAACCCACACAAGGTGCTGCTGGTGGGCACTGGAATCCCACTGGAATCCCACTGTGTGAAAGATGGGGAGAGTCTTAATAATGGGGAGATGCAGTGGAGAGACAGGGCAGCCTGGGCTGTGCTGGGAAGATGTTTTTCCTGCTCAAAGAGCTTTCCAGAGCTACAGTCTGAAGGACTGTGTGGGCAGTTGCTGCAGGGGCCTGCACAGTTCTGGACTATGTGCCCAGAGAGACAGCTCCAGGCACTCACTGTGCAGGTGTTGGCAGCTGATGGAACACAAGGGCACCCAAGGCACAAGTGATGGGTGGCGGATCTGTTGCATTATGAGACCCAAAATTGGTGTAAGGAACTCTCAGTCTGAGTAGGCTGGCCAGGCCTGGATTGCCAGCATGCCCACGGGTGGCATGCACGGGTCTTCCAGTTGCTCTTGTCCATCTTAGGAAGATCCAGGGTTTCCTTCTGTGCAGATCTTCTGGAAGGCTGGTGTTTCCCCTTCCAGAGGGGACTCACTGCAGCAAGGCCGTGAGGGGTGAAGGAATCCCGGAGTTTATAACCATGGTGTGCCCCTCTCTCTCTCTCTCTCTCTCCCCCAGGATCCCATCTGCCTGAGGTACAGACTGATGTTCACACAGGGCGTGCAGCCCTTCAGCGAGGAGGGAGAGGTGACCGGCTTTCCAGAAGCTCAGCTCTGGGGCAGCAGCTGAAGTGCAGCTGGCGTGGGCACAGCTGGGGAAGGGCTGGGGCCCAGCAGTGCTGGCCAGCACTCTGTAAGGGCAGCTTTTCTGGGGATCTGCCGCTCCTTCCTCCTGTGTGTGCCCGGCGGGAGGAGCAGAGCTGGCTGCTTGTGCCACAGCCCGTCCGTGTGGCTGAGCGGGTTTACCGGAGGAGCCTGTGGTACCGGGGCCCGCTGGAGAGCACGGCAGGCTCCGTGCTGCTGCTGCTGCCCGCACGCCTTTCCTCATGCTGCCCGCGACACTTCCCCTCTACTTCTTGAATTAAAAACAAAACACGAATCTACACCAGCACTCAGCTCCCGTGCCAGCCTGTTCCAGGGACACAGGGACACCCCCGTTTTCCCGGAGTCTGGGCCAGGTGCAGCGGCAGCCGAGGCCGCCGGTACCGGGAGCGGAGCCAGGCCCGGGGACCGCGGGCAGCGACCGGGCTGGGCACGGACACCAGGGGCTCGGCTCTGGGCCGGACACCGCCCCGGAGCCGCCCCGGAGCCGCCCCGGGACCGCCCCGGGACCGCCCTTGGACCGCCTCGGCACCGCCCTGGGACCGCCCCGGGACCGCCCGGGAACCGCCCCGAGACCGCCCCGGAACCGCTCCGGAATCGCCCCGGAACCGTCCCAGAACCGTCCCGGGGCCGCCCCGGCGCTGCCGAGCGCTTCCGGGTGCGCGGCGGGACCGGGCCGCAGCCGCTCGGGCTGTCCCCGGCTGTCCCCGGCTCTACCCGGCTGTCCCCCCGCTCTCCCCCGCTGTCCCCCCGGCTGTCCCCCCGCTGTTCCCCGGCTGTCCCCCCGCTGTCCCCCGCGATGGACTTCTCGCGGTTCCTGTCGGATGAGTTCGAGGTGAAGGGCTGGGTGAACGCGGCGTTCCGGGCCGTGCAGCAGGAGGCCCCGGGCAAGGTGGACGCGCACGCCGCCACGCTGGTGATGAAGCTGCAGCTCTTCATCCAGGAGGTCAACAACGCCGTGGAAGGTGCGGGGTTCTGTGGCAGCCATGGGCTGGGTGTGCTCCAGCTCCGGCCCTGCCCGTGTGCTCCCGGCACCCGTGTGTCCCCACACCTCAGGTGACATGTGCTGCTGCCCAGGTGGCGATCCCGGCCCTGCCCGTGTGTCCCCACACCTCAGGTGACATGTGCTGCTGCCCAGGTGGCGATCCCGGCCCTGCCCGTGTGTCCCCACACCTCAGGTGACATGTGCCACCGCCCAGGTGGCGATCCCGGCCGTGCCCGTGTGTCCCCACACCTCAGGTGACATGTGCCACTGCCCAGGTGGCGATCCCGGCCCTGTCCGTGTGTCCCCACACCTCAGGTGACATGTGCCGCTGCCCAGGTGGCGATCCCGGTCCTGCCCGTGTGTCCCCACACCTCAGGTGACATGTGCCGCTGCCCAGGTGGCGATCCCGGTCCTGCCCGTGTGTCCCCACACCTCAGGTGACATATGCTGCTGCCCAGGTGGCGATCCCGGCTCTGCCCGTGTGTCCCCACACCTCAGGTGACATGTGCCGCTGCCCAGGTGGCGATCCCGGCCCTGCCCGTGTGTCCCCACACCTCAGGTGACATGTGCTGCTGCCCAGGTGGCGATCCCGGCCCTGCCCGTGTGTCCCCACACCTCAGGTGACATGTGCCGCTGCCCAGGTGGCGATCCCCGCCCTGCCAGCCTTGCCCGGGCCTCGGGGATCCTCGCACCCACCTCGGCTCTCGTGGTTATTCACCAACACATCTCCCTTAGTGCTGGGAAACAGCAGCTCCTGCCAGCGCCGGGTTAGATGGGGTAGCAGGGTACATTTCTTCTCCAGAAGGGTTGCCCAGCCCTGGCACAGGCTGCCCAGGCCAGCGTTGGAGTCCCTGGAAGGATTAAAAAGCTGTGTGATTGTGACACTTGGGGATGTGAGTTAGCGGTGGCCTTGGCAGTGCTGGGGGAGCAGGACTGGACTGTTGGGAACAGCTGGACTTGATGGTCTCAGAGGGCTTTTTTAAACCTGAATGGTCCCATCATAAAATACATACTTAAAGTTTAAAGATACGTCTGAAGATTTATCTTTGATGTTTTGCTTTTTTGTCTAGTCTTGGGTTATTTCAAGTGCTAAAGACTAGATAAGATTATTGAAAGCCCACCTGCTCCTGCAAGGGCTTTTACCCCTCCCTGAGTGCTCTGTGTTCCTGCAGAAACAAGCCATCAGGCTCTCCAGAACATGCCCAGAGTCCTGCGGGAGGTGGAAGTCTTGAAACAGGAGGCGACATTCCTGAAGGAGCAGATGATCCTTGTTAAAGAAGATATAAAGAAGTTTGAAGAAGACACAGCTCAGTCTATGCAGGTCAGTTCTTAGTGTTTAGCTGCAACTCGTGAAATTCTACAGGTTCCAGAGTTGTTAATATGAAATGATCTTGTGAACTTAAGATAGACAAAGCAGCTTCTTTTAACATTAATGGTGGGAAGGTGGGGGTGACACAGGCCTGTGTAGTCTGCATGTTCTGAGGAACAGCTGCTGCTCAGGTGTCTGTTCAGAGCTGCTGGTACCTGCCTGGGGACACTGCTTTCTGCCTGGGGTGCAGAGCATTTTCAGGTAAAGTAGATACTGAAAGAACAAGACCAGAATTCAAACTAACCTAAACTAACCTTGTCATGTTTGACTTTGAAAGATGATTTTACATCTCTAGCTCCTTCAGACCATTACATCTTCTTGTAATAATATAATGTTTTCACACCTTTTTGTTTTTAAAATAAATTTAAGCAGAAGATAAGTCCCAAGTGTGTGACAGTCATTTTTTCAGTGGGGGATGTAGCACTGTGTTTTTTCCTTCAGGTTCTGGTAGAGATTGACCGAGTGAAGTCCAGGATGCAGTTGGCTGCCGAGTCACTTCAGGAAGCTGACAAATGGAGCACACTAAGTGCAGATATTGAAGAGACTCTTAAAACACAGGTAAATACTGAGTTATTTGGTCTTTGTGCCTCCAGCTTTTCAGGGAACTGTGTTTAAAAGTGGGATTTTGAAGCGGCTGTGAGTCACATCGCTGCTGCTGACGCTGTCTGAGGTCGCCCTTGGTAACGGGCTGCCTTCCCCTGCTGGCAGGACGTGTCCCTGATCTCAGCCAAGCTGACGAGCATGCAGAGCAGCCTGGCCATGCTGGTGGACACACCGGATTACTCAGAGAAGTGTGTGCACCTGGAGGCACTGAAGAACCGCCTGGAGGCCATGGCCAGCCCTCAGATTGTTGCTGCTTTTAACTCCCAGTCTGTAGGTCAGTAGCTCTTGGTGTCGTTTACTGTCAGCACAGAGTTTATTGTCTTTAAAACAGGGTTTGGGTGGAGAGTTGGTGTCCTGAAGGCTCCTGATACTGGGTCCTGGGCTTCTCCTGGTGGAGCAGATGCCCTGGAATGTTTTGGGCTCTGCAGCTGCCTGCAGGCCAGTGCTACTCTGATTTTCCTGCAGTTTGGGGTACCTGTGGCCACTGCAGGAAACAAGATTACAGAATGTTATGGACCATGTGGATGTGTGAGATGGAGGTGCTGCTCAAATAAGCAGAAGGTCCCTGGTTTTCTGTTATCAAGGTGTTGGTGTAATCAGGAAGGAAATTTGTTTAGAAGTGTTCTGACTTCCTACTACTTTGTAAAAGCAGCTTTATAAATTCTCCTTAGAAAATTTGTCTTTTTGGGCAGTTCTTTGTGCTGTTCCTTCCCTGTGCTGCTGTCAGCACTTCTTTAAAGTAGTTGTGGTTCTTGACACTCATATTTGTGCACCTTGAGGTCCTGGAGGGATCTGGGGCTATGGGGTACAAACCAGACTTTTGAGGAACCTGTGTTTCTAAGCTCTGTGCAGGAGCAGCTGTGCCATGAGTTAGTCTGAGGCACAGGGATCATTTTGAGGACAGGTGAAAGCAAAGCTGAGGCCTTTATCAGGTGTCTTTAGGTTTGTGAGTGCTGGCTTGTTTCTAGAAACTAATTATTTCCTTCTAGGAAATGCTCTGGCTTTATCTGGCTTTAATACTGGATGTGTTAATACTATGTGCTGGTTAAGTGAAATTCATTCCTTGTGTCTGCTGCTTGATCTTGTTTGAGGATGGGTTTCAGGCAGTTCTGCTCCTGTTTGAGAAAATAAGCAAACCAGAGATGACATCAGACTGATGTCCCACCCTCAGCTTTGAGGCTGCTCCTGATGCCTGTTACTTTGTTTTGTTTAGATCAAGCAAAAATGTTTGTTAAAGTCTTCACTGAAATTGATCGGATGCCCCAGCTTCTCGCTTATTATTACAAGTGTCACAAGGTAAGTGTTTTGGTAAGGTTTTAACATTGCAGAATAAAAGTTGGAATTCTTGCTGGGCTCTGGCTGCAGAGGGAGCTGCTGCCCCACGGATCTCAGCTGTGCTGTGGTGGGGGATGGCACCTGTTCCTCTGTATTTCCTTCTTCCACTTCTCTTGCTGGCTCTGACCAGCTTTGGTGACTCCCCGTGTTGCAGGAGTAATTCTCCATTTGGGTCCTTGTGTCCCTTCCTGCAGCACACACAGGATATGTGTGTTCTGCTCCATTTCTCTGTGCCTCATGGCTCTGCTTTGCTTTCTGTGGATGTGCCCATGTCAGCAGTAACTTTATCACTGCAACTTGCCAGCTGCTGCCTTCTGTAAACTCTTTTCAGGTAAGATTAAAAGCTGGAATTCCAGACAGTTCTGTAGCCATAACCTGAGCTTCAAATTTCTCACATGACTGTGACTTTTGAGGATTAAGTTCAAGGCTGGGTCTTGCCAAGTATTTCAACTATTATGTGGGGGTATCAGTTGCAATCTCATTTTATGAGTAAAATACCAATGTTAATTAAATCTTTGAATCACTAAGAAGCCTCAAGCTTCATGCTGCAAGTCTTTTCCTTCTGTGGTGCTGAATTATGTGTTAGGCTGAAACGTGGAGAGGGGAGCAAGGGTGAGCCTCACGTTTTGGCAGAGGTGCTGTGTGTGGGGAGTGCTGGGTCTGGCATAAAAAAACCAAGAGCTGTCAGTTTTCTTCTCAGATGGTTCTGTTCCCCATCAGGTGCAGCTGGTGGCCGTGTGGCAGGAGCTTTGCCAGAGTGACCTGAGCCTGAATCGCCAGCTGACCGAGCTGTACGACACCCTCCTGGGGACCTGGCACAGCCAGCTGCAGTGGGCAGCACAGGTGCAGAGACAGGTCCATGCTGCTGCAGGGGCAGGAGAGGACAGGGCTGGGCACCCTCTGGATGCTCACAAAGCTCTGAAGAGCTCGTGGCTGCTCTCCCTGACTTACACTCCGGGCCTGATGGGTGCAGGATGGGATTTGCAGCCCATTTACTGTTCCTTGTCCAGCCCTCGCAGACAGGGTGTGAGCTCTGGTGTTCCACCAGCAGCAAGGTTGCTGTGTTATTGACATTAAAGCTGCTCTATCACTTTCATCTGTACCTTAAGTTAAAACTAATTTGTTGGTGTTGTAAGTGTGTGCTGTTGCAAGACATTTGAAATGCCTGAATTGCTTTATCACTTGGCCTGGAGGAAGCCCTCAAGGTCTCTGGACTGATGTGTGTTGCTCTTTGTAAGATATCTGAGGGCTTCTGCTGTCACCCCTTGGAGTCTGTGTTCTTGTTTTCCCTGCCAAGAACAATGTAGGATCAAAAAAAGTTTTTGTCCTTTGGTGAAATGAAGAAATAAGTTCATATTGTTGAAGAGTTTTTCATCCATGAAGGCTAAGAGATTCTTATCTTCATGTCACAAAGCCAGTGTCAGTGCAAGGCCTGTGCTGCAGAGGAGCTCAGTGTTTCCTTGAAATGTATTTTTTCTGCCTAATGATTCAATGTGACTTACAGGTCAGATGTCAGGTTACATTTTAGCAGATATTCTTTGAACTGGGATTGTAAGAAATGGCACATGGGGCACAGCTCATATCAATCTCCTGTGCTGCTTCTGCTTTCTGAAAAACTCTTGGACCTTTTTGATGGTAAACCCAGCTTTCAAAGTAAATGAACAGGATAGCTGATGAAAAAGTCACAATGAAGGCTGTAAATGTTTTATGCTAGTGGAGTGGCTGATTCTCAGTTGATTACAGGCTTTCTAGCCTTTCCACTGCTGACTTCTGCCTATCTGACCAGTAATTTGGCTTGTGATGTAGTCCTATGTCTTCATATTTTACTGATTAATGTTGTTTCCCAACACACCTGTGTAAACTGAGTGCACTGTTTCAAATGCCCTCTTCTGCCAGGTGTTTTTTGAATCACTGTAGTGCCTGTGTTCTTCTGAATTCAGTTTTTGGCCTGTGCCTGTGCTTCTAGTTTCTTGGTGGCTGTCCTCAAAGCACAGCAGTAAATATGTACTGCCCTAGACGTGCTGTCCTGTGTGCTAGGTCAGCTTTAGCTGAGTGCTTCTGGGTTTTCCACCCCTTGTGAGGTGCTTCAGAGTTGGAAGCTGCCTGCTGCTCTCTGCTGCTGCGTGTTCCTCTCAGGTAATGCAGCTGTTCTGCTGCCACAGGTTTTCAAGAACCCCCATGAAATCGTGACTGTGCTGTTGATTCAAACTCTGGGAGCTCTGGTGCCTTCCATCCCCGTGTGTCTGAGCACTGCCATGGAGAGGACGGGCCAGGACACCAAGCTGAGCCAGCTGCTGGAGCTCCACGATGCCACCGTCCACTTCGCCAAGGGGCTGGAGGTGGCCATGCTGCCAAACCTCAGTAAGGCTCTGCCACTGGCTTCTGTCATCCTGTGCTGCCCCCCTTGTAAAGTCCCACTGGGGGATTTTGTTTAGTTTTAGGTGAGGGAGGGGTTATCTCTTCTAAGCAATGCCCAGTTCCACGGCACTTGCACCTTTGTGTTTGTGTGTGTATCTTACACAGGAGCTGTTGACACAGCACTGTGTTTCCTGAAGCAGCCCTGTCCTGAGCATGCTGGCTCTGCAGGGTAAATAGCATTTAGCACTTCTCCTTTTACAAGATTTACTGTTTCTTCTGTCTCCCAGATGAGGAAATGTCTCCAGGGAGGCAGCGAGACCCATTGTGAGTGATCACAAAGCAGAAAAGTTGAGGAGTTTCCTGGAATTGTCACACCTCACTAAACAAGAGAAAACCTGCTTGAAGGCTGCATCCATTGGATGCTTGTATTTGATTTTGTAGTTTTTCTGTTGCTACTGGCTTAAGGTTTAATCAAGTGACAATGCCCAGTGTTTTTTCCCAGCAGCATCCTCAGTGTTTGTTTCCAAATCTGCCCTGTGCTTTCCCCTCCCTGGGACATTTGTCATTTTGGTCATGATTGCTGAGTAATTCCCACAAAGCACACAGCACTGAGGTGCTGTGTTTGCACAAGTTTACGCCTGACTGCAGCTGTTGGCTATTTATAGTCCCTTATGAATTTGGTGGGGCTGCTTCAAAGGCTGCCTATGGGAAAATCCAAAATTAAAGCTAATGGAGCATTCCTGATGCTGTGCTTCCTGTGTTTGGTTCCTCATAACATTGTCTTGAGCTGTTTAAACCCAGATTCTTTCTTGATCCTGTAAATTATGATTGCTGAGCAATGTCAGGGAGTGTGACTGTGTCTGTTGTCTGTCTGGTTGCATACACATCAGTCATTTTCTAGCTTAATTTGTGGTTCATTACAGAAATTATTAAAAAGGACTTGGAAAAATAATGCCAGATTCTAGAAGATGATGGAATAGGAAGACCACTGTTGAACTGTTATCTGAGTGTGTTAAAAAAAACCAAATCCCAAAGCCTTTATTTCCATATCTTTTAGTGTGGGGTAAGATGTTTGAGAAAAGAAATATCTCAAGAATGGAAAGGCCAGGTGACTCAGCTGAGAAGAGTCAAACCAGTTCCTGTGTGTATGTGAGGGGAGGGCTCAGCTGTGATTCACAGGATAATTCAGTTTGGAAGGGACCTTGGAAGATGATCTGGTCCAGTTTCCTGCTCCAAGGAGGATCTGCTGGGAGCTCAGGCCGTGGTGCTTGGGATCCTGTTCAGTCTGGTCTCAAAAATGTCCAAGCACGGAGACAGTGCTGGCTTTGGACAGACTGCTCCATTGCTCTCCTGTCCTCAGGGTGTGAAAGTCTTTTCTGATAGCCAGGATTCAAAGCCATTTTGGTTTGCAGCAGGTCTGATTTTGGCAGAGCTTAGTGAGAGCAGCTGGTGTCCAGTTCTGAGCTGAGCAATAACCATTCAGCCCTGATTTGTGTTTGGGTTGGCAGCTCCCAGCTCAGGCATGGCTCTGACAGGCTGAGTTTGTGCTTCACGTTCAGCTCTGCTTGATGAACGCTGGCACAGTAGCACTGAGTGAATTGAATTAGTGTCAATTATTTTAAGTGTGAGCTAGGCTTTCTGATAAATGAGGATTGCCCCTGTTTGATGCTGTGGGTGTAATGTGTTTCACTTCTCAGATGGTTTCAATTCTTCTGCTGTAGGTTGGAATGTTTGATAGATTTTTGTCACCCAGGCTGTTTTGGGTCAGTGAGTGTTAATTTTCTTGAGGCATTTGTTGAGGTAGAACATCTTGGTTTTAGGAAGCAGGTAGAGATAATAATCTTGTTTCTGAAAAAATGAAAAACCCAATCTGTGTAGTTGAGATTGAAGCTGTTGGGCAGCATTCCAAGCCTGTGCAGGCAGCATGCTCTAGTGAAGAACTTCATGTGGCTTGAAATGAGGCTTTTAGTAGCATGTTCATCTCTCTGTAGACTGAACATCTGATTCTTTGCAGAGGAGCAGAACCTGGTGAAAGTGATGGAGCTGGTGGAAGTGGTGTATGCTCCATACAAGCCCTATCAACTCAAATATGGAGACCTGGAAGAAGAGAATCTCCTCATCCAGATCAGTGCAGTGCCCTTGGTAATGTACCAGTCTTTGTTCCAGGGGGAGGCTGAAGCTTCCACTACACACAGGGGTCTTTGTCATGGTTACTGCTCTCTTTGCCCCTCTCCCTTTTGCTTCTATTTCCTTTTATTTGTAGGAGAGCACTGTGTTACACAAGGTGTGTTTTCTCTATTGCCTGGAAGAAGAGTCAGGCTCAGCTTTGTTGTTGCTGTTGTTGTTTAGGAGCATTGGGAAGTGATTGATTGTGTCCAGGAGCTGAACCACTCAGTCAACAAACTCTTCATTCTGGCGGCCGGAGCCATCGACAACTGCGTCAAGCTCACGGATGGCCTGGGGGTGTGTGGGCTGCTGAAGGCCCTGAAGGCCCTGTTCTCAAAGTAAGGTGCCTTTAGGTACTGCTCCATTTATCCTCAGCAGGTAGTGAGTGTGCAGCTTGTGGCCAAGGACTTTGTAGTTTACGGAAAATGGCTGAGAGCAGAAAGTGTCTGACTGTACCATGAATCATCAATATCCCTCTTGCTGCTTCATTCGAGCACAGGCCGTTTTCTAGAGGAAAAATGGAAGATTTTATGGCTAAATCAAAGGTTTGCCAGCTGTTTTATATTCTGCTTGGGCAGAGTTTTCATTTTTAATAAATACTTTTGAAGGAGAAAATATTTCCCAAAACAAGATAAGGCTGATGAAAGTAGATCTCAGTGGGGACATAAGTCTGGAGGTTGAACTTGATCATCTTGGAGGACTTTTCCAACCTTATTGATTCAATGAATACACAGTCCAGGACAAGTGACCTCACATTCAGGATCTGCCTGTAAGTGTGAGATACCCCACGGAGTGAGGTTCACTCTTAGGTCTTGTCCTAAAGTATCACTTTTCTGTTCCTATACTGATTTACTCCTTATTCCTTCACGATAGTGGAAGAGCTGCTCACAAGGTATGAATCAGGTATTGCTGCCCTGTGGGAAGGGGGAAGAGGAAAGCACAGATCTCTGATCTCACCTTCTTTATAGGCAATTACAGAGCAATGTACCTGCCTCCAGCTTATGGGCACCATTAAAAAGAAAACGGGGGTGTGTAGAAGACAGAATGTTCTTTTTATCCACGCTCTCATCTGGGGAGTAGCTGAGAAAACAAATTCATGAGATTGTTGTCACCATGTTCTGGAGTAAGGGCCAAGTGATGATGGAGTTGCAGGAGCCATATAAACTTTTCCTGGTCTTTCTAGGAGATGATCAATATAGTGGTAACTAAAATGTCTCACTCCTCCTTTCTCAGGGGTAGAGGGAGCTCCTGGTGATCTACAGGCAGCAAACTGAGGCAGCCACGCAGCATCTTTCACACTTCTTGTCTTCAGCTCTAGGCTTGAGTGGGCTGTGGCTGATCAGTTCTTCACATCCACCTGTTTGGAGTGGAACCAGGGTGTCTCTTCTGTACTCCTTTTAGTATTTCTGGTTCATGTTTGGCCCTTGCTGAGGGCTGACTGAGCAAATCACAGGACACGTCTTTGTGCTGCTCTCCAGCCTGTTTTCTTATGCTGGTGCTTCTCTCTGCTCCTTTTCTCACTGCAGGTACACATCTGACTTCACAAATACACTGCAGTCTATACGAAAGAAATGTAAACTGGATGATGTCCTGGCAGATTCCCCGTTCCAGGAGGACTGGACTGCATTCCAAAACTCTGTCCGGTAAAGGGTTTGGGGTTTTTTGTCTGGTTCAGAGCTGATTTTTGTATCAAAGCTGAAAGGGAGCTACTTGGGATCAGCTTGCACAAGTTCCCAGTGCAGAGCACAGGGCTGAGCTCGCTGTGCTGCTGGAAGCACCAGTGTCAGTCATGGGTTTCAGGCTGCTCCTGGGAGGGGAGGGCTGTGGGGCTCCCCACCCTGCCTGGAGCAAGGCTGCATCTCATAGCCCTTGTCATATTAGCAGCTCTTAGAATTTTCCCCAGTGACACTGAGCTGACCTTCCCCACCATGACAAGAAGCAGCAGGTGGATGAGGCCATTGGGCAAAAAAAATCAGTGTTGTCAAAAGGATGCAGAGTTAATCACCAAATTGACTCTTGACAGATGTGGGCTGTGGTTTGGTTATGGCATTTAATAATTACTTGACACGGGTCTGAGATGGGTTCTCTGGGGGGGTCTGGCATTATCTGCCTCAAATCTCACAGTGTGTTTTTGTCTTGTTCTTTCCCAGGATAATTTCCATTTGTGGTGAACTGCTTCATCAGTGTGGAGACTTTGAGCAGCAGCTGGCCAGCAGGTGAGCACTGGTGACCTTAATTCATGAGCTGTCAGTGTAGGAACCAAGCTGAAAGAAAACAAACCCCAAGGTGCCTTGGTTGCATAGACCATGGAGGGAAAGGCAGCACTGAGATGGGGCACAGAGTGTTCCACTCCATCATATTCCCTGAGACAACCCCCAGAATCCTTTTCCTTGGATACCTGGCTGGCCACCAATGGGCTGCCAGATGGGGGTCAGGAAGGAATTTTCCACCAGATCAAATTGGCAAGATCCTCACCCTTGTGACACGGGGCATGAATCACGTGCTGAAATGAGTGTAGGTGTGCCTTACCTGATGGCTTCTCTGTAACCTGAGGAGTGCAGGCACACGCAGATCTTGCTCCTCATTGTGAGCATGCACTGCTCAGCCTGTGGCTCCTGGAAGTGCTGAGCCTGGCCTGCAGTGCTCCGTGGGGCCCCACTGCCCTCATGCTCCCAGAGCACAAACCCCTCTGTGCTGTCAGCACTTCTGCAGCTGCTGAGCTGCACAGTGGCTGAGAGGACTGGCTGCAGTTGGAGTCTGTCAGTGAATGCTCTCCCTCAAAGTCACCCAAGGGTGGTGCTGGTCCTTGGGCCAGCATGAGGACAGGACTGCCGAGTCCAGAGGGTTCTGCTGGTGACTTTTGTGTACTTGTTTTCAGGATTTTATCAACTGCTGGGAAGTATCTCTCAGACTCCTACAGCCCTTGCAGTCTTTCTGGCTTTCAGGACACCAGTTCTGCAGAAAAGAAGAGCTCCGTAAAAAATCCCTGGCAGGAATACAATTACCTCTTGAAGGAGAATCCATCTGAGTATGCCAGCCTTATGGAAACACTTTACACCCTGAAGGTAGCCCTGGTGCCTGGAGAGCCTGCTCTATTCCAGTGTGCACTCGGGCCCATATTGGGTAGATGACACCTGGATTTCCCTCCAGTCTAAAGACTTTTCATGCTGGGCTTCAGCCTTTCTGTGGGCTGTGTTCTGCAGAGATACTGATACATGGAGAGATGAAATGTCCAAAGCCAGGAAGTCTGGACTCATTCCATCTCTCCCCAGATCCTGGCTCTGTTTTGCAAACATGCCCTTATCAGCTCAGGTGAGGGAGATTTTATCGCAGCGATCATTAGGAAGGTTGTGTTGGAGCCACCTCAAATTCTGGAGCCCACACACCACCTTCTGAGGCTTTCTCTGCCACTTAGACTCTGCTGTCCTGTCCAGTCTGAAACAGAATTCTGCAGGATCATTCATGCATGAATCTGTGAACAGGGTAGAATGACTGTAGTTATCTTCTCGTGGATCTAAGTTATGTTTGCCATCATTGGTCACATGAAGTAGTGAATTCAAGGTTATGAGTTTTATTTCCTCAAAATGTTTTGATTTCTTTGGCACTTGGTTTACCTGCAGCTTTTGTGGTTCCACCTTTATTGTCATGTGTTTGACTTGAAAGCTTGACTAAACTGCCCCGTTGCACAGGTACTCCTCAGGTAGAACGTAATTCCGTGCAGGGCATCAGTTGTTCCCTTTGAGTAAAAGGCAGTTTTGCCATCTTCTCTGCAAGTTTCTCAGTATCCAGCATGTGCCAGAGCCTGGGGAGGCTGGAATGTGATTCTGATTCCTTGTCCTGCAGTTCAGAGAGCAGTGGCAGTTTCTGTTTTAAATGACTGCTTGGAATAGGTCATTCCAAAGGAAACGGGCTGTGCCATCATCGAGGAAAGCTCTGCTGCACAAGGAGGGCCTCATAAAACCTCTGCAAGCATGTTAAGCATGTTAACACAGCCCCTGTGTGGCCACTTGAGTGCTTGTGTGTGTAAATGTTTTTCTGTCTGTCAGGAGAAAGGCACCAGTAACCACAACCTGCTGTCGTCGTCGCGAGCGGCCCTGAGCCGCCTGAACCAGCTGTCCCATCAGCTGGCCTTCGACTCGGTGTTCCTGCGCATCAAGCAGCAGCTGCTGCTGGTCCCCAGGATGGAGGTGGGCACTGGGGGCCTTGGGCTCAGCTGAACAGGCAGGGTTTGCCTGGGGGATCCCTTGGGTTGGCATTGCTTGTCTGTCTCCTGCTCAGAATGGTTCTCTCTGGTGCCACATTTCTCCCACGAGCTGCGGGCACTGGAACGCTTTCCCTTCCCTCACCCACAGCCTTTGCAGCACAGGTGTTTGGAGGCTCTGGTGTTTCTTTGAGGTCTTGCTTTTCTGACCTGTCTGAGCATGTTTCCCACAGGGAGCTGGGTGGAAAAAGGGTGGGTGTTTTGGGCCCAAACGATAACATGGTAAACAGTTTCCTCACCATCTGTGTTCTGCTTCCTAGAATCCCTTGGGTAGTCACAGGTCATGTTGTTGGGTCACCCCTTTCTGAAATACTGACAGGCTTCATGCTCTGGGAAGTCATCAATTCATGCTGCACTTTCTGTCTTACAGGGCTGGAGTTCTGGTGGCATTGGTGAGACCCTGACAGATGACCTGCCAAATTTCAGCCTGACCCCTCTGGAATATATCAGCAATGTAAGAGAGCTCAACTGTCTTTCTGCTCTAGAAAACAAATTGCTGGGAACACTCCAGAGAGCAAAGATTTGCTTGAAGAAGCAGTTCTCTATACAGGTCTTTCTTACCATGAGTGTTTCAGTGACTGCTTCTCTGACCTTGTGAAAAACTATTTCTTGTACCAAGTGCAACGGTGCACGAGAGTCAATTTGTAGGTGAGTGAGTGGCTGTCAGGCTCAGCTCTCTGCTTTCAGGTGTATTTACTGCAGGTGACTTTTTCTCTGGTAAAGGACTTGCCTCCCATTTGTTGAGTGACTCAGCTTTTGGTCCTTTTATTCTAGATTGGCCAGTACATTATGTCGCTTCCTCTGCACCTTGAGCCATTTGTCACTCAAGAGGATTCTGCTTTGGAGCTGGCATTACATGCTGGAAAACTGCCATACCCCCCAGAGCAAGGTAGGGAGAGGCCAAAGGCTTGGAGTGTCTGGGGAAAGCTTTCCCATCCTGACATTACATGGGTGAGATGTGTTACAGTGACAAAACCATTGGACATACCTTTCCTATCACACTGTTTCTTCCAAGAGTCCTTCAGTAAAACCAGGAGTAGCCTCTAAATAATGAGTAAAACTTTTTTAGGTTTAATTCAAGCTGCAAGCTTTGGCTTGGTCTCTGTGTTCATTAAAACGATGTTTTGGGGTCTGCAGAGTTCTGTTGGGTTTTGTCTCCTGTTCTGGCTCCAGGGGGCTGCTGTGTCACTAATCCTGCTGCAGGTAACAGCAGTAGCCACCTAACGCCTTTCCCTGCAGGCTGGCAGTGTACCTCGTGCTGGGCTTAGTCTCTTTATGGTGTTATTTCCACAGACAGTGAAGAAAGCACAGAGCTTGGTATTTACAGTCTTCCTGGAACCTTCCAAAAGTATGCTCTTTAGTTCAGGCTTTTGCATTTATTATTATGTCACCTTGAAGCATTTACATGTTGTAATGGCTCGATAATTTTCAAAACACTAATGAACACAGACTGCCTTAAGGGCTGGAAAAAACCTCGTGTGAATCCGTGTCAGTGCCGTGGTTTGCAAACTGCTCCTGGGAGAGGATCCTGTGGGAGGTGCCAGGCAGTGCCCTGTCCCTGCTGGTCCCCATCAGCCCTCTGGGAGTGACTTCCCTGGAGAGTATCCAGGGGAGTGTTTTGTGTCTGGAGCTCATGTCAGTGGTGTACAGTACAGGCAGAGCACAGGACTGCTTTGATTACTCCAAAAGCAGCTGATAAACTCTGCCTCCCTGTCCTGAAGGAGCAGTCAGGTGTTATTAAGCTGGGATGATGTGTTGTGCAAAGGCAGCACGGGCGGGTCAGGAGCTGGCGGCTGACGGGACTGTCTGTGCAGGGGACGAGCTGCCCGAGCTGGACAACGTGGCTGATTACTGGCTGGGCTCCATCGCCAGGGCCACCATGCAGACGTACTGTGAGGTGATCCTGCAGATCCCACAGCTCACCCCACACGCCACCAAGCAGCTGGCCACGGACATCGGTGAGCGCGGGCACCGGCCCCGGCACGGCTGGCGTCAGCCACAGGCTGCTCTGCCACTGCTGCATTCCAGCCACTGCTGGGGACAGGCTTCCCTCCGTCACCAGCAGGGCTGTCTTTCATCTCACAGTGTCTATTGCCAGTTAAATACGAGTTTTTCCTTAATTTTGCAGATTATCTCATAAATGTGATGGATGCCCTGGGCCTGCAGCCGTCACGGACGCTGCAGAACATTGTAGCTCTGCTGAAGGCCAAGCCAGAGGAGTTCCGCCAGGCTGCCAAGAGCCTGCCCCGCCGGATGGCAGCTGGCATCGCAGCCATCAGGGGCCTGGAGGGCTAGCTGTGCCCTCCCTGCCTCTGGCATCACTGCCAGGAGAGGCTGGAGTGCCAGCTGTGCCCTCCCTGCCTCTGGCATCGCAGCCATCAGGGGCCTGGAGGGCTAGCTGTGCCCTCCCTGCCTCTGGCATCGCAGCCATGAGGGGCTGGAGTGCCAGCTGTGCCCTCCCTGCCTCTGGCATCACTGCCAGGAGGGGCTGGAGTGCCAGCTGTGCCCTCCCTGCCTCTGGCATCACAGCCATGAGGGGCTGGAGTGCCAGCTGTGCCCTCCCTGCCTCTGGCATCACTGCCAGGAAGGGCTGAAGTGCCAGCTGTGCCCTCCCTGCCTCTGGCATCACTGCCAGGAGAGGCTGGAGTGCCAGCTGTGCCCTCCCTGCCTCTGGCATCACTGTCAGGAAGGGCTGGAGTGCCAGCTGTGCCCTCCCTGCCTCTGGCCCCTGCTCAAGGACTCACCTCCTCAGACTGGTTTTCATTTCTGCAAGGACAATGAAAAGATCTTTGGGGACTATGGGAATTTATTTCAGACTAACTTTTAATAAATGTCTTTGTCTAGGAAAAGCTTGTTCTATTTTTCCATTTTTAGAAATAAAGCTGTCCTACAGCCAGATTTCCCAAAAACTCTGGATGACCCCAAGTAGGTTGAGGAGGGCTGGAAATGTTCTGCCAAGTGCTGTAGAATTTATGCTTCGTGGCTGCCTTTTCAGATAACTTAATCTCCTGTGTCCGAGGTGATGGGGCAGATGCAGCACAGAGGGAGCTGCCTGTAGGCAGTGGCCACTGCTCAGGGCTGCTGTAAATGCAGGGTCAGGAAGGGTCTTTTCAGCTGGCACTTGAGGCTTGATCAAGCTGGGCCCTGAGAATAAAACCAGCTTTGTAGGTTGTTCCTGGTGCAATTTCACTATTCTACTGACAACCATGAGGTTTTTAAGGAATTTAAGGAAAGTGGTGCTTTCTTGTAGAATTTATTAGCATTTGTTATGTAGATTTTTGTGAAAGAGCTGGTCTAGCCTTAGTGTGCTCTCTTGGGAGACAGTGGGGTGGAATCCAGGGAGGTCCCAAAACTGGAATGCCAGCTGAGTCTGGAGCACCTGCTGCAGCTGGAAACCCTTGCTCAGGCAGGCTCAGGCTGCTGTGGGTCTGCCTGGGGAGAGCTGGGCTGGGTCAGAGCTGGAGCCAAGCACTGGAGACACTTCCCACTTTTATGAGATGTCAGACACCTCCATAAGGCAGCTGTGACTGGAATGGTGAGCTGTCCCTGTCCTGCAGGGAACACTCTGTTCCCTTCACTCCTGCTGGAGGGAGGGTGAAGCTCAGCAGCCGTGCCTCTCCCAGCCTTCCCCTGCCCCAGCTCTGCTGGGGAGGGTTCTGGGGCTGCTCCCTGTCTGCTGCTGCTGGCCTGGGCTGGCAGCCAGCTGGGGCTAAAGGCATGAGGACAGGGTGAGCAGGGTTCACTCCTAATTTTTTTAATTAATTAATACTCTCCCAATTTTGCCAGGCAGACACTTGTCCAGCAGTGGCAGAGCCTGGGGGAGCAGAGAGGATGCTGTGGTCACTCGGTGTCCGCGTCGCTGTCGGGGCCGAGCGTGTCCAGGGGCTGCACTCGCAGGGAGTCGTAGTTGGGTGGGGGCGTGCCGGGCTCGGGGGGCAGCGCCTCAGCCCTGGCCACAGCCCCCGGGGGCTCGGGCTGGAAGCCCAGGTTGGTGTGAGCCTCCACCAGCTCTGACACCGTCGGGGGCGCGTCCGGGTACCGCGCCCGCCTCTGCCTCAGGCCCTTGCACCAGCCGATGAGGTTGATGATGGTGATCCACAGCGAGTCGATGATGATCTCCCCAAACTCAATGAGGCACAGCACCGAGCCCCCCATCCAGAACCCAAACTGGCCTCCCAGGCTTGACAGCAGCCAAACGATCTGCGGGAGGAGAGCGCAGTGAGCTGAGGAAGGGGAGCCCCTCAGATGTGCCCCACCCTGATCCTTCACCCCTGTGCCAGCAGCCATGCGGGTGATGCCTGCACCTGGCACCTGCCCGCTGGGTCCCCTCCTGTGGGGCTGCGACAGGGACGGGAGGTGGAGTGGGGGAAGGAATTGAGGGCTGTGAGCCACCAGGCAGAGGTGGCTTCATCCACTTCATCACAGCGTGTGTGCCAAGCAGCAGCCTCGAGGGACGTGTCAGACTGCCCCAGAGGGCACCGAGCCCTGCCAGGGCTGGGATGGGCACTCACCGTAGTGGCAGCTGACTCCGAGATGGTGCGGTAGTTGTACTCCTGGAAGTAAATGTTCAGTTTGATGATCCCATTCCTGTAAAGAGCAAAATGCACCTCAGTGAGGAGCTGGCTGTCAATAACCTGCACCTGTGCTCCAGCCTGACCAAGGGATGGAGACACCAAGACGTGAGTATAAAGCGACAAACATTACAGCACTGGAACTGTCCTTAATGCTGATTTTATTAACTGCATGTTTGAGTCTGACTGGCCCAGTCTGCAGCTCTGGAGAGCAGAGGACAGGCATGAAGTGCCTTTTGGATCTGCTTTCTGTGTGTCAGGCTAACACCCTGCAAGCCTGGTCCTCCCTGCGCATTCTCGCCCGCCTGCGCTGGCCCGGCGCCAAGGCTCGTGTCAGGCTGATGTTAACAGGCTCAGCAGAGAAGATAAAGTGGTTGTTCCTTTCACTCACCTGTCCAGAGTCACATTTGTTGACATATCCCTTTCATAAGACAGAATATGGAAAATCCAGTCCTAGGAAAACAAAATCTGTTCAGAAAGAGTAGAGGCAGCCTGTGCTCCTGAAGAGCACGAGCCCCACGGGCGCTGTGCCCCGTTCCAGGCAGCCCTGGCCCCGTGTGCAGGTGGAGAGGGATGCTGTGGACCTGAGCAGGGCAGCTGTGCCTTCCCTGACCTGTGGGAAGCCCCCCTGTGCTGGGTGAGCACGGGGTGTGGAAGGGGGACTCAGCCTTGGGCTGACAGCAGCACTGGAACAGAGCCACTGCGGGGGTCCCTCCTCCTCCTGCCCCCTGCCCTGGTGCTGCTGCTGCTCTGGACCAGGGACTTCAGCAGAGGTGCTTTGAGCTGGACAGCAGCTCTGACAACAGCTGGGAACAGAACCATCAGTGTCTGTACAAACCAGAGAATCAGGGTTACCTCAGAGGCCTCTGATGGCCAGTCCGCCATGGAGATGGTCATTTTGTACTGCGTGTCACTGCAGCCAAGAGGGACAGCGTTAGTATGGAGATTCCCCTCCTCTGAAGTCTCTGGAACTTCAGTTCTCACACAGCAAACCAGCCCTGCAGGGTTTGCTGCCCTTTTAGGAAACTCAGGACTGGCAGGAGTCAAACTGGAGGATCCCTCTACCTCCACAGCAGCCAGACCAGGCTCAGGTACTCACTTGCATGTTTCTTTACAGGAGTCAATGCAGATCTGGCGCTGTTTTATGCTGGATCTCAGTGAGGAATAGCAATATGCTGTTTGGTGAAAACAAAATTAAAGTATCTGTTTAGATAAGGACCCAGCTACTGAGCTATATCAGTTTCATTTATCAAAATAAATATTAGGTATGACCCTTGTGCACAGATTTGCCATCTTCCCTTTCAACTTTCCTTTCCTTGAGAAACTCGGGCAAAACACTATGACAATTTAATAAGGAATTAAAAATAAACTGTCACTTTCTGAAGGCAGGTTTTATAGAGCCAGCTTGCCCAGGGTTGGTATTTTTGGCACAGCCCTGGCCTCTGCCAGCACAGAGCTGTGTCACCCCAGGGGGACACTGGACCCTGCCAGGGGACCCAGAATTTTCATGTGCAGAGGCCTGGAGCGATGCCCTGTGCTCCCTCCTTGGTGCCCAAGGCTCCTCCAGCCCACAGCCAAGAGCAAACCTGGCCCCTTCTCCCCAGCACTGGCCCAGGTGGCCACGTCCCACAGGGATGTCCCAGCCTTGCAGGGACAGCAGGGACAGCAGGCAGCCCCATCAGCTCTTACCCCAGCCTGGGCTATCCTCGTTATTGCAGTAATTCACCCCTTCAGGCAAAGGGAACATGTAGTGCCCACATCCACAGATCTCCACCATGTGGTTTTGGAAACAGGAGCGCAGGCAGGCCTGGGGAGGGAAGAGGGGAGGGAAGAGGGGAGCTCAGGCTTGGGCTGAGCCCTTGGCACGGCACCGGCTCTGAGAGCCCCTCAGCTCCCAGGAATTCCCTCTCTCTTGCACTGAACAGATGATTTGGGGGCTGCAGACAGAGAGGGATGAAGGTGCAGGAGAAGTGGGAGCTGCCAGAGCTGTCCCTGCCCAGAACCTCTGCCAGCCTTGCCTTGGGGTTTTTAAAGCCACTCGTGGGAGCTGCCCATGGGTGAGACCTCGTGGGAAATGGAGAGAGCTCAGCACCCACTCCCACCAGAAACTGCTCATTTCTCTATTGTTGTAGGGCTTCATAGAAGTAATATTCAAGCTTCCAAAAGGGAATACAAATGTTCTGTTCCACCACAGACATGGCTGTGCTCTCCAGGCTTTACGCAATAGTGACAAAGGGCTGGTTTTACACTTTAAGGCCAGGAATTTCCAAATCCTTCAACATAAAGAGCAGATGTATGAATGATCCTCTCTGTGTAGGTGCTGCTCTTCTGGGGAGGATCGTGCTGCAGCAATGCCATTAGCTTGGTGAGGCATGAAGTTCATCAGCTGAGATTGGAGGGGGATTCTGCATGAGGCAGCACAAAGCAATAGCAAATCTGTGAGGAGATAATTAAATTTAACAGTGGTGGGTCGGACAAGCAGAGAATTTCTGTGTGATAGGAAAGGTCCACAGAGCGCAGGGCAGTCAGGGAGTGATGGAAGAGCCTGGTTTTGCTGAGAGGGCTCTGAAGTGGCGTTACGTGGGCACAGAACTCCGTCATGGTTTGCACTTCTGGGGAATAATTCAATCCTCACGAGTGTTTGCTTAGACCTTATACAAGCATCTTCAAAAGCTGAGTACAGTGGTCCAGTTGTTATTATATTTATAAAGGTAGAAATATAAAACCACTGCCAGCCCAAAGCCCTCCTGATCTCCAGGTGCATCTGTGAATCACCCCAAATGGTTTGGGTGTTTCCTTTATTATCACATCTCACCCTCAAGAGCTGCTTCTCTCCCCAGTACAGCCTGTTACAAATTAACCTGTGCTCAGTGTTTGCACTCTGATTTTTGACAGATTCAAGGTTTAGAGACACTCAACTTTCTCATCCAATTTTCAGACTGATGAAGAAGCAAAGGGCTGTTTTGCTTCCTGTACAAACCAGCTGCATTTGCAGGGTGAAAAATTATTTGATTCCCCCAAAGACAAAAAAGTTAAAGATCACAGAAGTGTTTAGAGGGAGAATCTGTCCTTTGTATTCCTCTCCTCTCAGGGGTAAATATCACTTGTGTACACAAAACACGAGTTCCTGAGAAGTGTCACTTTGACATTGTCTCAGCAGAAGTTTCCCAGAGCCTCAGTGACTGTTCCTACAGAACCATATGGGGCTTAGATCAGATATTAGGAAAAATTTTTTATGGAAAGGGTTGTAAAGCATTTGAACAGGATGCCCAGGGCAGTGGTGAAGTCACCATCACTGGAAGTGTTCAGAACCCATGTGATGTGGCACTTGAGGAGATGTTTTATCAGTGGTGGTGCTGTGCTGATGACCCTGAAAGATTTCACGATTTTATGATTCCCCAGTACCCTCCATGATAGGCAAAGATTGAACTGCTTTGAGGATTTTTCTGAGGAGTATTGTTAGATTTCAAAGGGTGTTTTTACCTGTATGGAGTAGGAGGTGTTGTACTGGCTGTAGAGGTTTTTGACAGGGACGTCGGAGCCGTTCATGGTGCAGTCACTGTAGGGATAACCCATCCGCTCCAGCTCATCCTGGAAAGGAACACAAACACCACACTGTGCTCATCACTTCTCCACAGGTCCCCTGTGCCCGTTTTCCAGAGGCTCTGTAACTCCTGTGCTCCCCACTGGCTTTGCTGAAGATGAAAGAGCAGAGGTGGCAGTGCTGAAGAGGCTGCAGCCCCTTCCCTGGGTGGGTCCAGGCAGGCCAGGGTGCTCGGGGATGGCAAAGCCCTTTCTGACACGCTGGAGAAGGAGGCAACCATGACCTGAGCCCAATATTCCAGCCTCAATAAAGCACTTTGCCAGGACAGTTACATAAAATCCTCCATAAAGCACTCCAGCCCCTGACAGGTGTGTACCTTGTCTCCTTTGGTTTGAGCCAGTTCAGCCAAGACTTAAAGCAAACTTGGTTTTGGTCCCATCAGATAACATTATTCTCAGACAATCTGCTCCTGAGGAATGCCACACATACCACCAGCACTCCAATGGAGGTTTCTGTCCCAGCCATGGCGTAGATGCCCTGATCCTTGAGGAAGGGGAAGCTCTTCTGTTGGTGCAGCATGAGCCGGGCCCCAGCGGCAGAGGACAGGTAGGGAATGTAGTCCTGCTGGCTGATGTCCAGAATCAGCTTCAGCCCTGGGACACCAGACAAAACACTCACAACAGGAATTGGATTGGAATGTGAGGCTTGGGGAAAGAAGGGAGTCTATTTTCTTCTCCCTGTTCCTTGGGAAGAGCCAGGGTCTGGCTGCCATGGCAAGAACACTTATGGTGGTGAATGCCCAGAATGGCAATAGCTGGGAACAGTCAGGTGTTGCCTCAGATATTTCAAATATCCAGAGGATGCCCTCCTGCTACGTGTCCATAGTCACCTTTTTCCTGTGTGCCACATTTTCCTTTTGGGGCTCATTCCCTTCCAGAAAGCCTCTGTTCCCTGTTGCAGTGCTCCAGTGACAGAGGAATCATAAATCTGTCCTGAGTGACACAAGTGGGCACCAAGAGACAGAGCCCTCACATCTGCCCCTCCAGCCCCCTCCTCCACCGCAGAGAGCTCCCTTACCAAATTCAGCCCCAGGGTTGGAAGAGTTCAGAGCCTCTTCATCCATGCCCCAGTTAAAGATGTAGCAGTTACCATGGTCTGGGTGGTAGATTTGGGTGAAATTCCTGGAAGATCATACACATAAAGCTGTGACACTCAAGGGCTGTGACATAAAGCAGATGGTGGGCGCAGCTCAGGAGCTGTGCTGGGGTTCACCTCCCATTGCCTCATTTGCTGAACACCTGAACTACAGCTGGTAGCACTTCAATCCATCTGTTTCTGAACAAAAAGCACAGCAAGGTGCAGGTGGCCCTGGGGACAGCGCTCCATTGGATGGAGAGGAACATTTGTCACACAGGTGAGAGCAACAACTGCTCAGTGTGAGCTGTGGTTACAGGTTTGGGCTGGCATTAGAGCTCGTGCCTTGATGGCAGTCCTTGGTCCCCCTTGGTGCAGAAGGGACAGGGATCCCCACAGCCTGGGGTGCTGCTGTGTGCTGCCCTTTCTCAGCACTGGAGATGGGAACTCGGGATTCATAGGAAACAAAGTTGGCATTTCTCAGAGCCTTGTGCAAAAGGGAGGGGGCTTTACCTGGGGGCTGTGACTCAGCACCTGGCTATCACTGCACACCTGGGTGCTGCTGATCTTGATATGTCATGACCAAAACAGCCCATCCAAAACACTAACTCAGCCAGCACTGTACCAAGAGAACACATTTCAGCCAGCATCACATCCAGAGAAACTCTGAGAAGTGTTTTTAGAGCTAAGAATCAGCAGCAATTTCATTAGCAGCTGATATGTACCTTAAAAAGAGAAAAGAACCCGCGTGCAGTTCATTCCTGCAGGGATGAAAAGGGGCAGGGAGCTCCTTCGTGTGCACCTACTTGTAGTTGCAGGGTTCAGCCCCGTAGAGACACGCCAGGATCATGTCCTCTGCCTGGTAGCCCATCCTGATCCTCTCGTGCAGCGGCACCTTGGAGAGGATGGATGTGGACTGCAGGATGTACCACTCGCTCACCGCCTGCGCCGCGCTGCTGAAGTTCCTGTAGGTGCAGTTGTCAGAGCCCTGCTGGCTGCACTGGGGACACAGAGCAGGCAGCTGTGAGCCCTGGGGGATGGCAGGGGCTGTGCTGTCACCCCCTGCCCGTGGGGCTGTGCTGTCACCCCCTCCTCATGGGGCTGTGCTGTCACCCCCTGCCCGTGGGGCTGTGCTGTCACCCCCTCCTCACAGGGCTGTGCTGTCACCCCCTCCTCATGGGGCCGTGCTGTCACCCCCTGCCCATGGGGCCGTGCTGTCACCCCCTGCCCACGGGGCTGTGCTGTCACCCCCTCCTCACGGGCTCGTGTGGACACCAGCCCTGCCTGCAGCTCCCAGGAACAGAGAGGCTCAGCCTGAGGGAGCCACAAGCAGCTGTCACACAGAGCTGTCACACAGAGCTGGCTGTCACACAGAGCTGACTGTCACACAGAGCTGACTGTCACCCTGAGCTGACTGTCACCCTGAGCTGTCATACAGAGCTGTCACACAGAGCTGGCTGTCACACAGAGCTGTCACACAGAGCTGTCACACAGAGCTGACTGTCACCCTGAGCTGACTGTCACACAGAGCTGTCACACTGAGCTGTCACACCAAGCTGGCTGTCACACAGATCTGGCTGTCACACAGAGCTGTCACACTGAGCTGGCTGTCACACTGAGCTGTCACACCAAGCTGGCTGTCACACAGAGCTGTCACACCAAGCTGGCTGTCACACAGAGCTGGCTGTCACACTGAGCTGTCACACAGAGCTGGCTGTCACACAGAGCTGTCACACCGAGCTGGCTGTCACACCGAGCTGTCACACCAAGCTGACTGTCACACAGAGCTGTCACTCAGAGCTGTCACACAGAGCTGTCACACCAAGCTGGCTGTCACATCAAGCTGGCTGTCACACCGAGCTGGCTGTCACACCGAGCTGGCTGTCACATCAAGCTGGCTGTCACACCGAGCTGGCTGTCACACTGAGCTGACTGTCACACCAAGCTGGCTGTCACACAGAGCTGGCTGTCACACTGAGCTGTCACACTGAGCTGTCACACTGAGCTGGCTGTCACACAGAGCTGTCACACTGAGCTGGCTGTCACACAGCTGTCACACTGAGCTGTCACACAGAGCTGTCACACCAAGCTGGCTGTCACATCAAGCTGGCTGTCACACTGAGCTGGCTGTCACACCGAGCTGGCTGTCACACAGAGCTGGCTGTCACACCAAGCTGGCTGTCACACTGAGCTGGCTGTCACAGTGCATTACAGGGTCCCTCCCCAGGGACATTTCCCAGCTGGGGAGGTTATACATCAGCCCCAGGGTGACCTCCACAAGTTAACAGAAATGTCAATTTTGGGCCAATTCTTTAAGGCTGGAGTTTCCCCAGCTCCCGAGGTCTGCCCAGGCAGGGTCCTTGCAGCCCCCATGGAAGCAGGGAGAGCAGCTCGTGCCTCTGCACTGTGAACTGCAGCAGGAAAGGGATGGGGCAGTGGCCACAGCCTCTCCCTGGCATTTTGGGTGCCTGAGCCAAGGAAGGGGTGAAGGTGTCTGGGAGCCTGCAGGGAACACCCCTGCCCTGGCTCTGTCCTGGGCTCAGCCTGCAGCAGGGACTGGGTCTGGGCACAGGCTGACACAGAGCCCCAAGGCAGAGCAGCCAGGGAGGAGACACACATCTCCCTGCTGCGTTCTTGTGAGGCCCCCATCCCTCATCTCTGCCTGCTGCCACTGTGGGACGCCTCTCACCAGCTTCACTGCCAGCTTGTACTTCTTCTCTTCTGCCGTGGTGTTGTCTGGGGCAGGTGGAGCAGTGGTTTGGTTCCCCGCAGTGGTTTCGTTGCTCAAGGTTTCACTGTCCCCAGCAGTGTCACTGCTCACACTGGTTTCGGTGTCCAAGGCAGTTTTGTTGCCCACAGCAGTCTGGTTGGTCTCAAAGATGTCCAGGATGACAGGATTGTCTTTGTCGTGCTCGTCGATGAGGACCAGGGGGATCTGGTTCCAGAGCTCCAGGTTGAGTGATGGGGACAGGTTCTCGCTGCCGTTCCCCAGCTGCAGGATCCTCTCCAGCGCCGCCTCAATGAGCCTGTCCAGCTCCTTCAGCAGGGGCTTCACCTCTGAGTACCTGTGGGACAGGGAGCTGTGGCCAGGCAGTGTCCTGCTGCTGCCTTGGACCTTCCTGGGCACCTCAGGGTCTGCCTGGAACCTCCTGGAGGACAGCAGGAGCTTCCCTGCAGAGCACGGCCAGCTCGGACACTGCTGGCCAGGAGGGCAGTGGGAGGATAAACAGGGAGTGCTGCAGGAGTGAACACACCAGTGCTGGGCCACATTAGTTCTAGTTCAGTGATTCACTACAGTTTACACAAAACACCTCTAACAAGTGGAGGAAAAGCTACCCCTAAGCAATTCTTGCACTGGCTGAGAGCATCTTGCCTTGGGCTCCACTATTGCATGGATATGAATTTAAAACAGCTATAAATTTAAAGCAACTGTAATGAAAATCAGTGACTCCTTTGAAATCACAATTCAGTTCTGTCTCTGTGGTTCCTGGCAGACAGGATTGTGGAACCAGCTCTTAGTGACTGGAGTATGAGCAATGAGAATAATGTTCACAGCAAGGAAGGGGAAGAAAAAGAATTGTGGGGAAAGATGGAAAGACTGATTCTGGCTGGGAAAGGTGAGCTGAACTTGGTTCTTCTGTGAGCTGAGGAAAGTTTGCAGGGAGGTAAAAACCTTCATTTGATTGATGGATGTGGTGCAGAAGCTGTGCTCAGAAGGAATTCTTCCCTGTGAGGGTGGGCAGGCCCTGGCACAGGTGCCCAGAGCAGCTGGGGCTGCCCCTGGATCCCTGGCAGTGTCCCAGGCCAGGCTGGACAGGGCTGGGAGCAGCCTGGGACAGTGGGAGGTGTCCCTGCCATGGCAGGGGATGAAATGAGATGAACTTGGAGGTTCCTTCCCAACCCAAACCATTCTGGGACTCTATGAAGCCCAGGAGAACCTGCAGGCAGATGAACCCTCCTCTGGCCACTCATCTTCATACTGTTCTTTATTTGTTTTTAGGGGCACTTGGTGACTCCATTAATGCTCCTAACGTGATGCCTGAGACAGGAAGGGCCCCTCAGTACCTCACACTGGCAATGTTTCCGAGGGGTTAGGGCACACATGGGGAAACTGGGAGAGGAAAAACTTACTTGAAAGGGTTGGCATTGCAGATGGTGACTGCAGGGAACTTCATGGTCTTAAAGCCAATGGAGAGAGACGAGGTGACGTTGTAGGAGAGGTAGGTGTTGATGAGGATGCCCCACTGCCAGAACACCAGGGATGCAAAGAGCAACGTTAGGAAGAACCAGATTAATTTCTTCTTTGGCCCCTCCTTGATGATGCGCTTGGGGCCGTGGGTGTTGGTGTTGTCGCAGTACCAGACCAGCAGCTCCTTGTAGGTGTAGCCAGGGCCCTTCTGCAGGCGGTGCAGCGCCCGCACCAGGTACTTCTTCAGGTTCATGCTGCTGCCTGTGGGCAGGAGAAAACCACCACAGCAGCTGTGAGGAGGAGCAGGGTCTGTGCCACAGCCCGTGTCCCTGTCCTGTCAGCACAGCAGGAGTGGGACAGTCACAGGGCTGTAACCCAGGGACAGCTCAGCACAGATGCCCTGCAGGGTCATGGCAGTGAGGTGTCACCCAGGCTCCTGGCAGGACACAGGAGAGCTTTGGGACTGACAGTTCCAAAGGTGCCGAATGCTTTTGTCACATTTTGGGTTCTTGCTGGCCCCAGCAGAGCTGAGGGACCTGGTGACCCTCGAGCTCAGGCTGTGGTGTGGCAGTGCCTGCCCAGGGGCTGCTCAGCCTGTGGGAATGCTGTGTGCACACTGAGACAGCTGGAACGCTGTCCCAGCCTCAGCCAACACTAGATGGACCAAGCAGAACACGCAGGAGCTGCCTTGGGTAGAGCTCCAGCTCACAGCGATCAGGGCTCAACCTCACTTGGAGCCTGAGACAATTTTTCTTCAAAGTAAGAGGTATTAGAGTGCATCCAGCTTTCAGAGGGACAGGAGGAGGGGTGCTGGAAGCAGCAGCACCTTTTCTAGGACCAGGAATGCTGTCCAGGGCTGCTGCCCACTGGAGGACGGACACCAGATTGGTTTTTTCCACCAAATTCCTTTGTCTGTCAGATATTATCAGTACGGCCCCCCCACTCCCCCGCTCTGGTGAGGGATGCTGCATACCTGGCATTCATTTTGTGAGTAAATAGAACATTTTGTGCTGCTATTTTAAGGTTAGAATCTGTGTTACTAAATCTTAACATCCCGAGGCAGGATTTCAAAAAGAACCCGAGGCAGCCATTCAGAACATTTGTCAGATTTAAGCTGCAGGAGAGCAGAGTTAAAGATTAATGCTGGGAATTGGCCCCATCCTGGGAGGAAGAGTGGAATAATGCAGCAACAGTTCACTAAGGAGCAGCACTCGGCAGGGCAGGAATGAGAGGGACACAGCCTTGCTTGCAGGTGAGCAAAGAAGGCAGTAAAGGTGTGCACAGACCCTGGGGAGGGAAAGGAGGTGGGTTCTTCATACTTTCCACAAATAAAAAAGGTGATACTGATTCCTTGCTCTGCTGGCCAGATCTGCAGATTCTCAGATTCTCCTGAGTAGCACATGGAGAGACTGAGAGCAGTATAACCCCCAGGGATTCTACAGTCTCACTCCATGACACAAAGAGAGACGATGGTTTTCAGCGCATGCCATTACCTGCGATGTTAGATGTAGCTGATCCTCAGAGAGGAATTTGGAACAACAAACCCCAGCTGCTTTCTCTAAGATCCAAGGGCAGGCTCTACTCCTATGGAAAAAGATTTTGTTCTCCAAGGAACTCATGTCCTGGGACTTGGACCCCCTGGACTCCCAACATCATCTCACCCTTCATGACCTTGTGCCACTGAGGTTCCTGCGGCCGTTGCCTGGGGGTGGTTTGCTCATGAGGAGCAGAGCTGGCACCAGAGCCTGGCTGGGTTTTGGGCAGGTGTAAGGAGAGAGGCAGCACTGAGCTGGGGCTCTGCTGAGCTGCCCATGGCCATGGAAGGACATGAACCCCGAGGGCTGCGCTGCCCCAGCCCCACAGCGTGAGCTCAGCCCCTGCCCGAGGCACAGCAAGGTCAGCCCTGGCTTCACACAACCAAATCCTCAGAGCTCCTCAAAATCTGGGGAGCCCAGCGAGGCAGATGAGGAAATATTTTCTGCCTTTTAAGAAATCCAGTAAAAGATTTATATTAGATTGCAACTCCAAACCCCTGCCCGGTGCAGGGCAGGATCCTGCCTGGCTGTGTGTCCTCGGCTGTCCCTGCTCTCACCAACACTGGCTCCTGCCACAGGGAGACCCCACTTGTGTGCTGGTCTCTGTGGGTCACTCACCAGCCTGCCAGTGCTGGGGGAAATGATCCCTTTTCATATGGGAGAAAAATGGCATGAAGCAAAAGCTGCATTTGAATATACCTGGATGACTTTTTTGCAATGTATATTCTCATTTCTCATTCAGTTTTCTCCTTACCTCGATTTCCAGAGTGTTTCCAGACAGGATTCCCCCTTGCTGGCAGCTGGCAGCTGCCCTGGGTGAGCTGCCCAAGCTGCTGTTTGGGGGCTGCTCCTGGCACAGCTCAGTGCTCGGGGGCTGCAGCTGCTCGGGACAGGGCTGGTGCCAGGTTTGGTGCCAGCCTGGAGTGGGTCCTGCTCTGCCCCATCAATGGGCTGCACCTGAGCAGAGGGGTGATAAATGAGGGGTGTAAAGAGCCACTCTCCAGCTGTGCACAGACAGCTGTGCCCGCTGCCCACAGTCCCTCCGGAGTGAGGAAGAGGAGCAGTGATGGAGCAGGAGCTGAGCAGGGCTGGGGGCACAGGAGGTGCCACACACAGCCCTGAACCCTCTGCAGGTGGCTCCAGGGAGCCAGCACTGCTTTACATCCGTGCTCTGGGCTGCTCTGGTCACAGCAGGGTCATCTGAACTGTCTGGAGCTGACCCCAGGGATGTGAGAGCCTGTGGTGGGTGCACAGGGTGCCGTGGCCCCTCTCCTGGCAGCACGTGCAGCCCTGTGAACTCATCCCAAAAGAAACCTGCTCCTGCTTCCAGTGGGGTTTCTCTGTGCTGTGGACGTGTCCTCCCTGTCTCCAGCAGCTGAGTCCAGCCCTGCCTCATCCCAGCATCACCCTGGGTGAAACTCCTCCACCTCACAGTGACATCACACTCCCACATTACGAAATGATTGTGTTGACTCTGTTGAATCTCCTCTGGGGTTTTCCTGGGGCAATTGCCACTTGAAGGAAATAAAGTCATGAGCAAAACTTGGCCCGCTCCTGGAAGCTCCAGGGTCGGACATGGGCTGCAAAACCACGCTGACACCACTGGCCCGATGACACTGTGACTGCTCAGCACTTTCTCCCCTGGAACACATCACTCACTCCTCTTTGATGGCCAGCTGCTCCTCTGGGTCCATCCCCTGAACCCTGGGGGAAGAGCCCAGTTTTCCTAAATGAAACATACTCTCTAGTGGTGTTTTTGCAAATTAGAGGAATTTCTTTTATTCCCTCACAAGTTTACATGTTGGCAGTTTGAAAAGTGGAGCAGCAGCGTGTCTGAGCAAGGAAAGGCTGTCTCAAGGTGGGGCCAGAGCTCCCAGCAGATGTCCCGTGTCGCTGGTGGCGTGCAGGGACAGTGGCCAGGGCACACAGCCCCAAGAGCCACGGCTGCAGCCCCAAGGGGCAGGCGTGCAGCACTCAGGAGTATTTACAGTCTGGGAGCTCAGATAGCGCTCACCCGGCTCTGTGAGTGTGTCAGGAACTCTGCTCCCACTTCCCTGCCTAACCCTGAATTCCCCTCTGCTCTGCAGCCAGCCTGGGAGAGCTGGGAACATTCCCCTGGAGAAGGGAAGGCTCCAGGGACCCCTCAGAGCCCCTTCCAGGGCCTAAAGGGGCTCCAGGAGAGCTGGAGAGGGACTGGGGACAAGGGCCTGTGGTGACAGGGCAAGGGGGAACGGCTTCCACTGCCAGAGGGCAGGGCTGGATGGGATATTGGGAATAAATCCTTCCCCGGGGGGGTGGGCAGGCCCTGGCACAGGTGCCCAGAGCAGCTGGGGCTGTCCCTGGATCCCTGGCAGTGCCCAAGGCCAGATTAGACAGGGCTTGGGGCAGCCTGGGACAGTGGGAGGTGTCCCTGCCATGGCAGGGGGTGAAATGAGATGAACTTGAAGGTCCCTTCCAAGTCAAAGCAATCCCTGATCCCGTGGTTCCCGTGATGTCCCTCTCACAGGACAGCCACAAGCCGTGCTCCTCATGTGCCAGTGAGGTCACATTGCTGAGTTCACTTTGCTGCTTGGGCAAGGAATGACAGGAATCCTGGAGAGTGAGAGGAGCAAACCCCCAGCACAACAATCCCTGGGATGCTGTGAGCATCCCCTGCCTCACTGGGAGACACCATCCTGGAGGAGATGGCACATTTCCAATACCAAAACAAACCCCAAACTATTCCATGAAGACGCGGTTTGCTCGCATTCTCTTTTATCGGGGAGATTAAATATGTAAATAAAGGTTAAATCCAAATTACTATCCCTGGCTTCACACTGGATACATCCCAAACACCTCCCAGCACGAAAACCTGCCGCGCTGCTGCAAAACCAGGCAGAGATCGGGTGACTTCAGACGTGTAGCAGTGTAAAAGACACCACGGCCAGCCCAGCCGAGCCGGTCCCTTCGGCCCCGAGACGCCGCCGAGGGATGCCCGAGGGCGCTGGGAGATGCGGGCATCCCCCGGCAGGGTCCCGGGGCCGAAGGGACCGGCCAGCCCCGACCCCGCACACTCCATCCCGGCCCCTCCGCCCCGCTCCCCGGACCTGCTCCGGGACCTGCCCCCGGACCTGTCCCCGTACCTGCCCCCGGACCTGCCCCCGGACCTGTCCCCGGACCTGCCCCCGGACCTGCCCCCGGTACCTGTCCCCCTGTCCCGGTACCTGTCCCCCTGTCCCGGTACCTGTCCCCCTGTCCCCCCTGTCCCGGTACCTGTCCCCCCTCTCCCGGTACCTGTCCCCCCTGTCCCGGTACGTGTCCCCCTGTCCCGGTACCTGTCCCCCTGTCCCCCTGTCCCCCTGTCCCGGTACCTGTCCCCCTGTCCCCCTCTCCCGGTACCTGCCCCTGTCCCGGTACCTGTCCCCCCTCTCCCGGTACCTGTCCCCCCTGTCCCGGTACCTGTCCCCCTGTCCCGGTACCTGTCCCCCTGTCCCCCTGTCCCGGTACCTGTCCCCCTGTCCCGGTACCTGTCCCCCTGTCCCCCCTGTCCGGTACGTGTCCCCCCTGTCCCGGTACCTGTCCCCCTGTCCCGGTACCTGTCCCCCTGTCCCCCCTGTCCGGTACGTGTCCCCCCTGTCCTGGTACCTGTCCCCCTGTCCGGTACGTGTCCCCCCTGTCCCGGTACGTGTTCCCCCTGTCCCAGTACCTGTCCCCCTGTCCCGGTACCTGTCCCCCTGTCCCGGTACGTGTCCCCCCTGTCCCGGTACCTGTCCCCCTGTCCCCCCTGTCCCGGTACCTGTCCCCCTGTCCCCCTGTCCCAGTACCTGTCCCCCTGTCCCGGTACCTGTCCCCCTGTCCCCCTGTCCCCCCTGTCCCGGTACCTGTCCCCCTGTCCCGGTACCTGTCCCCCTGTCCCCCCTGTCCCGGTACCTGTCCCCCCTGTCCGGTACGTGTCCCCCCTGTCCCGGTACCTGTCCCCCCTGTCCCGGTACCTGTCCCCCCTGTCCGGTACGTGTCCCCCCTGTCCCGGTACCTGTCCCCCTGTCCCCCCTGTCCCGGTACCTGTCCCCCTGTCCCCCCTGTCCCGGTACGTGTCCCCCTGTCCCCCTGTCCCCCTGTCCCCCCTGTCCCAGTACCTGTCCCCTGTCCCGGTACCTGTCCCCCTGTCCCGGTACGTGTCCCCCTGTCCCCCCTGTCCCGGTACCTGTCCCCACGGCTCCGGCAGCGCTCCCCGCTGGCCCCGGTCCCGGTACCTGCCCCCGGTCCCGCCCCGTCCCGCCCCGGCCCGGCCGAACCCGCCCTCCTGCGGGCTGGAGCCGCTGCCGGGCTGCTCCCGGTGCCTTGCTCTAAATCATACTTTGATTTTCTCCTAACGCATCCCAAGGAATGGCACCTGGTTCTGCTGCTCCTGCTCCCGTCGGGTCCAGGCTAACACAGCCTGGGATCGGTGGCACAAACCTCACAGAGTCACAGAATTATTTGCTTTGGAAGGGACTTTAGAAACAGAATCCTGGACTGGTTTGGGTTGGAGGGGACCTTAAAGCTCACCCAGTTCCAGCCTCCTGCCATGGCAGGGACATCTCCCACTGTCCCAGGCTGCCCCAAGCCCTGTCCAGCCTGGCCTTGGGCACTGCCAGGGATCCAGGGACAGCCCCAGCTGCTCTGGGCACCTGTGCCAGGGCCTGCCCACCCTCACAGGGAAGGATTTCTTTCCAATATCCCATCTAGCCCTGCCCCTGGCAGTGGAAAACCATTCCCCCTTGCCCTGTCACCACAGGCCCTTGTCCCCAGTCCCTCTCCAGCTCTCCTGGATCCCCTTTAGGCCCTGGAAGGGGCTCTCAGCTCTGGTGGCCATTGCCCTGCAGCAGGTCACAGTGTTTCTTAGTCCAGTTGGAGCTGCCACAGCAGCCAGGACATCACCTCGCTGCTTTACCTTCCCTGCTGCCAGCTGTCCCTGGTGCCAGGCTTTTGACATGGGTGAAATAAATGCAAGTGAGGTGCATTAGTGTTTTGAAACAGTTTTATAAGCTGTTTTAGAAAGATCCTATAAACTTTTTCTATTTTAAAAGAAGTATAAGATCTTATAACCTTGGCAAAGGCTGCCTAGGACAGTAGTGGAATCATCAGCCCTGGAGGGATTTAAAAGCCATGTGGATGTGGCACTTGGGAACAAGTGTTAGTGGTGGCCTTGGCAGTGCTGGGGAAATGGACTCAATGATCTCAGAGAGCTTTTCCAACCTGAATGATTCTTTGATTCTATGTTAATTTATTTTTTCCATAAAAATCTTCCCATCAGAGCTGTTTGCTCCCGTGCCTGCTGCTGGGCACACTCCCAGCAGCAGTTTGAGCACCCCAAGCCTGTCAAGCGTGGACTAGACAAGACATGGATATTCAAATAGAAGGGGCAGAGCTCTGCCTCGGTGGCACCAATGGACTGATCTGGAACTTGACAATCTCTTTCCAGGAGAAATGAGCACTGTTTCCATAAAATGACAGAATTCATTTGACATGGAAGCAGTTTTTCTGTTTGCTTCTGGGCTGGGAGGCAGCAGCAGCTCCGAAGGGGCCAGGGCCCTCCCAGCCCGGCTGTCAGGCGATTTTCATGGTGATTAGCATGTGCTTTGTGATTTCATGACTTAATCTCAATATTATGTGTCTTGCACACTGACTCCTGTTGATCTCACAATGAATCCCTCAGGGGGGCTGGAGAGATGTGCCCCCACATTTTCTGTATTCTCCTAGCCCAGGGCCACCCCAGTGTGTGCCATGGGCTGGGATTCTTCAGCCCAGCAACGCTGTACAAACACATTTGGAGGTAAAATCTTGAGCATCTCGAGCGATGTGGGAGACGTCAGCTCCTCACAACACAACAGTGAACATGTACAAACCTCCTTGGAACCATAAATCACTGCTGAGGGCAGAGCATTGTACATGGGAGTGATTGCCTCTTGCTAGGAGAGGTAATGGCAGATTCTTGTTCAATCAGGACTTGGTCAGACTTTCCCAAATGTCCCCGTGTTCTGTTATTTGGGAACAAAAGGGAATTTTATTTTTAACTGGCACAAGTGTACCTCATGTCATTATGTCAGGAGTGGAATGTGGGATTGTGTTTGAGGAGTATCTCCAAGGGAAGCTGGAGTGAACAGGTTTGATGGACCAGGACCTGCCGGGTTCCTCTGTCCTGTCACAGTAATTGGCCTCCTATTGCCACTGCTTTCCCAGAGAACAATGTCTGTTACCAGCTCTGGCAGCCCTAGCACTGGAAATGGAGTGTTCCAGGGTTTGTTCCAGGGTTCAGAACATCAGCTGCGCAGCCAGCAAAGCCAAATGACCTTGAGCTGGCTTGACTTTCCATCATCTCTCAATTGTTTATGAGAAAGTTTATTTCATAAGCAAAAACCTCCTGCTGAAAATACAGCTGAAACACCACAGGAAGCTCCCCTGCATCCCAGGCATTGTGTTCCCAGTGGTGTGTTGTGCTGGCATGATGCACTGCTGACAGCAGCTAAATACAGCTGGGACACCAGATCCATGGGGAAAATCAGCCCTGAAAATGACTCCATCTGCCCAATCCACCATGATTCAGAAATACCAACTGCTCCTAAATTGGTCTGATGGAAGGAAAATGTTTAGATGGTGCCTGTGGCTGCAATGGGTATAAAGACAGCTGGAATTTTGCTGGATGATGTTAGGTCTGGATGTACAGGGAAGGAGAGCAGAGGTGCTTGCTCCTGTCAATTCCCACCAGTCCCAATCGGCACCCACCCGGTGCTGGTGCAGGCGTTGTAGTCCTGCATGGGGAGGCTGCTCCTGCTCCTGCTCCTGCTCCTTCTCCTCCTGCTCCTTCTCCTGCTCCTTCTGCTGCTCCTGTTCCTGCCCCTGCTCCTTCTCCTTCTCCTTCTCCTTCTCCTTCTCCTTCTCCTTCTCCTTCTCCTTCTCCTTCTCCTTCTCCTTCTCCTTCTCCTTCTCCTTCTCCTTCTCCTTCTCCTTCTCCTTCTCCTTCTCCTTCTCCTTCTCCTTCTCCTTCTCCTTCTCCTTCTCCTTCTCCTTCTCCTTCTCCTTCTCCTTCTCCTGCTCCTGCTCCTTCTGCTGCTCCTGCTCCTGCTCCTGCTCCTGCTCCTGCTCCTGCTCCTGCTCCTGCTCCTGCTCCTGTTCCTGCCCCTGCTCCTTCCCCTGCTCCTTCTCCTGCTCCTGCTCCTTCTCCTTCTCCTTCCCCTGCTCCTTCTCCTGCTCCTGCTCCTTCTCGTTCTCCTTCTCGTTCTCCTTCTCGTTCTCCTGCTCCTTCTCCTTCTCGTTCTCCTTCTCGTTCTCCTTCTCGTTCTCCTGCTCCTTCTCCTTCTCGTTCTCGTTCTCGTTCTCGTTCTCCTTCTCCTTCTCCTTCTCCTTCTCCTTCTCCTTCTCCTTCTCCTTCTCCTTCTCCTGCTCCTGTCCCTGTCCCTGTCCCTGTCCCTGTCCCTGTCCCTGTCCTGTCCCTGTCCCTGTCCCTGTCCCTGTCCCTGTCCCTGTCCCTGCCAAGACAGCCGGGCATCGCAGTCAGCACAGGCTGACCCAGCGCGGTAATTGCCGGGTTTATCATCGTGTGCACTTCCAGAGACTCTGTCACTAAATGAAATGGAGTCATTTAGTTGTGACCAGTAAAATCCCAGTGAGGTGACAGTGAGCATCTCACAAGCACCCTGCGCCGGGAGCCGCTGTGTAAAAGCTGTTAACTGACCTGTGTTTGCGTTACAAAGATCAGGCAGTAAAAGCCAGACTGGTTTTGTTTTACAAGGGCAGAAGAGGGAGGGAAGGGGCCCCGCTCAGCTCCTGCTCGCCTGGCACAGCTCGGTGGGCCCTGGGGGCTGCGCTGGGGGCTCGCTCCTGCCGGGCTCCCGAGCTGTGGCTACAGCTCGGAGGGATGGGGCAACCTCCACTGGGGCTCATCTTCCTCAGCCTCAGCGGGGTGACACTGGGCACTGAGTCCCGGTTCACTGCCGATGCCGCTGGGCAGGTCCTCACTGCAGCACCGTGATGATTTGTCACTGGTGGGGTTTTCCCTGACCGGCTCTGTATCTGATTGTGACAGAGAATCAGTCGCACTCATCTGCCTTTTCTGCTGTAGAAGTTTGCTGGAAAAAATATCGCTCCTGCTGTGACTCCAGCATCCTGGGATGTGGCAGCTCAGGTGCAGTCCAGTCCTCTGGATGTCCCCAGGGCACCCTGCTACAGGCCAGGGAGTGCCAGCATGGCTCCAGCAGGATGCAGCAATGTAAAGGCGCCCTGGGCTGGTGCTTTATGGTCCCCTCCCATGTCCTGGGGCAAATGTGAACTATTTTGTGACTGATGACATTTTATAACAAGACCAGAGCTGATTTATAACAAGACCAGGAGTGATTACCCCTGTGTACCCAGGGGAACAGCTTGTACCGTTCAGGATTAGTTATGTAAACTTGGGTGAGAAGGTCTTAAAACCCAGAAGGACAGCACTGGGGTGAGAGGCGTTGTGACAACAGGGTGAATCACCCTGGCTCCAGCCGGCTGCCACCTCCGCCGTGTTCTGGGTGATCACATCCTGCCAGGACTGCGGTGTGCTCTGGTGCAGGTGAATAAATATAGGGAACACCTGTTTTTAATCCCTAGAAACACATTTGGACAAAGCACATGAGTGGAAGAGAGAGATGTGGTCCTGTATCCCACACCCCATCCCTGGTGCTGGATGGAGCCCGGCTGGCTCAGTCACTCGGGGCTTTGTGGGTTGGGGTTTTTGTCACCCGTTGCCCCAGAGTGTCCCCTCCTGTGCTTGATATCTCAGTGCTTTGGGAGCACTGCCAGGGTCACGGTGCCACCGTGGTCTGGGGGGTCTCAGGTCCCAGCAGGGTACAGCTCCCACCCAGCTCCTTCTGGAGGGGAAACTGAGGTGGAAGCAGGGAGGGAGGGAGGCAGTGCAAGAGTGTTACAGGAAAGTGCTGAGGCTTGGGTGAAGATTCCAGAGGATGGAGGGGCAGGACCACTCTGTCCACAGCCCTGGGGCCAGGGGTGTTTCCCTGTCTGCACCTCCGGCTGTTCCAAGCAGGGCGGGGAGCAGGCATGGCTGCAGGTCAGCATCCCGGCCCGCAGCTGCTCCCTGCACGGGAGGGACAAGCACAGGGACAAGCACAGGGACAGGAGCCCTGCTCTCCAGCCCCATTTCCCCCAGTGTCTCCACTGGCAATGCCGCAGGGCCAGGGCCAGGCCGCTCTGCAGAGGGATGGGAGCACAGCCGGACTCACGGCCGGGGCAGCCCAGTGTCCTGGATGGGAATGACCAGCCTGGCTCGGGGTTCCTGTTCCCCCTCCTGGCCCTGGGCCCTGCTCTCAGCCTGGCTCCAGCCAGAGCCGTGCCCGGTGCCACGTAGCCGGGGGTGTGGGCCCGGCCCGGCCCGTCCTGCTCGCAGGGAGATGCCGGCATCGGGATTAGAGCCGGGGCCGTGTCCTGGCAAGTCACCGTGGAGAGCCCGTGGGTCAAACTCTGACTCACACTGCCTGGAACCACTGCGGTGCTGCCACGGCTCCCCTGCCACAGCCTGGCCTCGGCTGGGGATGCTCCAGCTGCTGGAAATGCTCCCAGAGCTCTGAGCACAGGCCAGGCTGCTGGGGATGGCTCACCCTGCCCTGAAGGTGAAGGGGTAAAACTCAACCATCCACACTGTCCAGCCGCGTTTGGCCTCCCCAGAGCTGGGCTGGAGCACGAGAGGCTCAGGACCTGGATGGATTTTCCATTTCCATAGGCATGTGCTGGAGATGCCTTTCCCCAGCCCAGCCCCATTTACATTAATGAGGCATTTAACTCCCAAACCTGTTTGTGGACCATTGGATGTCACCCAGATCTCACCTCTCTGGAAGGGGCCTGGGCAGTTTTTAACCCTGTTGGTGCTGTCCAGCTACATCTGCTGGGAGCAGCTTTGGGCAGCTGCCCCTCCTTGCACCCTGAGGGAGGCTGGGGTCACCCCTGCAGGCTGACACCCCCACACGGGCAGATTCCTGCCATCCAGAAAATCTCTGTGCAGCTGGATTTTCCTCCTCCTCAGCCACTTTGGACCCACAGCTCCTCCATCACCTCTGGCATTGTCCCCTCTGGCAGTGGCTGCTGTGGGAGCTGTGGAGGAGCAGAGCAGAGCAGAGCAGAGCAGAGCAGAGCAGAGCAGAGCGAGGTTCTCCTGCTGTGCCTCCTCTCCTCGAAGGGCCGGTCCCGGTGTTCTGGCAGCCTTTCCCGTGAGTCACCAGCACCTGCTGCAGCAGCTTTGTTTCGACACCTCTCCCCAGCCTGGCCCTTGCCAAGGCAGTGCCTGCGATGCTGCCTGCACCTTTACACACCTTCCCTGTGTTTTTGGGCTCTGCAGCTGCTCCCTGCAGCCCTGGCTGTGGAGCTGTGGGGATGTGGGGCTGTGGGGATGTGGGACCGTGGGGATGTGGGGATGTGGGGCTGTGGAGCTGTGGGGATGTGGGGCTGGGGCTGTAGGGCTGGGGATGTGGAGCTGTGGGGATGTGGGGCTGGGGCTGTAGGGCTGGGGATGTGGGGCTGTGGAGCTGTGGGGATGTGGGGCTGGGGCTGTAGGGCTGGGGATGTGGGACTGTGGGGATGTGGGGATGTGGAGCTGTGGGGATGTGGGGCTGGGGCTGTAGGGCTGGGGATGTGGGACCGTGGGGATGTGGGGCTGGGGCTGTAGGGCTGGGGATGTGGGACCGTGGGGATGTGGGGCTGGGGCTGTAGGGCTGGGGATGTGGAGCTGTGGGGATATGGGGCTGGGGCTGTGGAGCTGTGGGGATGTGGGGCTGAGGCTGTAGGGCTGGGGATGTGGGACCGTGGGGATGTGGGGATGTGGGACCGTGGGGATGTGGGGCTGGGGCTGTAGGGCTGGGGATGTGGGACTGTGGGGATGTGGGGATGTGGAGCTGTGGGGATGTGGGGCTGGGGCTGTAGGGCTGGGGATGTGGGACCGTGGGGATGTGGGGCTGAGGCTGTAGGGCTGGGGATGTGGAGCTGTGGGGATGTGGGGCTGGGGCTGTAGGGCTGGGGATGTGGGACCGTGGGGATGTGGGGCTGGGGCTGTAGGGCTGGGGTCATCGCCATCCCTTGCCCAAGAGCTGGGCCCTGTGGCCAGAGCAGGACCCCAGGGACGGGAGGTGAGTGGGGACTGTTGTGAGTGAGCCCCTGACCAGGGCTGGCTGAGCCTCCTGGGAGCACTGTCCCAGTTCACTGGGCTCCCCACCTCACCCTGGAGCCAGCACAGTGGAACCAGGGATGTTGCTGAACCCTGGATTTTACAGCCTGTTGTTCCCATAAACTCCGAGCTGAGTTTCTCAGACACTTTGGGTTTATGATGTTTAGCGTGTGCCAGTCCTGATTCTCAGACCGTCCCTGGTGGTTTCCTGTGTTTGAGGTGACTCAGGAGTTCAGCACAGTTCAGTGTTTAACCCACAATGAAGTAAACAATTTCTGTAGCTCTGCAGTTCTCTGCCTTCTGAGGATTATTCATAAATGGAGAAAAGGTGTTGCACCTGCCCCAAGAGTAACTGCAAACAGCACCTGCGGGACACCTGTGCTCTTCCAAAGAATTTAAAGCAAGTGTTCTCCCCAAAAAGTGCCTCTCAGGACACATATCCTGGGTTTTCAGAGGGAGAGCCCTGACATTTCTGCTGCTGGACCACTTCAGGTTAGCAGCCTTGTTCTCCATCAAAGGACATTCCCCTTTTTGGAACTGCAGTTCTTGATATAGTCTGACCAGTCCCTACACTAGATTTTGTGCTGGGTTGGCACCATTCTGTTTATTTTCCAAGGTTTTGTTTTGCTCTGGGGAGGCCTTAGAACCACAAACCCCTGACCCATCCCAACCTGTGCCAGCTTCCAGTGCCTTCCCCAGCCCTAGAGCCAGGTGTGGGGGGTTGCCTCCTGTCAGGGGGCTGATTGCATGACCAGCACTCACTGATTTAACCCAGCTCCGAGAGCTGGGGGGCTGCTGGGGGTAGGCAGGGGTGCTTGAGCAGCCTTGGGGGGAGAGACAAAGCCCAGGAGCAGCTCAGCAGTGGGGAAGGAACAGTACCAGGGTCAATCTGAGCTTGGGCAGTCTCTCCTTAGCACTGCCTGCAGCAGATGTGAGCAAGCCCTGTGGAGAGCTGTGGTCTCTTAGGTGCTGCTGCACACACAGGTACAGATGTGGGGTGGAAGAACTGTGGCAGGACCCACTTTGTGATGTTTGCTTGCTTTCCCTGGAAAGTGACCCCCAGTGTTCCCTGCAGGCCGTGCTCTGTGGGGGCTGGGGGCAGCTGACCCCTCTGCATTGGAGGGCAGGTGCTCACTCAGGTGTCATGGATCCAAAGCAGCTCCCGTGCCAGCATCACCGAGCTGGCAAGGAAGGAATTTGTGGTGAGGTGTTCCTTAGCTCTGGACTTTGCTGTTACTGCTGTCCCTGCTGTAGTGGGGACAGCTGGTGCCTGTAACACCAAGGGGAGCTGGGGCTCCTTAGGCTGCTCAGTTCTGCTCTGGGTCTGTCCTGCCACAGCTGCCCATGGGGCAGGATTATCATGATGAGTGTTTGATGCTGTTAGAGGTGATGGGGATGAGCCACGGCTTGCTCAGGGCACCTCTCAGGTGTGGAGCGGTCTGGGGACACCTGAAGTTCCAGTGGCTTTGGTCCCTTGCTGGTTAACACTGCTTTCTGAAAGGCCTTTTCACTGTTTCTTCTTGCACCCCATGTTCCTCCTGCCTGCTCCTGAGCTGGGTCCCACAGAACCCCCTGCTCCATCTCTGCTGGGGTACCTGGCTGGGAGGCTTGGCCCTGCTGAGAACTACAGCCCTGGGCAGACAGAGACAAATCCCCCCAGCTCAGGATGCCTGCAGGGAGCTAACTCATATAGTGGTGATTTAAAAACAAAACAGGGCAAAGCAGTTATTCAAAAATATATCTTTATTTTTTCAGTTTATCAACTATTTAAATAATTCAGTTAAAATAGGTTTTATTGCACATTAAAGAACCTTTCTGGATTCTCACTGTCCTCTATAAAATAAGCTCACAGAGAAAGGAAAGGAGAGGCTCTTCCACTCAGACACCCCTCACACGCTCTGCATCGCTCTGGCTCTACAGACCCCAACAGCCAGCGTGGATGGAGTGGGCTCTGCTCACCGTCTCCCCAGGGTGCTGAAGGCAGGAGGGAGCTGGGTGCAGGCTGGGGCCAGCGTGGCCACGTGCCCCAGCTCCCCCAGGAGCACCCATGGCACAGGCAGCAGCCCCTGGCCCACGGGGCAGCAGCACAGCAGGTAAAACGTGGGTGCTGACACCACTCTGAGGACAGGAGCAGGTGAGGGCAAGGTGGATGAGGTACAGATGGGGCAAGACATCCTCCAGGCGTTGCCAGCTCCAGGGCAGGCAGGTGGGGAACTGGGTGGCTGCAGGAGGAAGTCCTTGCCTGGTGTTGAGCAGGAAAAGAGCAGCCAGCTAACTCCCTGTGAGGCTTCTGGGAAGTCATTTAATGAGCTCCTTAGAAGTTGTGTTTAAGGGCTGCCTGAGTGATGTGGAATGGAACAAGCTTGCAGAGGATGCACTTCATTACTGTGCTCCAAATTGGATTTCATGCCCTTTCAGATGATTCTTTGGGGATGACTCCAGCTTTCCTACCCCAGCTGTGTAGTAACTTGCTCTACAAGCACGTTTCTGGTTGTCCTGGCTTTTCATCTCACAAGAAAGAGCTCCTCAGGTCATCAATTGGAATCAAGTTTCTAATGAAAATTCAAGTGAGAGCTTTCCTGTTCTGCTCTTTTGTGCTTCACCCAAGCCCCTGTCATGCTCTTCCTCCAAATGCCATCCTGGATTCCTGACAGCCTGGGGTTTTTCCCACAAGTCCAGCCACACAGCAGAGTAATTAGTGTTAATGTGGCATCAATCTGCTGCTGTGGAGCAATTCCTGCCCACATGCAATGGGGTGTGTGCAGCTGGTGGCTAATGCGTGCCTTTGCTTGGTGAGGCATCCCAGCTTAGTACCACATCCTGCTCCAGCCATCTCCTGCCATCATTAACTCGAGAACTGATGTTGCTCGAAGCTCCTACTGTCTCTGAGCCCTTGGCTTTTGTGTCTGAGCTTTGCTCAGGGCAGCTTTGACTGCCAGTTCAATCCCTGAGTAAGGGTCTGACCTGACAGCCCTTCAGTGCTTGTCTGGATCTGTGCCTTTCCCAGCAGACACGTGGGTCCAGCACCCAGCTGTCTGGGCCCGTGGCTGGCTGGGTGCCAAGTGTCAGTGCTGGCCGAGCTCCAGCGTGTCGGGCAGCTGCTCTGCGAAGGCCGTGTCCAGCCGCAAAGTGCTGTAGTTGGGGGGGGGTGTCCTGGGCAGGGGGCTGTCCTGGGGCAGCGGCAGGCGCAGGGCGGTGGTGAAGGTGGGCAGCTCCTCGTCGATGCACACGGGGTTGTCGTGGCCCTGCCTCTCCAGGTCTCTGGCCTGCGGGGCCTTGCCCGAGCTGCGCCGCTGGCGCCCGTTCCACCACTTCTTTGCCTTCTGCCACTGGCGCCGCATGACGATGGACAGCGAGTCGATGAAGAACACCTCCACGATCTCGATGACACACACCACTGAGCAGCTCATCCACAGCCCCAGCTGGCCCCCGAAGTTGGACAGAAGAATGACGAGCTGGAAGAGCAGAGAGCACGAGGTTAGGGTCTGCAATGGGCACGTGCCCACGGTGCAGTTACGGCAGGCGGGGAGACCCAGCCGGGGCTTGCTCAGCACTCCCAACTGCAGCGGGCCCGTCTCTGCTGTGGCTCTCTCTGGCCCTGCTTCAGAAGGACCCTGGAGCTGAGCTTGCTGTGGGCAGTCTGCAGGCTGCCCCTGCACAGGGCTCAGGGCTGGACAGGCAGAGACTGGCCTGAGATAAGGGCTGGAAAGGGCAGGACCGGCCCAGAGGTGCATATCTGAGATCAGCTTCCTGCCCCTGCCCGTGTGGGATTGCTCCCCTGGGCAGGTGAAAGCTCCAGCCTGCGTGGGAGGAAGTGCTTCATCTCCTGGGAGTAGGGACCAGCGTGCTCACTCACCGTGTTGGCAGGATTCTCCGAAATGAATCTCTCATTCAGGTCCTTGTAGAACACCATGAGGTTGGCAAGGTCTGTCCTGGGGAAGCAGAGGCAGGCAGAGGGTTTAGTAAAACAATAACATGAAACATACTGAAAAACTATGCAAATAACCTGTTGGACCAGTAGGGCTGGGCTGCTCCAAGGGAGCTTTTTCCCCAATTGCCATCATTAGGGCTGCCGAGATCGTATCAGAGCTGGAGGTGCAAGGCAGGAACACACAGGGGGACTTACTTGTTCAGCTTCTTGTTGAGTTTTTGCCCTTTGTCCCAAGAGAGAACTCGGAGCATCCAGTCCTGGAGAACAGACAGAAAATGCCACTCTAGCTGCAGGTTCTTGTGCAGAGACCCTTGGGAAGGGACTTATGCTCCTTGGGCTAGTATGGGTACCAGAACTGAGTGTGTGACAGGCCAGCTGAGCCCAAGGGGACCTCCCAGGACAAATTTCAGTTTAAGGGTGAACTGCTGGAGGGGAAGGCCTGAGCTGGAAACTTCACACTGTTCTCTGGGAGCAGCATCACTGAATGCTACTGACTACCCCAGGGCCTTCTGCTTTTTTGCTGAGCCTCTGGGGTTACTCAATGCCCTCTGCTAGGCTGCTGTTCTGGTGGAGTGTCCCTGGGGACTGACCTCTGACACGATGGACGGCCACTGAGCAATGCTGGTGGTGAGCGCCCACTCCTTGAAGCTGCAGAGAGAAGCAGGATGTCACTTGTGAGCTCTGACTCCCACACACACCTTACCTCTGGCTGTGGCAAGGACTCACCTGCAGGCATCTTTGCAGATCTGCTGGCAGCCCAGCTGCTCCTTCACAAACTTTTCGTGCAGTCTGTAGTAGCAGTACACTGCAGGGGAGGAGCAGGATGTGTGTGAGAAGCCAGAAAGAAAACCTGCTAACTGGGCTGGAGTGGGACCTCTGGGGCATAGGTGGCCTTTGTGGCCATCGCCTACATGGTGGGGATAAAAAGATTTACCCTATAAATATTGCAAAAGACTCTTGAGAAGTGGCTGTCACTTGATGTAGGCATGAAGACTGCCACACCTGGTCAAGCCCTCCACTCGACTGTTCCGTGGTGGGCACAGGTGACAAGCCACCAGGGGAAGTTTCACAAACCAGTCAGGGTGAGCAAGGGAGGCTCTTCTGGCTCTGGGTGTGGGGGCTTAAGTGGGTTAAGGCAGATTTGCCTCATCTCAGCATGCTGGGTGTGCAGCAGCTGTGACAGGGACATGGGGTGCAGGGGCTGTGTGACAGGGACACTGGGGGTGCAGGGGCTGTGTGACAGGGACATGGGGTGCAGGGACAGTGTGACAGGGACACTGGGGTGCAGGGGCTGTGTGACAGGGACACTGGGGTGCAGGGACAGTGTGACAGGGACACTGGGGGTGCAGGGGCTGTGTGACAGGGACATGGGGTGCAGGGACAGTGTGACAGGGACACTGGGGTGCAGGGGCTGTGTGACAGGGACATGGGGTGCAGGGACAGTGTGACAGGGACACTGGGGTGCAGGGGCTGTGTGACAGGGACATGGGGTGCAGGGACAGTGTGACAGGGACACTGGGGGTGCAGGGGCTGTGTGAGAGGGACATGGGGTGCAGGGACAGTGTGACAGGGACACTGGGGGTGCAGGGGCTGTGTGACAGGGACACTGGGGTGCAGGGGCAGTGTGACAGGGACACTGGGGGTGCAGGGGCTGTGTGATGGGTTGGTGCTGCAGGGGACAGGACTGGCAGCTGCAGCATGTGCAGTGCCAGAGGTGTTTCAATACTAACTCCAGTTAGGGTTCTTCTTGTAGTTGCAGTACTCAGCCCCAGCAGGTAAGGGCTGTGCGTACTGGGCACAGCCACACGAGTCCACCATGGCCTTCTGGAAGCAGGAGTGCAGGCAGATCTGGGGAGAAAAAACAGAACTGAGGGCTAAGAGGCAGCACCAAGCTCCAGGCTCCTGTGCACCCAAAAGCATCCTTCTTATCACACCAGCAGTGGGAGAGGAACTGTTTCCCTGGGCTGTCAGGCTCTGCTGTGAATGAATACAAACACAGACAGAAAGTACGGTGCAGGGTTGAGACTCTAGTGCAAAAAATAAGAATATTATCTTCTCAGAGGATTACATGTATGGGGGTTCTGTGAATGCCCCCACTTCCCCTACAGCCACCAAAAGCTTTAGTGTTGCAGTTGCTCTTCACAGAGTCAAGGAGAGGGTTTTAGGCCTGCCATGGCACGTGGCCCATGAATCACTAACTAGGTGTGGGAAGTGACTCACAGCAGCAAACTTCACAGCTTCCACCAAACCCTGCTGGTCCTACTGGGAGAGGTGAAGCTGGGAGGATTAACAAGGCAGCAGAGCTGTGGTTTGTGCTAAAACACTGGGACATGCAGGAACAGAACTTCTCTTTTAAATCCCAGTCAAGCCTTTTGGTCCCAGTCCCAGCCCTCCTGAGCGCTGAGTTTCAGTGAAGCACTGTTAATAAAAACCTGAGATAATGTCTGGGTGATTCTACCTGGCACTACACCACAGCAGATTTCATATTCCCCATAAAACACAAATTCAGCCTAGACCTGGTCTTTGCATCAGGCAGCAGGTAATGTAAGTACAATTCTTCAAGTGGAGAGTGCCAGAACAACTGACACTCTCCAAGAGGACCCAATTACATAAACCATGCAAAATTAGTGGAAACTTACTCTGTAAACAAACATCCTGCTATCTGGATACTGATTAGATGGTTTCTGTTATTCTTGGAGTCCTAAAGGTCACAATTTCTGGCTTCAAGGGTTACTAAGCTGCAACCTTTACTTGGCCAATATTTTCCAGTCTCATTGCTTGGAAATTGCCTAATGAGCTCATGTTCTCTCTTTATCTAACACGGTGCCTGAGGGAACTTCAAACAGCAACCACTTAGGAATAAAAGTTGGATTTTAAGAAGTGCCATTGCATTTTTCATCAGTGGTGAAAGCAATAACCCTGTGCTCAGACTGTTCCCACTCTCAGGTCCTGAACCACAGACTGTTATAAAGCTTTTCATGCAGGTAGTTTTCAAGCAACTGATAAACCCAAATGTAATGGCTTTACCTGGAGTGAGTAGCTCTTGTTATAGAGATTTTCCACAGGTATGTCATCTCCTGTCTCTGTGCAGTCACTGTAGGGTTTGCTCAGCTTGCGAGACTGAGTCTGAGAAACAAAAGAACAAAACTTGTTATTTTGGAGTTCACAGAGAAACAAAAGGATTCAGTGACACTTTATCCCAACTCTGAAACTGTAAGTGATAAGGTAGCTTTGAATAGAATGTTTACCTTTTGCTACCTAAAATGATTTGTCGATCCCTTGTCAAAACAAGGGGTTTTTTGTTTCTAATATCCGTTTCCCAAAAAACTGCTCTGGCGGGATTCTCTGCTGTCTTCCTGGAAACCTTCTGCAGGAATGCAAGGTGGTATGATCACAGCAGTGAGGATTTTTCAATGCAGAGTAATCCATATGCATGTTCTCTCCTAGTCTTAGAGGCTGTGCATGTTTACTCTGGATGTTTGTGTTCTGAGGAGGTTATTGGATGGGGTTTTTTGGTTATTTTCTGTGAGGATCCCCACCTGCCCGAGCTGTTGTCGCACTGGCTGCTCCTGTGCCGTGGGTAAACAGCACTTGAGGCTCCACTAGTGCTCAACAGCACCTCTCTCAATCCACTCTAAACCAAATGTTTGTGTCTCCCTCAAACCTTTTTCCAGGTGCTGCTTTGACCCTTCCTCTCAAATGCTAATGACTTTTCCTGTTCCACAATCTCTGCCCAGAGCAAAGAGCTCTGATATGCCAAGTCTGTGCCTGCAAGCTCTGTGAAACCAGGGCTGGGAGCCCTCAAATTCCCGAAATCTGATTCCAGCTCCATGGCCCACTTCCTTAAGACTGCCTTACCTCCCTCAGCCCCTGCTATCTTTCTGCAGTAATTATCCAATACAATAGAGTGGCCTGAAACCACAAGAAACATCCATTTAAGAATCTATTCACCTTCCTCCACAGAGTTTAAAATTAGAATTAAAAAGTTCTGTACAAAGGATCAATTTAGCAGGAACCTGAGAAAGGCTCATCACCCCTAAGGCACTGAATGCAGCTCCTGAGGCCACACATGATAGAAGCATACCTCACCACTTTGTCTACAGCAAGAGAAGGCTCTGGGCCAGTATGGTGAAAGTCGGTGCTTTTAGAGATGCTCGAATCTCTCTTTGGAGGGAAAGATGGCATTTCTGTATTAGAGATGCATTACTTCTGAAAACTGACTGAAACCAGCTTTTAAATTCCACATACAAGGTAGTGCCAAGACACTGCCTCAGTCTGCTCCTGGGGCTTCCAAGAGATGATCGATCCTTTGTGTAGAATTATTTTGTTGTGGCTTATGCTCCTACAAAAGCTTACTTATTCCCTCAGGTACTGAAATAATTTCCAAACTAAATATTTAACTAAAGCACTGTAACTCTGACCAAGCAATGCTTTGTTTGCTTTCCAAACATCTTGGAATATTTTTGGAGGTGGGGGGCAGTCCTAGTAGCCAGCAGAAACCCATGAGCAATAACCAGACCCCGATGCTGTGTTCAGAGCCCAGCAAGCAGCTGATGCGGGACACAGCTGCTGTGTCCTCCTTTGTGACCCTGCACGTGGGCACAGGGATTGATCTGGCACCTCGGTGCTGCAGCCCTGTCCTGACAATCCTGACCCCTCTCCACTCAGCAGGCTCTCTGGAGTTGTCCTTTCCCAGCAGCACAGTGATCCCCAGCTTTTGTTCTGAGACCAGAAATTGTGTCCAGATTCTATTTCGGTTGCCTCATTAGAATGCAATTGATCCCTTCCTCATGACAAATCTTTTATATACAGACACTAAGATGTGCCCAATCTTGTTTCTTATACTACAGCAACAGCCCAAACCTATTGTGCTAAGAACATATTACATTAAATATTGAGACTCTGCCTTCCGTGACTGTCTCTGTACGGTGTGATGGTGACGGAGAAAAGTCTTGTGAGACTTTGTGTCCTCACACCATCCTGGTTCCCAAACCTCTCATGATTGACCAAGGAGTTGATGCCACAGTTTTCCAGACAACTGGAAGACAGTTAACTATTTGCATTTTGTAAACCATCAGCCCTCTTTTAATGTCTTTTCTAATGCAGGGCCTACCACGATTTGGCACACCCAGATAAGGAGGATGGCTGATACTCCCACCAAACCACCAGAAAGAAAAGCAGAGCTGAAGTGCTCACTTAACAGCCCATCCAGATGAAAGAGGACCTGGCACAGCTTTCGCTGCTGTGCTGAACCCCCTTGGGCCAAATGCCTCCTCTGAACTACACTAAATGGGGAAAGCAGGAGCTGCAGCTCTCCTTGCCTTTGCTCACAGCTAGCGAGAGCACAGCCGCTGCCCACGAGGGTGTTTTTACTGCTGGGATAGAAAGAAAAGCAGCAAAATGAGGCTCACATTCACAAAACAGTTCAAGGGGTTGTGCTGCCACCATCCCTAAGGACCTGACCCCAGTGTGGGAACCCACAGCTCCAGCCCAGGGACCCTCGTGGGATGAAACTCCCTGCTCATTGCTAAAGCCAAATGAGGCACTTGGCAACACATTCTTGTGGTTGTGGATATTGCTGTGAAAACAAAACCAAAAATCCCCTGGAAAGCCAAGGGGTGGAAGAAAAGGGAGAACAAACAATATCCCAAGCTGGTTTGGTTTATAAAGATCTGATTTTCCCAAGGCCTCTTTTGTTCAGAAAAGTGCTATCACAGGATTTCCCTCAGGGCACTTCAGCTGCTGAGTGGGAGGTATTTGAAGGCCTTCGAGCTGCTGGCTCTCTGAAATCACCTCATCGGTTCCTATTTACAGCAGTACCAAGGCAAAGGGGCGCCCCCAAAGGAGATTGTTGCCACTCACAAAGTGCATCCCTATGGAGGTGGCCGCTGCAGTTTCAATTTCAGTGCCGATGTCTTCAATGAAGGGATACTCGTTTTGGTCGTGGACGATGATCTTGGCTCCCGTGGATGTCACCAGGAAGGGGTTGTAGTCGGCTTCATCAATGTACAGAACAACCTGCAATCCTGAACCACAGAGACGAGGCAGGAAGTTACACCAGGAGCCAGAGCCACATTTCTGGTCAGGGAGGGCAGCACGGTTTATTTCATGTTATCTGGCCTTAAACAGAACTGTAACAGCCAAACACAGCCCCGGCCCAGCCAGACCAAGACACCTGCAGCCAGTAATATCCTTTGGTGGTACCGAGTACAACAAACAAATTACATCTGTGTAGAGCGTGGCTGGAACTCACTTTAAAAAGTTATATAACTGGGCAGCAGTAATTTCAGCTGGAAAACATTAGTGATGCAATGATATTATCTGTATTCTCAGGCAAGAGTTTGCACTAGTTCAAACAGGCATTTCCCCAATCAGCCTGTACATCTACAGCCAACACATCGCTCACGCTCCAGCAGGATCCAGTTTGCTGAACCACTTGTTATCAAAGAGTTCCTCTGCAAACCGCCCTGGGACACCACACGTGTGCAAAGTGCCCTGGAATAGCCCCTGTGTGCCAGGTGCCCCCACTCACCGTACTCGCTGCCACCCGTGGACGTGCTCAGGATGGTCCCGTTCTCGCCACTGTTGAAGGTGTAGCAGTTGCCGTGGAGGGGGTGATGGAAACGAGTGAAGTGCCTGGAAGAAATCGAATATCATGACATTAGTCCCTGTAGTTCTGTCTGTGGGAGAAAGGCAGCACATTTGGGCTTTGGTTTTGAGAGAGACAGACCAGGACTGCATGGGGGGTTTATTATTTCTTTTCAAGAAGTTTATTTTGCTGAAATATGTGGGTCTCTTTCTGAGTAATTTGAAACTACATGGCAGTATGATCTAGTTTAATACATCAGGAGGTGGAAACTCAAGGAAGTTTTAACATGGGAATGGGGGTTAATGACATAGGGGAGGCAGATTCACAGAACTAGCAGTGGCTCCTGCTGGAATTCAGCAAATACCAAATATTCTATTCCTATATATTATGGACTTGGAAATAAACTGTTAATATGGCAGGAATATTCTGTGCACTGACCTTTTGTCACAAGAGAGGCCATCAAAGAAACATGTCAGTATAAGGTCTTCAGCAGAATAACTCAATTGTTCCTTAGTCTCCAGGGGAATTTGTGCCATGATGTTCATGTAATGCAGCTTGTACCACTCCTGGATAGCGTTAACACCCGAACTGAACGTGTACAGGGCACACTCACTGCTGTTGTTCGCGTCACACTGACAAGCACAAAGGTGAAAAAACATTTCAGATGGACTGAAATCATGGATTCTACAAGGGAGGTGTAAATTAAGGATTGCACAAGGTACATCTGATAGTTTTTCTCTTCCACAGAAATAACCATGTGTGAAGTTACAGTGGGCATCAAAGACCTTTTATGCAGGGCTAAATGATATGACCAAATATTTCAGGACCGAAAAAGGTCACAGATGACACTAATTCTATTTGGGAAGACTTCAGGAAGGTACTTCTCTTCCAGAGAGCAGGAGGTGAATCTGCAGCAGCCACAGAGGCTTAGGCAGAAGAGTAGACAGGGTGCTCTTCACCACTGTGTACCACAAAGCCACCTGAGCAGGCAATAAAACCTGCCAGAGGGACAGTGACCCCAGCACAGCCCTTTGCTGCCCCACAGGGAACCTGCTGGCCAGGGCACAGTGACACTCACCAGCTGAAAGCCAATGATGTCATTGGAATCACCCGAGTTCACGATGGACGAGTCCTTGTGAAAGACACTTCCCTCTATTTTCCTCTTCTGCCCACTGTGCAGGTCAGTCGCTGTCCTGGAGAAGTCCTCGACCTTCAGCAGAGGGATCTGCTGGAAGAAGTCGCTCCCTGTGCTGTTCCAGTCATCCACTGACCGCCGCACCTTGGACTTGCCCTCAGAAAATCCATAGAAAGTTTCCAAAGCCTTTTTTGTCTCTTTGTCCAACTCAGATAAATATTCTTTCATGGCACTGTACCTGCGTGGAAGACAACATGACAGTGACATCCCATCCCAGATCACTGCCCAGCTGCAGGGCTCTGCCTGCTGCACTGTGGTTGCCAGGGCTGGGGACAGAATTCCCCATGGAGGTCTCACAGCAGCTTCTCACATCAGTGAGGGCAGACACAGTTATATCCACGGAGATCTCAGAGCAAGGACCACAAGAAGCAGAGCAGACCAAGCTACAGAGAAAGTTCTCCCAAAACTCTCAAGCTCCTTATGTTAGGAAGTCTGAGGAGACAGAGTATGTTGAAATAAGACTTCATCTGTGAAGAGTCATCAAAGAGCAGGATCCCCGTGGGGACCCAGGGTGGGAATCTGGCAGCAGAACAGACAGCAATGTAAAGCGTGATTTGACAAGAGAAAAAGTATTGTTGACAGATCATATAAAAATCTCCCATAAGGAAAGAAAGAAGCAAGAGAGGAGTGACAGATGTCCCCTTTCTATTCTTCAGGAGATGACGCTATTTGTAATCCTGAAAAGAAGGGAATTTGAAGAGCCAAAGAGCTGACAGGGCCTGTCTGGAGCAGAAAACAGCGTGAACCGAGCCGAGGTGAGCAGGCAGCAGTGAGGAGCGAAAGGCACACGGCACAGAAGGGGATGTGGCACACCAGGTGCCGTACAGGTAAAGCCACGCTTGGGAAAGCGCTGACAAGCAGCACCGGGACGAGCTCGGGAAGGAGTCCGGTGCCGTGCTGACCTCCCAGCCTCCTACCAGCCCCCGGGCCTTACTTGTAGGGGTTGATGTTGCAGATGGTGACGGCGGGGAACGGCAGCTTCTGGAACTGGACGGTGACGGAGACCGAGGCGCTGTAGTAGTTCATGAGGAGCTCCGCGCACTGCCAGAGGATGAGCCCCACGGCGCTGAGGGTCAGCAGGATCCAGAGCAGGCGGCGCAGGCGGCCGCGGGACACCACGATGCGGCGGCAGCCGTGCGTGTTGGTGTTGAGGCAGTACCAGCGCATCAGCTCGCTCAGCGTGGGCGCCTGCGGGCCCCGCACCGGCAGCGTCCGCTTCAGCCGCGCCGTGATCTTCTTACCGGGAGCCGTGGCGGCCGCTGCGGGCGAGCCGGGCGCTGAGGGGGCGGCTGGGGGAGCGGTGCCCACCCACCGCCCGGTGCCCCCCACCCCGCGCCCGCCCGCTCCTGTCCCGCCCGGCCCCGCGGAGCCGTCACCCTCCATCCCACCCCCTTCCCGCTGGGTGATCCCCGGAGCCGCGGTCCCGGGGAAGGATCGCGCTCGCCGCGCCTCACCTCGGCCGCCCTCCGGGCCCGGCGGCGCCATGCTCCGCTCCCAGTCCCGGCGCCGCTGCCGATGGGCCGGCGGGCGGCCGCCCCGGTACCTACCCCCGCCACCGCCCCGCCCCGGCCCGCCCCGGCCCGCCCCGGCCCGCCCGCCCCGCTCCGCGGCCGCGCAGCGCCGCCCCACGGCGGCGGCGGGGGCTGCGCGGGGAGCGCGGAGTAACGGGCCCGAGCGGGACGGGCCCGAGCGGGGCGGGCCCGGCCGGGGTCCGAGCCCCCGGTGCGGCGCGCGGGGCCCGCGGGGGCGGCCCCGGGGGCGGGAGCAGAGCCGGGCCCGGGGGCGGGGCCGCGGGGCGGGGCCCGGCCGCGCCCGCCCCTGGCCGGGCCAGCACCGAAGATGGCGGCGCTGCGGCAGCGTCTGCCCGTCGCCAAGGTGGCGGCGCGGTCACGTGGCGGCGCGCCCCGCCCCGCCCGCTGCATGGCGGCGCCGTGAGGCGGCGGAGCCGCGGCCCGACCCGGCCCGGCGGGATGCGGCGGCCGCCGGGCTGAGCTCCGGGCTGAGCTCCGGGCCGAGCGCCGCGCGGGCTGAGCGGGCCGAGCGCCGGGCGGGGATGCGCGCTGCGCCGCGCCGCCATGTCGCGGGTGAGCGGCCCCGGGCCGGCCGGCAGCGCCAAGGAGAAGCGCTCCTTCAGCAAGCGGCTCTTCCGCGGGCGCGCGGCGGGCGGCGGCGCGGGTTCGGCCCCGACCGCCTCCCCTGCCGCAGCCCCGTCCGGGCGGTCGCTCGGCGGGTTCATGAGCCGCGTGCTGAAGACCCTCTCCACGCTCTCGCACTACAGCAGCGAGCCTGAGCCCCGCGGCGCGCTCGCCCCGCGCCTGCCCCCGCCGCAGGCCACGGGCGGCCTGGGCAGCTGCTTCCCGCCGGGCCCGCCGCGCAGCCCCGAGCCCCCGCCGCGCCCCGCCGGCAGCTCCGAGGCCGTGCCCGGCGTGGCGGGGCTCCGCAACCACGGCAACACCTGCTTCATGAACGCCATCCTGCAGTGCCTCAGCAACACCGAGCTCTTCGCCGAGTTCCTGGCGCTGGAGCAGTTCCGCGGCGGGCCGCCCCCCGCCGACGGGCCGCCGCCCGCGCCCGGCGAGGTCACGGAGCAGCTGGCGCAGCTGGTGCGGGCGCTCTGGACGCTCGAGTACACCCCGCAGCACAGCCGCGACTTCAAGGTGAGCGGGGGCCTCGTCCCGTCCGGGCGGGAGGAGCGAGCCAAGGCCGCTGGCAGCGGCTCTGCGGGGCCGGTGCCCGCGGTGCGGGGCTCGGCGCTCACCGCAGGTCCAGACGTGACACAAAGTGTCACCAGCACACGGGCACCGCACGCTGCCCTGCTCGCCAGCTTTGGTGGGTATCTTGCTGCTGGTCCGAGCTCCCACGCGGTGGGAAGAAGCGTCTGGCCTTGCCAGCTGCGTGCCAGTAGATCTGGAGTGCTCTGCCTGCTGCCAGCATCCTCCCAGAGCAGCAGACTCTGGTCAAGTGACAGCGTTGGACACCCACGGCAGCACCCTGGGGATGGGACAGGTGCTGCCTCTGTACTCTTCGCTCACGGTGTTTGATGTTGGCTGATGCCTCTGGATGGTTTTTATGGTTAAAAATACCCATTTTAATGTTTCATTCCTCTACTGTGCTGCCATTAGGGAAGTTGCAACTAACTGTTGTTTGGGAGTTGTGAGCATGCATGGAAGGAGGATGTTGAAGGCTGTGCACTGTAGTCTACTAACCAAGAACTTGTGAGTCTGGGCTGATTTGGGGAGTGTGTTTCAGGAGTAGCTGCTTAGACTCTCTTGCCTGGACTTGCTCATGTTTGGCTCATGCTGCGGTTCCGTCCGACAGCCCGTGCCCTTCCTGAGCCTCATGCCTGCCCCAGGAGCTGTTGGAGCAGAGGGTTTGGTCCTTGTGCTGTGGCTTAAAAACACCCTGCATGGCTTTGGATGAAATCAGGCACAACTGTTTTAAAAGTGCTCCTAGGCCTACTTTGCCTCTTGGAATAGGGAGAAGTATTATTCCTGGCACAGAGGACTCTTTGGCTGTGTGAGAAAATCAGAGGGTGCGTGGTAGCTTCCACACCATGAATTTAGAGACACTTAGGGGAAATTATAGGGGAATTTTTCTTGCAGAGTGACTTGCAGAGGAGGTGTTCAAATGCATGAGAACACAGCGAGAACATCATTGACAGTCTTGGTCTCTCTGCCTGTGGTTCAGCTGGGGTGCACAGCAGGTGGAGAATGGGTCCCAGAGTCAGCTCTCCTTTGGTGCCTGCTGGATGGTGGCATGTCCTAGAGGGTCCTCTGAGGTGGCAGTGGCCTTTTGCACCCCCAGTCATTTGGATGGTTGCATGGCCAGGACCTCTTCCCTTTGCTTCTGCTGTGCCTTTTGAGGCAGGTGTGCCCACCTGTCCCACATATATCCCCTCCAGGGATATTCCCTGGAGACCCTGGCTGTTTGTCTCCCAGTGAAGGCGCCTGCCTTCTCCCCGGATGCCTGCCACAAGGACCACGCGTGGCTCAGGTCTTTTCAGGAGAGGTTTTGATGGCAGAGTGCTGGGAAAGCCGATCACTTGGTGAGTGTGGTCTTGGCAGCACCCTGGGGCACTCACCTTGACCTGTCACTGCTCCTGAGGTGGTGTGGCAGGAGAAGGAATAGTGGATTTCTCCTGAGTAATAGCAGGAAGAAAGGTTGTGAAAGCAGGATTGTCTTCTGACAGTGGAACTGATAGAAGGAGGAGCAGCTCTCTTTCTAGGCCAGGCTCTGCTTTCACACAGGCTGTGGGAGCAGGGCTGGGATACGAGTGACAGCAGGAGGAAGAGCATCAGGGCCAGGGATTAAATTAAGGCCATGTTCTGCGGGAGCTGATAGTAGAACTTTGCTGTTTGCAGACATCACTGACGGTAAGCGAGTGATGTTCTGCTTGTGGATGGAGCTGGAGCCCATCCATCTCCTACCTGCCAGGTCCCTGGAGGTTTTAAAAAGCCTCTTGCTGGAGGGATCTGGTCCCAGTTGATCCAGTTCAGCGCTGCACAGTGCCAGCAGCCTGGGTCCTGCTGCAGGACTGTGTCATTGTGTCAAGTGCTGTTCCCTTATAGAGGTCAATTACTTCTAATATGAAATTAATGCTTCTAAAGACAGTTAAGTCGCCTGAGCCTGTTATTAAATTCAGTTCTTAATTAAACTTTTTCTCAGCAGCAGATTTGCACAGTTCATTTACAAATGTAAACAATGGCCTTAGATAGGAGAAAGGCAAAAACCAACGTTTTCATTCTGGAAACTGCTGCTTCTCCCCAAAACAAGGAAAACATCCCCCCAGCTTGTTCTGCTTAAAGGGTGAAACATTCCTGATCTGCCTTGATGTCATTGTTTTTAAGGGTGTAAAGTGTTTTCACAGAGTAATTTCAGGCTTTCCCTCCAACTGTGATAGCCACTGACTATACACTGATAGTAATATTTATTTGATAGGTAAAAGGTTCTTTCTTCAGCATGCTTTCAAATCCATGTGTAGGTTTTCTTGCTATTTTTCCTTTTTTGGCACCAAATGTAACTGGGCAAAGGCACTTCCTAATTCCTAAATACTTCTCTGCAGGTGCTAAATGTACTTTAGGATAAAGGATAATACTTATTTTCTTGCTCATTCTTATATCTGTAGGCTTCTGTCTTGGAAGAGAGGAAATTATTTTCAAGGGAGCATGTCTTAGAGTTCTTGTGGACAGGGGCCTTTTAAGGGATGATTTTTGGAATGCTTTTTACCCTCAGCTGGTTTTCCTTGGTAGTATTTCCTCTCTTTTTAAGTTGTCTTCAGGTAACAACCCATGTCATGGGTCTCTGGATGATGTAGCTGCTAAAACCAAGGAAAATGCCGTTCAAACCACTGGTTTGTGATAAATGGTTCATCTTGTAGTTGCAGGTTGAGGGGAGAGCCTGGCAGAGAGCTGACAGAGCAGGGGAAAGCAGGGCTGTAGAAGGCTGAGGTAGTAGGAAAAGGTCCATAAGGACTGGACTGAGAGGTGGAAGCAGAAGCGTTTGGATCCTGGGCTGGGAGCCTGGGCAGCCCTTCCTGGGGAGCAGAAGAGGAGCACCATGGCAGAGCTGGTACTTGCTGGGTTTCTCTGCTGAGGATGACTTTCCCGTTGGTCCTGTGCTCCTTTGCTGTTTGCTTTAACAATCCTTCTCTTCCGATTGCTCGGTGGGTTTTGTTTTCCTGCCCAAACAAAGCTGCTGCTTTCATAACAGGGGCCAATATTGCAGCTTGTGCTTCCTCTTTCCCCTTTGTGATGGTGTGACAATGGTGACAAACATCTATTGTATAAGCCCGGCTTTGGGCTTGTTTTTTTGCAGGGAGCTGTCCGTCCTGCCTGCAAAGTTCCTGGGAGTGTCAGGGAGGACAGAGTGCCCATTGTACTGGGAATCGGTCTGCAGCACTCAGAGGTGATGGTGGGGGTCGTCAGCAAGAAGAATTTTGATTTTAACTAATTATGAAATCATGTTCTTATGGAAATCTGCCTTCTGTGGAGTGTGGGTCTTCTGTGAATGATGAGGCTCTTTCTGTTTTGAGACTTTCTTTGAGGCTCTAAGGCAGTCATACACTGAAGCATGCCAATGTTTAGCATGACCCTTTGCACACCAGAGCTGGGATTGCATTTCTTGTCCTACAAGAAGATGGCCTTGGCTGTGACCTGCGGCATGTTCAGCAAATACAGCACAGTCCCCATAACTCAGTTGGGTTGGATTGTCAGAATTGGATCTGAAACCAGAATGAATCCCTATTCGTAAGGCAGGGACTATTGTGCCACGTTAAAAGTGCTGCTTCCTTTTTCATTTATTTATTTTTAATTATTTATTTATTTATTTTTAAATCTTGGTGTGAGATTTCCAAGTAGCTCTTTGAAGCTCGTTTCAAGGTGTTTATGGAATTCATTTGGTGCAAATATCTCATTTTGGGGCAAAATCTGCCAGCTGTGTTGGGCACTTCACTACTGTGTTGGGATTTAATCACTAGCTCCTGAGTTCTGAAGGAGCTCCTGGAAGCGTTGGCATGGTCAGATCTTTGTCCCCTGTTGAAGCTGCAGTGAGAGGGGATCTCAGCAGGGGCTGCTGGGGCAGTGTGGGTGTCAGGAGCCTTCGGTCCTGCTCTCAGAGCTGTCAGCCCCAGGCCCTTCTGCTCACCAGAGCCCTTGTGCCTTGCTAATGGGGCCAGTGATGTGTCAGATGTGATCTCCTGGATTGTATTTAATTGTCTTGCTCTCTGCCTAGCACAGGATCGGTTATTTTATTCTGGAGATGGTCAACTGCCTATTCCTAAAATATTTCCACAGAGAGCAAACTGTCCTGCCTCTGCACAGAGGGATGGAAGAAAGGGACATGAAGGAATAAATGTGAGACCCTTCACCCTTCCCTCCTTGTCCCTTGGCTCTTGGTTCCTGGTGTTTCAGTTTCTGTGTTGGTCTAATGAGGCTTTCAGTGGGTTAGGTAATGTGGGATGTTGAACTCCAAGTCCTTCCACTGGTAGTGTCATACTGAGGAGGCTTGCCCTAAGGCTGCTTTGGGAATTGAAATAGACACACTTTGAAACAAAAAGCAAGCTACCAATTTTCTACATCATTTTTGTGATGGTTCTTGACATCATGGAAATGTGGTTCACTGGGATCACAAAGGCCTGGCAGTCTTGCTACTTTACACTTTTTTTTTTTTTAATGTTCATTATCAATAAGATGTAAGTCCATTGTTGCACGTTGCTTATTTTCTTGCCTATTTTTCCTTACAATTGCTTTACTCACTTTCTGCACACATACTCCTAAACCCCCTGGGAGGGGTTTCCTGCAGCAGATCTGCCTTAAGGCGGCATCTAACTTGCCTGTGAAATCCAAATGCTTTCTGGGCATTTCTGTGTTATGCTTCAAGCTTTGATCTGAGTGAGTACAGCACAAGGCTGGGGAGCAGAGGCTGAGCCACAGAGTTCAGGGGTCGGATGTGGTTTGCTGAGGGGGTTCTGCTAGAGGGGGAGCAGAAGTGTGCTCTGGGTGCTCCTCTCCAGAGCAGAGGGTTGGGCAAGGCAGGAGAGGAGGCCTTGGTGTGGAACAGCTCTGCTGCTCTACTGCCAGGTGGCCCTGGAGGTTGGCAGCACCCTCTGTGAGGCTGGAAGGGCAGATGTACATCACTGCCAAAATGTGTTTTCTGTCTTCTGAGCTTCCAGGTTCTTATTTCCATGCTGCTTGTGCAAAATGACACATGGTGAAAGTATGAGAACTGTGTCGTGCCTGGCAGCCCGTGGAAGCAGTGAGGGGGATGCGTGTTCCCAGGCAGCCTAATTGGATCTGTGTTGCTCTGTGCTTTGTGCATGGCCACACTTGATTGGAGTGAACCCATTCTTCCTGCCATTTCAGCAAAGCACTGCTTAATGAACTTGTTTGCATGTGGTTGTGTCACTGAAGTGAATGATTGTTCTAAAGTGCAAGAGGAGGCTTCTCAGAGCGGTAATGATGGGATCCCCCTGTCTCAGTTTCTGTGTCCAGCCTGGGACCTGGAGCAAAGCCTGGAGAGAGCAGGAGAGGTGCAGGTGTGCAGCTGGAGCTCCTTGGGCTGCCGAGCCCAGCCTTCACATCTGTCCTCTGTGCCAGCATTTACTGGTAGTCCTTTACTGAACTGCTTCACATTTGTGCCATTCTCCTGCTCCTCCATCCCTTATTCCTTTGAATCCCACCAGTTGCTCTACTAGTGTAGCAGGAAAACAAGTTCTTGCTGAACAGTATGGGATTTCTGCTCTCCAAAGGGTGAATTCTCCCGCAGCCAGCACCGACTCCTGGCGGTACCTTCAGGCAGCAAGACCTGTCCTGGTGGGCAGGGTGGAGAGGAGCGTGCCACTGGGGAATGCAGCACCTACACCCACTGCTGTGTCTGCACACACAGCAGCCCTGGCCAGCATCAGCGGGACAAACTCCACTCTCTCCTTATGTGATGAAGGAAGGTGCTTAATGAGGATTAATAGGCTTCAGCCTGGAGGGGTGAGAGTAGCTGCTGGCATGAGAGGTGTTAGGCAGGGGCTGGTGTGGTGATGCTTCTTGTCTGGGCTTGAATGTGCTGCAGAATCCCTCTGGTGCTGCTGTGCTGCTCCCTGTAGTGCTCCTCCTGGCTTTGCTTCCTCAAGTATTCTCATAAGGGCTGTGCTTATTCCCTTGTGCATTGCACAGAGCAGGACTGTGGCTGCCCATGGAGCTGCCATGTCCCATGGGGTGCTGCCTCAAGAGCCCTGGTGCCTCTGGATGCCCACAGGGCGAGGGAGGAGTGTTTTGTCCTGCCCTGGCTGCTGTGAAAGACCTCCTGTCATCAAAGCTCCCTTGTCCCTGTTTGGTGCCTGTGGTAAGGCCAAGTCCACAGCAATCTCTTCTGCCCCTGGATGGAGGAGTTCCCTTCCTCATCCCCAAGGCCTGAACCACTCTCCTCAGAAAAGAGCATCTCCAGAGAGGGGAAGGTACTGTCTGTGTGTGAGCAGAGAGAGTAATTCAGGTACACGTTTGTCTGCTGTAGAACCTGCTCAAACACAAAACTCTGCTTGTGGGCTTAAAAAGGAGAAATAACATGGTTGAGTATAACTGTTCAACAGAAGATGAAGAATAGCCTTTCTCTCCTGTGCCCAATGTGTGTCATTGGGTCAGATCTCTAATGAGCTGACTTTATCTGTTGACGTGCAAAATCCTTCCAGACTTGCTTCCTAGCAGGGCCACACTGGAAAATAGCAGACTGGCATTTTTTCCTCTAGTTGTCTTTGTGATCTGGAACAATAATAGCAGCAAAGAAAAGGCCAGTAGTTCAGCTCTGTTTCGATCTATTTATTGCATCTTTTTGGAGCAGTAGATGAATTATTATTGAACTTTCAGTAGCTGGTAAAAATAATAATATGTCTTTGCTGTGAATCTGCTTTATGGACAGGCAGGGACTGATATAGTTGCAGGGTGCTTGCATTAGGGGTATGTAAGTGGGATTGATAGGAAATTTTGATTTTCCTCTTTTCATCTTTTTGGATAGAGCCACTTCATTCAGGCTGTCTGTGCACCACTGCAAGCACATCTGGTGGAAAGGAGGATCCAGCCACCTCCTGCCAGGCTCTCAGGGAAGGTGTTGGGAGGCTGCATCAGGGTCCATGCCCACTCCTGGTGCCTCATAGCTCAAACAGCTGCACCAGAATTGTTCTGGAGTCATTCTTAATACCCTGTGGTGCTGGATGCAAGCTGGTCAGATGTGCCAACCCTACTTACAGGAGAACCAGATTAGGGGCAGAGGATTAACGGCTCTTGGGGGTTGGTAAATGTGGTGGTTTTGTGTTTTTAAAGCATTTGCTTCTTAACTCTGTATCTGAATCCAGTTACAGTTGCTGTTGCTTTACTGCAGGGCAAGCAGAATGAGGTGTTTTAAGTGATGAGCAAAAGAGGAGTGAAAGTTTAGGGTTCTGGCAAGGGCAAAGAAACCTTCTGCTGGGCTGGAAGGGCAGACTTAGAAAGTAAATATGGAGAGGTGCTGGGTGGTCAGTGCTCTGTGATGAGGTTACTGCTTGTTTGTCTACTTTGCCTGTCCAATGTTCCTGGAGCTGTTGAGGAATGGCCAGTCTGGCTGCTGAGAGGCTGCAGTCTCCCATCCATAGCCCAGGGCTGTGGGGACCCCTGGCTGCTGTACAGCCCTGCCTATTGCCAAGGGCTGTGAGAACCTCCCCATGCTGCCCTCAGCCCACCAGGGAGGTGTGCTGGGCTCTGTGTGGTGCTGACCCATCAGGCTTGAGGGGCTGCACTTCAGGAGTTCCTGGCACTTGTCTCAATTGTTAAATTGTTTATTTGAGTCAGCACCTCTGTCTCAGATTTAATCATGCTCCTCAGCGCTGGCTGTTCTGGTTGTGTGTCCATTGTTCCCCTCCACACGCTGCATGGCTGGGGTTGCTGCCACAGCCCCCTGGAACAGGGAAGGGGCTGGGAGGAGAGCACACAGCATTCCCTGGAGCAGCAGCCTCTGGGGTTTAAGCAGCCGTGGCCTCACCCGTGGCAGCGCTGGCAGGAAGCGTGAGTGACACCACGAACATGCTGCTGGTGCTGGAGTGTTTGTTTAGCAGAGCCTCTTGTGAGGAAGTTGCATCTGATATTTTGTAGTGTTTCCTGAATCACTTCCAACATCTTATGATGTGTCTCCACAGGCAGCTGTTTATCCTTAGTCCACTCAGGCTGCAAGAGTGTTGAGAGAACCAGAGCAATTATGGAGGTGCTTCTGAGCCGAGCAGTGACACAGATACAGAGCAAGGCACGTGGCTGCTGTGCATCCATGGCTTCACTGTGCTGGGATTGGTACAGACTGGCTGCTCTCTGTGGGCCACTGCATCACCAGAGACACACATCAGTAAGAGCCTGGGAGGCTCTGGGCTGACTGGAGTGATGTGCCTCTGGGGAAGAGGCAGTAACAAGTACTAGCCTGGATTCCCAAAGTCTTTATGTTTCTGCACAGAGCCCCTCCATGTCCACTTTTCACTTGAAACACTGGATTTGCTTCCTCCCAGCAATGTCAAGAGCCTTTTATCGTCCCCTGTGTCTAGACAGGCCCTTGAAGTGCAGTGGCAGTGCCTGTTGGCTGAGCTGGCTGGGACAGAGGACACCAGATAAGGCCACTGGCTCTGGCTGATGGGAGAGGGTCAGTGCAGGCCTGCTCCCATCACACCTGCTCGTGTCGTGGCACAGAGGGGCTGTCACTGCTGGGGACATGGCTGGTGTCTCAGCTCTTCTGTCCCTTGGTCCTCTCTGGTCAACTCACTGAGAAGAATGAGCTTGGCTTTGTTGTGACCTGCAGTGCTGTTGGGGGGAGTAAGGGACATCATCCCTTGGCACTGAGCTGGCCACAGTGGCTGGGAAGGATGGGTACAGCTGTTAAAACTCAGGTGTGTTACTGTAGGAGCATGTAACTCTTCTGGACAGAGGTAGTGAGATAACCACTAAAGACTGGACTACAATCTCTGCTTCATGTATTAGTGATTGATTTTCAGTTTGAAACTTGATGCAGTAATTTAAAAGCTGAATTTAATGTTCAGTGTAGGTTTATTTGAACAAAGTTAATGTTTACAAAACAAGTCTCCACATATATGCCCTTACATTCTTCCCTGCATCGTTGTCTGGGTGCATTCAGCTCACCTTTCTGCTGAAGGAGGGCAAGAAGTATCAGGCTGGTACCTGAAGAGACTTTTTTGGATACATTTTATGGATTATTTTATCATTTTATTTCTGCTAGTGGATTTTGCTTTGCTTAACAAGAACTAGGAGTAGAGAAGGCTCTTTGGTCTCCATTAATCTTCAAGTACCCACAGACTGCTTCAAATTTCACTCCCCCATAAAAAGATTTGCAGCAGCATCCCAAGCTGAGGTTGCATTGGACACCAAGCAGAGATGCTGGGGTCACACCAGTGTGGCACAGGGTGTTGGCTGGGGACCGCTCCCATGGTTCAAGCTGAGTGCACAGATTTTATGTGGGAGGGTGCTGGTCCCTGCACAGCAAGGGCAGTAAATCTGCTGTCAGAAGGGCTGCACATATGTAATGAGAGCAGATTATTTCTGTTTTCCATTATTTTGCAGCCTTGAGACAGGTGGACAGATTATAGAGCAGAGAGAGTATATGTTTGTCAGTCCTTTCCTGACTCTTTCATCACCACCCCCCTCCCTGGTGACCCCATTTTCAGAGGGATAAAGCGAGCAACCCAACCTCATTTCTCAAATCTGTTGCAAAGTCTGATTAGAGAAATGGAGGAGCTCTGGCACGAGGTGCATGTGCAGCCTGCTGGGCCCAGGCTTTGCAGCCTTCCCACCCATTCCTGCCCTGCAGGTGCTGTCTGGGCTTTGCTTGTGCCCCTGTCTCTCTTGGGATGCTCTCAGTGGGTCAGTCCTGTGTGAGCAGGGTTTCTCTGTGCAGGTGTGCCAGGCATGTCGGTGCAGCACAGCATGGGCTGCTGCTGCTCCTGCACTGGCTGCTCTGCAAACAGTGGCTCCTTGTGTGCAGGGGAAGCTGCAGCTCCCTGGCTGGGATGGTGGTAGAAGATAGTGTTTAGGATGAGCAAGTTATGTGTAGGGGATTCTTGCTACCCAGTGGAAGAAGTTCCATGTTGACCTGTACTACTCCTGTGCTTGACAGAGTGCTGATGGGAAATAGTTTTTCTCTACCTGCTTGACAACGATCAGGCTGAAGAAGCATCTGTGGTTTAGATGTCCTGGAATTGGAGACCTAGATTAGCACTGAACACCTGCATCAAGCTTTTGGGAAATGTGTGACCTCACCAAAGCTGCAATGAGAAAGACAGAGTGTGTGGGCATTAGGAGACTAAACTCTTGTTTTGCTTCAGCTTGAACAAACAGAAGATTTCATGAGGGCAGGGGTAGGTGTGATGGCATGGCCTCGGGTCTGCATTAGCTGTTATTGCAATGTCTCTTCTCTCTGCAGAACATCGTGTCCAAGAACGCGATGCAGTACCGTGGGAATGCCCAGCACGATGCCCAGGAGTTCCTGCTGTGGCTCCTCGACAGAGTCCACGAGGATTTGAACAATGTGGTGAATTCCGGTGGCATGCCTTCACTCAAGGTAAGGGATTCTGCTGGGAGACAGTGTGGGTGTCTAACTTTGCACACAGGCTTTCCTTTTAAAGCAGTTCTCCCCATTGGCTTCTTAACTTCAGTAGCTCAGATGGAACAAAAGCTTGGGTTAAAGTAATGTTTGTTTCTGCTCTGGGAGTGTAACCAGCTGTTCTGATAATCCCTGGCAAGTGCTCCCTGAGGCAGTTGTGTTTGAGAGGCTCTGCAATAGCCAGGAGGTGTTACCAGGTGTGAGCCCCCGTGCCCTTCCTGAGCTGCCTGGCCCACCTCGCCTTCCTGCATGCCCACCTCGCCTTCCTGCAAGCCCACCTCGCCTTCCTGCAAGCCCACCTCGCCTTGCTGCATGCCCACCTCGCCTTGCTGCATGCCCACCTTGCCTTCCTGCATGCCCACCTCGCCTTGCTGCATGCCCACCTCGCCTTGCTGCATGCCCACCTCGCCTTGCTGCATGCCCACCTCGCCTTCCTGCATGCCCACCTCGCCTTCCTGCATGCCCACCTCCCCTTCCTGCATGCCCACCCCTTGGAGCAGAGTGTGCTTGGTAATTAAAAATGCTTGTGGCATTTTTCCAGTAGTTTTGGCTGAGGAAGGCAAAGTTTGGTGTACTGGAGTCACTTGCTTGGTGCAGCCCCCACACCTGGGTGTGCCTCAAGGCTTTGTTCCTCTCTTTTAGCCACCACTGGAGGATGATGTGCTGCTTGAGGGCCCAGCCTTTCCCATCAGTAGCACTTTTGTGCAGGAACTCTTTCAAGCCCAGTACAGGTATGGTATTTTGTAAATTTGTTGAATGTATGGGTGACCCCAGTATAATTCTAAAGTGACATTAGCTCCCAGTACAGTTGGGACTGGTGTCACTATGTTAAAAGCTGAACTCCTGCTGAATTCCTGCTGAACTAAGACCTTGCTCTAGAGGAAAGAGAGAATGTCACTGCTTCAGATTTGGTATATTCTGTGTAAATCTGCAGTATGTACCACTACACCTGTTCCTGTGCATCGTGGAGGTGAGTCAGTGCTTCATGAGCAAAGGCTCAGGAGAGCCTTGTGCTATGGGGCTCACCCTGACTGTCGGAGGGAAGAGCCCATGGCAGGATCTGGGGGTGCCTGGGATTTAGGGATGCCCAGTGTGTGCAGAGTGCTTGTTATCTGGCACTTGGGAATTCTGAACTGAAAGTATCACTGCCCCTTTAGGGCTTTCCCTTGAGGTTCCCTGCTTTCTGGGAAGAGAGCTTTCTAACTTGAGAGCTACTGGAAGAGAACAGATGAATCACCAGTGTTCCTTGATGGCTTGTGCCTGGACTGCTGTAAGAATTATAATTGCTGGGCTTTCTCCCCAGTATTTGCCAACTTCTCCTTTGCAAAGGGGGAACTTTAAGCCTGGTGTAAGACACAAAGCCATTGCAAGGTGCAGATCGATTCTGAATGAGAATGGAGCTTTAGAGAATGAGAATAGACTCTTGTCTGGGGTTTTTCCTGTGTAAGAGCTGTGTGCACCCCAGTGCTGACTGTCTCTGTCCCTGTCCTGTCTTCTCTCTCTGAAGACAAAACCCTTCTAGGGTTTCCCATTGGATCTGCTGTTGGTGAATATGGGATTTGATGGTTTCTACATTCCCAGTGAAGTGAGATGTAACTGTGCCCTGTTATCCATGTTTGTCCCAGGTCCTCCCTGACGTGCCCTCATTGCCAGAAGCAGAGCAACACCTTTGACCCTTTCCTCTGCATCTCGCTGCCGATCCCTCTGCCCCACACTCGGTAGGAACCTGAGCCTAACCTTGGCTCTCTCCCTTGCATGTCATGTTGCTTCATTTGCTACAGCAGAAAGACAGTATCAGCAACATTCTGATAAGTCATTTAAAAGATAGATAGGACCGTATGGGGATTTAATGTTTTGCTTTGCAGGTAAAATGGAAAATTGAGCCTTTTACTTTTTTCAGAAAGGTCTATCCTTCCTATAGAATTCATCTGGGGAGAAAAAGTCTTTCCTTCACATAACCAAAATATTTTGCTTTTTACTTCATTTATATAATTTGAAAATTAAAAAAGGGAAAAGGATGAAACACACTTTGTTTTTTAAAAACAGCCTCACTGATGACTCCAGTTTCAAAAATTGAGGTTAAAATCTTTCCTGCAAAATGTTTTGCTTTTTTGAATGACAGCTGATGCAAATAAAGAGAAAAAGCTTCAGGGGAGGAAAAAAATCCAGATAAAATGTTCAAAGTGAAGATAGAGATGCACAGCAAAACTACCTGTGGTATAAACAAACTCCTTCACCTGATGTTTGCATCCAGAAAATTTGTGTAGGTTCCAGAAGCAAAGGAACTGAGTGACGATAGGGCAGATTAAACATTGCTCTGTCACATTTGCTCTGGAAATCCCTGCTTCACCACCACATGGAGGCTGAGTGGGCTGTCCAGGGAAGGTTCCCCTCTCTCTTCTCTCCCCAGTACTGCTGCTGGCTGCTGTTGGAGGCAGGATTGAGGGCTCAGAGGCAGCCTGTTCCCAGCAGCAGCTTTCCAAGTACTCCAAGGTGCTGTCTTATACTGACTGGCCCAAGCTTTCTTACAGGATCCCTGTTGGAAAACTCATTGCTTTCTCATTGAGAATTTTGGTTTTAACTTTGTGGGCCTTTTTTGACATGTTCTGCTTGTGGAAGCAAGTAACCCCAGGGCATTAGTAAGAAAGGAGTCTGTAAATCAAACACGCTGTGTTGCTGCAGCTGAGCACAACTCCAGTGTGAGGTGGATCTGAGCAGTCAGGAGGGCGCTGTGCCTGGTGGGCAGCCTGGATGTGCCCAGGTTGGGCTGAGGCTGCTCCAGGCAGTGTCCAGAGGTGCTCCAGGCAGTGTCCAGAGGTGCTCAGCCCAGCCCAGCAGTGCTCCCACACTCTCCACAGGCCTCTCTACGTCACCGTGGTGTACCAGGGCAAGTGCTCGCACTGCATGCGCATCGGGGTGGCCGTGCCCATCTCCGGAACAGTGGCCAGGCTGCGGGAGGCCGTCTCCTCAGAAACCAAGATACCCCTGGAGCAGGTAATGGGCTGGGCTGCTCACCTGTGTGCCCTCCCTGCAGTGGGAGGGACAGGGGAGGCTTTCGTCCCTTGTTGGATTTGTAGGAATCGAAATGCGCTGCCCGTGGTTGAACAGGGGAGCAAGATAGTGGTGGAAATGTGGATCGTGCTTTTCCCTGTGCGCTGGCTGTTTGAATCCTGGTGATGTTGGAACAGCCCTCAGTGGTTGTGCAGACCTGCCTGATCCCATGCTGATCTGTGCATGCTGGCAGTGAGGCCACTGGGTACCTACGGCAAATTCCTGTGTAGGAAGAGCTTCAGGAAAGCTGTTGAATTTCAACAAAACCTCTCCATATGTTGCTTTTACCACAGCTTCTTGTTTATGGCTGTCCTTTTCCCTGTTCCTTGCTCCTGGCTGTGACAGTGATGACACTCTTGAGGAGTGTCATCCCTTAGCAGGAAAATCCCAGCTGAGACACAGGGTCACTGGGGTGAAGCCACGGGTGCTTTGATGGGTTCTGGTTTGCTGCCTGCAGATCGTGCTGACAGAGATGTACTACGATGGCTTCCATCGCTCCTTCTGTGACACCGACGACTTGGACACCATCCATGAGAGCGACTGCATTTTTGCCTTTGAGACCCCAGAGATCTTCAGGCCTGAGGGCATCCTCAGTCAGAGAGGTGAGTCAATAACTCCACTTAGTGCCTACCTCAGGTGACTAGTGAGAGAGGTTTGTGTGGGAGAAGAATGAGTCCCACAAGCTGTTGATGTTCTGGTGTATTGATTTCAGCTCTGACTTTGTCCAGGCTCATTCCAGAAGATTTAATAGTGTTGTCAGCTGGGAGGTTATCAAGCAGTGTTGTACACTCCGTTCTGCCTCTTCTTGGGGCTGGTGCTGCAGGCCAGGCTGGCTTAATTTGAAATCTCTTGTCAGGCTTAATTTAAAGACCTGCTAGGGACCAGATGAAGCCACTGAAATTGTGTTATTTAAAATCAGATTGCTAGTGATGAATAAACAATCTCAGGAATGAACAAACACTTTCCAAGCTCAAACTCCTTGTCCCCTCAGTGAAAGGGAATCATGGTGTCCTGGGAAGATGGAGTGTAATCAAAGGCAAATTTTATTATTGAAAGTAACAAGTTGGGTTCCTGACACCTGAGTTTTATTGTGGGCAGTAAAAGCTGAGAGTACTTGTACAACCTGCTGTTAAAAATTAGATGGGGAGCACTTGCATGTAATGTCCTTCCCTAAAGAAACAGTCACTGTGAAAGGTAGTTGCTCTTTGAAGCTATGTACAAGTGATGAAAATGCTCCTGATTCCATAGTGACCTGCTCCTCTGTAGCCCAAGGAGGGCTTCTTGAGGGGGACATCAGGGCACTAAAGGCAAATGACATAATGAGATGTTTAATTTCTCCTGATTTTTCAGGAATACATGTGAACAATAACCTGAATAACTTGAAATGTGGCACTGAGCACTCCCGAACAATAGCCTACTCTCAAGGAACGGTGAAGTCTGGAAAACTGGAACAGTCCTGTCCTAAACTAGCAGCAAATGACAAGATTGTCTTGCTGGTGTGTAACAGAGCGTGCACTGGACAGCAGAGCAAAAGGTGACTGGCAGCAGTGTGGCTGGAGTTACTCTTCTGGCTGCTTCCTAAACTGAGCTGGATTTTACTCTCCTGTAGTCCAGGCTCCAGGTGAAGGAGCAGTAGCTTGCATCCCTAGCTCACATCAGCTGCTAAAGAACATGTTGGTGGAGAAGCATTAATGGGTGCGGAAAAAGATTTCTAACTTTGGTGAACTTCAAGTATTGCATTACTGTAAAGGAACAAATGCAGTCCAGTTGGGAGGATGTACCACCTTTGTCTGGTTTGAGAGCAGCATGTTTGACCAGACACTCTTATGGGTGGGCATTTTAAATTGGAGTGAAAATGTGGGGAGGGAAAGAAATGAGAAAACCATGGCAAAGGCATTTGTGTCAGCTGGAGCCTGAAAACTACCTCAGCCTCTGAAGCTTCACAAAACTTCACATGAAGTTCTCACTTGTAGTCTGGGGTTCCAATTTCTGAACAGGATAATCTTTTAATTGTTCCTCAAATGCTTCTCATTCCCATAGGTTTGGCCTGCCCTTTGTGTTGCACTTGGAAAAAACAATTGCTTGGGATATTCTGCAGAAGGAAATACTGGAGAAGATGCAGTATTTCCTGCGGCCTGCAGCCTGCTTGCAGGTAGGACAGATGTCCTTTCTGGTCACCAGAGAGGAGCTGTTGGGTGCACAGGTCCCATTGCTCAGCCCTGTCAGCTCACTGGCACAGGCATATTTGAGACCTTGTGCATTTGCTTTCTCGTGTCAAACGTGTTGTAGGGTAAAGTCTTTGTCAGGCAGTGCTGAGGGCAGTTTGCACGTGGGCAGGCTGGGCTGGAGCCCCTGAGGTGCTCTCTGTTCTCTCTGGTGCAGGTTTGCCCGTTCAGCTTGCGAGTGGTCAGTGTTGTGGGCATAACGTACTTGCTACCTCAGGAGGAGCGACCCCTGTGCCACCCAACAGTGGAAAGGTGAGCTGGCCCTCAGCTGCTGGGTGCTTCCCAGGAGTGCAGAGAGGTGTGTTAGCTGGGAGCTCAGTGTCAGCCATGCAGAAATGAACAGTCCTGGTGGGGATGTGTGGAATGGACTGCAGAGGCCTGAGGAGCAGGGAGATGAGGGAGCATCCTCAGGAAGCTGTGTGAGAATACCTCAGTTGTGTGTCGTGCCATCTGGAGTCTGTCTACCCTGGGAATGGAAAACAGAATGGAAATATTACTCCTGCTATTTTAAATTCTTTTCTTGTGCCTTTGAAATGTTGGTAAATGCCTGTTCTGTAACAGGTGTACGTTGCCTTACAAAACTCACATACTTGAGTGAAGGCATTTGCCAGCTTTGCCAAGTGTTTTACCCTGTGAATTCCTTTTACTCCTTTGCAACTTGAGTTGTGGGAGTGGAGGAAGGATGAAGGGCTTGTGGAGAGAAATGCATGTAGAAGATAATGTAGACTTTGGATGGTCTGACTTTTATCTGCTCCTCTCTGCAGGGCATTGAAGTCATGTGGACAGGGGGGAACCGCTCATGTGAAATTAGTGGTAGAGTGGGACAAAGAAACTAAAGATTAGTAAGTATGAAGTAAAAAACTTGAAACTGTGTTCACCTCACAACTGCTGCTTGCAGCTTGCTTGTGTGAACTGTGCATCCTTCAGCAATCATGAGACCACTCAAACTCCACCTGTGCCCAGCCCCTGTCTGCAGGGACAGCCTGGGGAGCAGGGGGATGTGCTGGTAAATGTGGTGTCTCCCTGATGCAGCTTGTTTGTGAATACAGAAGAGGAATATATTCCAGACTCTGAAAGCGTCCGCCAGCAGAGAGAGCTTCATCATCAACCTCAGATCTGCACTTTATCTCAGTGTTTCCAACTGTACACCAAAGAGGAACAGGTAGATACAGACTGTGTACTCTGGCTTGTTCACATGCCACAGGAACTTGCTCACTCCAGAGCAGCTCTTTTCTGCAGACATTGATTCCTTGTGACAGGACAATAGATCTGTAACACAAGACTGGTTATCTGTGCTGCTAACGGAGCTCCTCTGCAGTGAGAAGATTGTGGGAGGTCCTGCTTCTGGATTCTTTGCTGCCCAGATGTTGATACAAGAATTTAATCCTCTCTTTGGCAATTCCCTTCTGTGAAACATTATAAATATTATAAAGGGTTAGGACAGTGTGGCTTCATGGGAGAGCTCTGGAGCAATTGTGTGTTCCCAAGCTTGAGCAGGGTTGGGGTGGGCTCAGGCAGCCCCCACTGAGTGGGACCCCCTCAAACAGCAGCACAGTGACCACAGCTCAGTTCTGCAGGAACGTGGCTGCTCCTCTGCTCTGGCTCTGCTCGTTGTGTGAGGCTGAAGAGACAGGAGTGACTGGTGTGCCACAGGCAGGCTAGAGAGGGCTCTGACCTGGCCTTTCCTGGCACATGGGGGCCATCTGAAATCCTTTGGCAGTCTCTAATCTGCTGTACAAAGGGCTGGTCTGGAGCTAGTCTTTGGACCCAGGACTGAGCTGTAATTTGGGAGCCTCTCTTGTTGCTTCTTTCACAGGTGGGGGAAGAGTTTGACATCTTAAATCTCTGTGGCTGCTGACTTCTCTGAGCACTGGGCTGTGGAGGGAGGCTTGGGGGACTGGGAGAATCTTCAGTGTGTAACTCTGTTGTTGGGACTATAGAGGAAGAGGGTCCCCAGAGGACAGTGAGGTGTTAGAGGGGACATCCAAAGTACACCTTTCTTTTTTCTGTTCTGATCTTTTCCTACTTTTTTTCTACTGCTGGTTTTCATGTGAGAATAATTTTCAGGCTGCCAAAGCCTGCCTGCTCTTTGCCTTTGTTTTTCCTTTTCCTTATTCTCCACTCCCAAGGCACTGGCATTTATAAGGTGCAGAAAGATCCTCTGCACAGCAGCACTGGCTGAATTCTGCCTTACAGCAGGAAGTGCCTCCTGAATGAGGCACACATCTCTGCTTGTCACTTTGAAAAGCATCATTGGGAACCCTGCATTTCCAGTGAGCTTGATAAATGCTGGAGGGAGATGAGGCAGAGGGGTCAATGTCTGCACTGGGCTTGGGGCAGCAGAAGAACAGTGGTGTGGTGCAAGCTGCCTTGGAATTTGAAAACCAATACCCACTTCTGCCTATTCCTTGTAGCTTGCCCCAGATGATGCATGGCGATGTCCACACTGTAAGCAGCTGCAGCAGGGTAGCATCACACTGAGCCTCTGGACCTTACCTGATGTTCTCATCATACATCTCAAAAGGTTTAGACAGGTGAGGATGCCTGTAGTGTTGCTGGAGGACTGCTGAGTGGTGTGAGTAGACTCCCCTCTTTAGAAGCAGACATTTTTCCCCATGTGTTCCTCACTGGGGTTTTTGCAGGTGTGTTGGCCTTGGCCTCTGCAGCTCATGCTCTTCTCTCTACACAGGAAGGAGACAGAAGGATGAAACTTCAGAACATGGTTAAATTTCCCTTGAGTGGTTTGGACATGACTCCTCACGTTGTGAAACGCAGCCAGAGCAGCTGGAGCCTGCCATCTCACTGGTCACCTTGGAGGAAACCTTATGGCCTCGGCAGAGATCCTGAGGACTACATCTATGACCTGTATGCTGTCTGCAACCACCATGGCACCATGCAAGGGGGACACTATACAGGCAAGTGTCCTGCTGTGCTATCTGTGGTGCAGCCTTTCACAAAGAAACCGGTTATATTGCTGTATGGAGTAAGAAAGGGAGTCACTGATGGAAGCAGTGTCACAGGTTACAGAAGGTGAAGTGAATGGAGCCACCCCAAATGATGTTCTGTTCTGTTGATGTTTGACAAAGAAAGCCCTGAAATGTAAGCTGTTTAGTATGTTCTGGCAGCCTCAGGCTTCCATCTTGCCAGTCAGACTGGAAGATGATGCAAGAATAAATCTGTTCTTCACATTGTCCTCCGAGTCCATCACAGCAGATAAGATATTTAATATCATACAGCAAACCTGAGAGCAGTAGGAGTGAGGGAGTCTTACAGTATTGTAAATATGTATTATTTCTTAGCATATTGCAAGAATTCTGTTGATGGCCAGTGGTATTGCTTCGATGACAGTGAAGTTCAGCAACTTTCTGAAAGTGAGGTGTGCAAGCAGACAGCTTACATCCTGTTCTACCAGCGACGCACAGCGATCCCCTCATGGTCTGCCAACAGCTCGGTGGCAGGTAAGCCCTGCTGGCTCTGTGCAGGGGTGGCTCCAAGTGGTCTTTAATGGATAGCTTGTCCTTCTGGAGAATTTTCTACCCAGCTCTGCTTAAACCCCCACTCTTGTGTCCCAGAACTCAGCGAGGCTTGTCTGAGTCTGTGGCTTTGTGTCAGAGGCCGTGGGAACTTTCCACCTCTTCTGCTAAGGCAGTTTTGGCAGGGAGGCTGTGGAGAAGGGGAAGCCCCTATGCCCCAGATGTGACTGCTTGGAGCTGCCCTTGTGCAGGACATCAAATCCTGACTTGCTCCTTCCCTGTGGCAGCACTCTCAGTCCCAAGGAGGCACCAGTAGTGTATGTGTTGGTGGAATCCAGGGTGAGCTGTGGGCAGGTGCAGGCTTGGTGACCTGTCCCTGGAAAAAAAGAGATTTTTGTGATATTGGTGTGGCAGCTGAAATGCTGCCACTGCCTGCACACTGGTGTTCACAGCACGCTGGGACAAGTGCGGTTCTGTGCTCTTGTTCTGACCATGAACGCTCCATGAGAGCCAAGCCCCGTTCCCTCGGCAGTGTGTGGGTGCTGGGGCGGTGAGGGCCAGCTCTGGGCTCAGGTGTGTGCCAGAGCAGAGCAGAGCAGAGCAGTGGTACCTGGCTCCCTGGCTGGGCTCTGTGTGTGCTGCTGACGTGTGTGTGCTCCCCGCAGGCTCCACGAGCTCGTCGCTGTGCGAGCACTGGGTCAGCCGGCTCCCGGGCAGCAAACAGCCCAGCATCGCCTCCGCCGCCTCCTCGCGCCGCACCTCCCTCGCCTCGCTCTCCGAGTCCGTGGAGCTCGCTGGGGAACGCAGTGAAGATGATGGTGTGTATATTGCTGGGGGGCACCAGGGGCCTTGTCCTTCTGTTGTGAGATCCTTTCTGAAAAACAGCTGCAAAATCCGTGCTTGCAAGGGACGGGTACTGAGCAGCCGTGAGAGGCAAGAGCTGGCTCGGTAGGAGCACAGGTGGGCTTCTGTCTCATGGGAAAGCTTGGAGGAGAACACGGCAGGAACCTTAAGGAGCCTTTCAAAGACAGCAAATGCCATCAACAAAACCTGTCAGTCAGGAGTTTCTTGTGCTTGTGTTCTCTTCTGGGTCTCACTGCATCACCTTTGTAGGGTTGCTGACACGGTGCTGACTGCTGCTGTGCTGCAGGATGGTCCCAGGGAGGGAGGTGCAAATTCACTCATGTGCACAAGTTACTGTTCAGTTCCTGGCTTTGCCTGGTTCCTCCACACATTGCCTTGTAACTTCTGAGAATGTGGAACTTCATGGGTCAGTCAGAGCATTTGGAAGCTGGTGTGGAGGTGTCTCTGCAGCAGTGATAGCTGTTAGCTCTGGCCATGGAAGTCACACTGTTCTAAAATAGTTACATTTTGTGTTTCTAAATACAGTTACACCACTTGGTCTAGAGGTAGAAATCCTACTTTGTCTTTCACAGAATACTCTGGGAAATATTCTTTAATACAGAATCATAATCCTAGCTGGTGATCTTACCAGTTGCAAGGACTTTCATGGTGCAAACCTTGTGTTTGATCTCCTGCTGCTCAGGGATGAGAGAAGAATCTGGGTTATCAGTTAGAGGCTTCAGAGAGTTACTCCTGGGTGACCCCTAGCAAACAATAGTTGGTTTCCTCATTCAGTTTTTGTGCAAGAAGCTGTGCCTGCAGCCTGCATGGAGAGACACGTGGTGTGGTGTGGGTGGGCTGCTTGGCTCTCGTGGGGAGATGTGGATGGGTGGGGTAAACCAGCTGCAGCTTTGCCTTTCCCACTGAGTCTGTCACTTGCTTTCTCTGCAGGAGGATTTTCAACTCGACCATTTGTAAGAAGTGTCCAGCGTCAGAGCTTGTCATCCAGATCCTCTGTCACCAGCCCACTGGCAGTGAGTGAAAACGGTGTCAGGCCCTCGTGGTCACTCTCTGCAAAACTGCAGTTCCGCTCCAACTCCCCATCACGCTTCTCTGGAGATTCCCCAGTACATACCTCTGCTTCCACTCTGGAGAAGATTGGGGAAGCTGCTGATGATAAAGTCTCCACCTCGTGCTTTGGCAGCCTGAGGAATCTCTCTAGCAGCTACTTGGAGCCCTGTGACAGCAGTCGGCGAGAGCACAGGACAGCTCGCAGAGCTCCTTTGGCTGTCATGGAAGGGGCGTTCAGGGAAGACTCCGTTGTAAGGACATCCAGCTCAGACCTTTCAGATGGGTATGGTAAAAGCTCTGTGCAGCCAGACAGGAATCACCCTGCTCTGGACCCTTTTGATAACAACAATCAAATCGCCTTTGTTGACCAGAGCGATTCTGTGGACAGCTCCCCAGTGAAGGAGGTGAAAGCCCCAGCTGGGACGGGGCTGGCTGCAGAGAAGGCACATGACACCCCTAAGAAGGGTCACAGCTCCAAAGGAGCTTCTGAGCCAGACAAAAGTTTGAGGAAGGGAAGGACAGTCTTAGCTACCCAAGAGACCAAAGTCTCTCACTCTTCTCCTCCACTGAAGAGTTCTCAGAAAGCTTCCCGGTCTAGAAGTAAGACAGACTCTTCTAGGGTCAGCGGGCGACACGGGTCTCCTGCTCCCACTCAGGCTAGGAAGGACCACAGCACGAAACCCCTGGAGGCATCTGTCCCATCAGCTCAACAGAAGCAGAAGTCAGGTTCTTCTCCATCCTCCACAGCTGCCAAGAAAGCCCCATCAGGCTCATTGACTAAGGGCTCTTCCTCTGGGAAGAGCCGGACTTCCGACCGCAGCCTCAGCAGGGAGGGCTCCAAGATCAGCCTGGGCTCGGATAAAACGAGCGTTACCAGCAGCTCCAGGACGAGCTCCCCACGGATCAGCCACTCCAGGAGTGACAGCAGGGCAGTGGACAGCAAGCACGTGCGCAGCTCCTCCATGGCCAACCTGCGCTCCCCAAACGTCGGGGTGCGCTCTGGGCTGAAGAGGGACAGCAAGTCAGAAGAGAAGGGTTTGTCTTTCTTTAAATCAGCCTTAAGGCAGAAGGAGACACGGAGGTCGGCAGACCTGGGGAAGACAACAATGCTTTCAAAAAAGACAGGGAGTGTCAGTTCCAAGTCAGGCAGTAAAAATGTGCTGGAGGACAAACCAGAGAAAGGTGGTGTCCCACCAGCCTCTCAAACCAATGCCAACATTACTACAAAAGAAAAACTTGTCTCAAAAGATGCCACATCTAACAAACATTCTCTGCTATCCAGTCGCAAGTCCAAGTCTTCCCAGCTAGATCCCGGAGTCCAATCTCCTCCTTCCAGTGGCAAGCAGTCTGCTGACAAGCCACTGAAAAAATTACCTTCCAGCATGCAGGTGTCTGTACGGCCTTCTCTGGAACCTCAGTGAAATGCTGCAATCCAGGTGTCTTTTCTTCTGCTGAGAAGCTAATTTATTCTGAGCTCTTGTTTTTTGTTCATGTGCCTAATGTATGTTTTGAGGAGAAGTTAACTGCAAGTTGTTAAAGCGCCTTTGATTCTGCCATCAAACCAAATAGCCACAGGCAGCCAGCACTGGTGCAAGTAGCCTAGCTGGAGTCATTGTTGAACATGAATGCAGCTGTCCCATAGCACTTGAACAGGAGTCTCTGTCGAAAGTGCAACAGCTTTCTTCAGATTTGAGGGTTGGGACGTGACCCCCAGTTGTACTGACACTGGTGTGCTTTGTAGAGCTGTGAACTGATATTCCTTTGGTCTTGTTCTGAGTGGGCTGTGTCCACACTGGTGTATGGCCTTGTTCTGAGCTGTGGAGGATGCGAAGGAAACTGGAGAGACTGTCGCTTCTTTCTGCTCTCAACTCTTTCTCCCTGCTCCCCCCCATTTTCAAGCTTTCTAAAGGGCAATATTTCAACACTAATGTTGTTTCTCAGGTATATACTCAGCCAGTATAGGAGGGACTAGCATTAGTGACGGACAGAAAGGTACCTGTGTGTCTCTGTGCGTGTCTGTGTCATAGATTTAATTTTTGCATTCCAACAGCAGAAAGTTTGAAATGTGACCTGCAGTTTTTGTTGCTGTGTCTATGAAGAGTTTTGCTTTGCCCATACCTAAGGCAACCTCTATCCTGTCCTGTTTAACTACTTTCTTCTGAAATGCTCTGCTAAACAACAGAAGAAATCCCTGGGCAGCAGCTGCTGGCCAGCTTGTCCTGTGGAAGCAGTGCCATGGGAGAGTTATGTCCACACACCTGGATGGCCATGATGCTGTCAGGATGCCCCTGTTCAAACTCCTGGGGAGCATTTCCTAGTGTGCTCAGACCCTTATCATAGTGGTGTAATTAAACCTCCATCACCTCTAGGGGTGATGTTTAGATCAAGTGTCACCCTGCCCTCTCTGAGCATGCTTTGACAGGCCCCTTTGTGTGGGTTGGAGGGGCTGTACCCAAAGCCCAGAGCAGTTTTCCTGTTCTCTGGAGCGCTCTATGTTCTTCCCTCTGGCATGCCTGTGCCCTCCCCATGGGTCTGGCTGCCACATGTCCCTCAGTGGAAGGTTCCCCTTCTTGTTTGGACGACAGCCTCCATCAGGGTCAAAACACTACATCTACTGATGTCTTTGTTTACATGCCCTTCTTATAGGGGAGATTCCTCAAGTTCTGTAAGGTTCCTCTTAAGGTGGATTTCTTGAGTCCTTTTACATCTATGTGGTGTAATTTTTTTTTTTTTTTAAATTCCATGAGTTTTTATTGATGTGCTGCATATCCTTTATGTCCACAGCCTGTCGTGTAGGTTGTGACAAACTGGGCAATGTGCTGGGCATGCTCTCTGCTGAGCAAGGTCTGTCCAGTGCCATGGCACAGCTTGGGGCCAGGGATGTGTGTGCTCTGTCCCAGCAGAACAGACTGGCCTGTGCCACCTCCCTTGCTGAGGTGCTGCTTGTCCCCAGGTCTGCTGGCACCTTGCTGCTCTAGGATCAGTTTTCTGCTCACCACACGCCTGCAGCAAGCTTGGGAGGGAAGGGTTGTGGCTTCTGGCTCCTGGGAGTGTGTGTGGGGCTGAGCTGGGAGTGCCATCGAGCTGGGGTCGGTGTGTGGGGATGAGGCCACCCTTGCAGTGGCCTGGTGATGTCCTGCTGTGTCCCCTTCACGTGCCCCAGCAGTGCCCACAGCCTGCACGTGTGATGCCCTGGCTGTTCCAACCGAACGTGACCATCCCCTCAACGCATTCCTTCCCCCAGGCATTGTTTCAGTCTCATTTATTGCAGCAACAAGAAGCAAAGATTGCATTGCTTGCTTCTGAAATGTATGACTTGGATTATTCTTGGATTATTTTCTGTTATATCCAGCAGAGCAGATAAGACTTGCTTCACATTGCAGTACTTAAATTACTCCCTGAAATGTTGATGTTGAAGTATTTGTTTAAGGTTTTATCTGTATTAAGGTCTTACACTGTGTTGGCTCTTCTCTTGTAACAACTCTTCTAGCAAGAATGTAATTCCGGTGGCTTATGCTGACTCGGTTTGGGATCTTTTAATAGACAGAACTACTTTCTGTGCATTTTGCCATGGACATTTGTGAAAGGTTATTTTTATCAAATGACATTTTTTTTTCATGTCATCACTCACTGAAGGATTTAAACTTGAAGCTGGTGTGTGGGTTCTGAGGTGGTTTTGCTCCTGTGCTGCATGCCTGACTGAAGGGAATATGAAGCCATGTTCAAACCCGTGTTGTTGCTTAACACCAGTTCAGTGTTTGTATCTGGAGCAAGAAAATGGTCCTTGGAGCTCTCATTTGGGTAGAAGGGAGATGGGACATCCTGGAATTCCAGCAGCTGATAAAAGTAGTTGAACCTCTGCAATCCCATGAGGAGCCAATCTCACTCTTTCTGCACATTCTCCATAATTCCTGTTGCTAATTGCTGCCAGCTCCAGCACTGTCTGCTCTCTTTGTGCTGCCAGACTGGATTTCTTTGTCCCTCTGGTGGTGCACAGGCTCCTTGCTCTGCAGAGGAGTGTCAGGAGGGGCTGCACTGACTGTACGTACCCTCACCTGTGAGCTGCTCCTCTGCTGGGTTTTCTGCTCAGGAGGGTTTGGTGTGGGGTGTCCTCAGACAAAGTGGTTTCACCTACCAGGGTGCACCAGAGTTCACGTGGGACAAAAGATCCAGGTGTGTGCGTGCAGGGGGAGCTCAGTCCCTGCTCCGTGTCTGCCTCAGGAACCTGGGAACAGCCACTCCTGTCACTCCACAGCTCTGCTTGTTGCTGTCACACATCTTCAGTAGTAAATGAGCTTCCTTGCACAGGAGAGGCTTGAAGGGTGTGGGTCTGGGAAACACTGTTCACTGGGAGTGTTAATCAAAGCCTTGTTGCTATTACAGTCATGACTCCATCAGTGCAGTAGGATAAATGTTTCTGCAATGGAATGTAGGTTATTACAGGCCCTACTTAAAGGGATTTGGGGAAAAATCAGCAATTCTCTCCTTGCTTTAAAGCAGACTTATCTCTTGTCCCTTTCATGGTAGGAACTCTTGTCCATGGTGTTGTGTTGTCCAGCTGCCAGGATGTGGCATGGTACCAGGGAACTCTGGAGAGGGATATGCCAAGTCCTAGATACCAACACCTCTGTGGCTTTGCATATGGATCCTTCATGCAGCAGTGGCTTGAGGCTGTTCTGACGCAGCTACAAGTACATGGTCATGTCTCAAAGTTCCTGTTTGCTATCTGAAGCACTTATGGCTGTAGGGGAGGTGGGCTCTGCCATCTCTCCCAGAGGCTGATGCTGCCCAGGGATCTCCACCTTCCCTGGGTGGTGGCATTGTAGGTAGGGAATCTCATATGGGCACCTGAGTGTGATGGGAGCTGCTGCCAGGTGTGTCCTGCCCAGCCTGGCTGGGGATGGCGGGGTCTGGGACCCTCCTGCCATGAAGGTGATGGGAAGTGCCTGGGAAGGGAGAGGCCCCAAGAGGTGAGCTCCGAGGCAAAGCAGCGTTTCCAGTCTGCCTGGGGTTGGAGTGGCCTGTGCCAGCGTGTGACTTGCGTTTCACCCCACGTCCCTCCTGTGCCACCTGCTCCTGGGCTTGGGTCTCTGGAGAGCAGCGCCTTCATTCCAGTGCTCAATTCCTACAGGAGTCACCTAGAGACTTTTTTTTACCCTTTTTGGGCTGTGTCTTTTGGATAGTGTTTAGCAGTAGTCAAGTTATAAGCACATTTTCAATGACGTGTATTGAAGAGGCACCTTTTATTTGTATTAATCACATTTGATAGACAATTTGGTGCCTGCGGTTCTCTGTAACTTGTGTCTCACTTTGGGTGTGTAAATTGTTAACCCCTTCAGACTTATCAAATATGGATTAATAAAAACAAGATGCTTAGGATAGAAAGCTAGCAGCTTAACTGCACTTCTCCCACTGCAAGTGCCCTCATCCGCCGCTGCTGCGGGGGTTTTGCTTTCTGAAGCTGAAACTCGAGCATGCCCAGCCCTTGTCCCCGGTGCGAGGCAGCTTGCATGGCCGTGCTGTCCCCGATGCATGTCCCTACTAACTATGCAAGCCTCGAGGCCAGCGGCAGCTCGGAGCCGCTGCTGCTGCTGCTGCTGCTGCTGCTGGCACACAGGAGCATGTCCCTGGGTTCCTGCTTCCTTTGCACATCTTTGACTCTTTCCTTTGCAGGATTCTGCGTTACTGACAAGGCTGGAGCGTAATGTAAGGTTAGAGGGATGGGAGCAGGGAAATGAGAACAAACTGACTTGTATTTTGTGTTGTTTTTCCTTTTGTTGGCAGGGCAGCCTGCTCAGGCTCGTAGCCTGTCCTTGCACGTGAGGAGGGCAGCTGGGCACACGGAGCTGCTGTGAGGGTTCCCAGCCGCCTCCTGCCACCCAGGCTGCTCCTGGGCTCTGCCTGCCTTTCTGGGGAGCCCCTGGGCTGCCTGTGTGTGCTCCAGAGCCCTCTGTGCTGCTGGGCTCTGTGTCCTGTGGGCCAGCAGGGTTCCCATGGGTGCCACACGGCCAGGGCTTGCTGCAGGTCCCAGCACTCCTCCTGCTTCTTGGCCCTGCACTTTGGGTGCCCTCCCCTTGGTCAGCTGGCACGGAGAGGCTTTGGAAACAACATTCCAGATGATTTTACTCTTGTGTGTTGGGGTTTTTTTTAATTTTAGTTTGGTTTGGGTTTTTTTTAAATCTTTGTTATTTGCCTACTAATCCAAAAGAATTTGGCAGTATCTAATGATACCTGTGGAGGGAACTGAAATTTAGTTTTAATCTGTGGTGAGATGAAAGTCCTACATGGTTTTCTCAACAAAAGCATCGTAAAGCAGTTACTATTAAGAGCTTTATTTTGTAAAAGAAAAGCACCTGAAGACTTGTACAATGTCTGTGTTAGATCTAAAGGCTTAGGGACTCTATTTTTTTAAAGGTGATAGCACTCAATTTATCTGCAAATAGTGTTTTTTAAAAGACACAGATTAAAACTAAGTGTAACCACCAGTCCCGGCTCACTCAGCCCTGCAGGGCCAGCCTCAGGCTCGTGTGGTATTTGTGAGTGCAATAACCCCTTTGGAGGTGCTACATTGCCTTGGGTAGGGTAACACAAGGGAATCCAGGCCACAAGTGGCTCCATTGTTGTCCTGTGGCCTTCCAAGTATGAATTTGTACTGATTTGCTCACCACCTGTGCCTCACCATTGGTTAAAATTGAATTTTAAGTCCTGTTGCAAATGCAGTTTCTCTTCTGGACACAATGTCAGATTTTACACTGGAATATCTACAGTTCTCAAACTGCATGTCACATCACTGTACCTGGTACAGGGACGTGGGGCTTTCCCACACCTTTGATATTCTCCTCTGTATTTTAATGTTTTTGACCTGTACAGTAATTGGAAAGCAGGCTGTCTACTTGGGGTTGAACATTGTACCATAAATTTTAAATTATTTGAGGACAACTGCATGAGACTGTGTCAATGCCTTTTATTATTTATTTGTATGTTTTATTATTCGAGGTGTATGCACTTTTAATATGCAGAATTTATATTTTTATGTTAAAAATCATTTTCTTTCAGAAAGAAGAGTTTGAATATGAGGAATTGGAATTAAGTGCAAAAAGGGGAATATGTAATAAAATACAATAAATTTATTACTAGGCATCCTGCCTGAGTGAGCATTTTTCCAGGCTGCTGGCTTCAGCCTTGCTGTGTTCCTGCCCTGCCTGCTCCAGGCCCTGGATGGGCTTGGGAGAGTTTCCCTGTGTGCCCCAGGGCTCCTGTGGGGAAACCAAAGGCAGAGCTGTGTGCTGGGGAGGGGAGACACGGGCTCCTTCCTTCCTTCCTTCCTTCCTTCCTTCCTTCCTTCCTTCCTTCCTTCCTTCCTTCCTTCCTTCCTTCCTTCCTTCCTTCCTTCCTTCCTTCCTTCCTTCCTTCCTTCCTTCCTTCCTTCCTTCCTTCCTTCCTTCCTTCCTTCCTTCCTTCCTTCCTTCCTTCCTTCCTTCCTTCCTTCCTTCCTTCCTTCCTTCCTTCCTTCCTTCCTTCCTTCCTTCCTTCCTTCCTTCCTTCCTTCCTTCCTTCCTTCCTTCCTTCCTTCCTTCCTTCCTTCCTTCCTTCCTTCCTTCCTTCCTTCCTTCCTTCCTTCCTTCCTTCCTTCCTTCCTTCCTTCCTTCCTTCCTTCCTTCCTTCCTTCCTTCCTTCCTTCCTTCCTTCCTTCCTTCCTTCCTTCCTTCCTTCCTTCCTTCCTTCCTTCCTTCCTTCCTTCCTTCCTTCCTTCCTTCCTTCCTTCCTTCCGTTCCTTCCTTCCTTCCGTTCCTTCCTTCCTTCCGTTCCTTCCTTCCTTCCGTTCCTTCCTTCCTGCTGTTCCTGATGCTTCTCTCTCCACAGACCATCAGTCCAGGTCCTGCAGTGCTCGGCCACAGTCCCAGGAGTGTTTGTGGGACCTGCACCAGAGCCATGTGCTGGTGAGTTTGGCCCCTGAGCCCCAGGGCAGGGGGATGTGATCTGGTTCCTGCATCCATCCGTGCCTCATGTTGGTCCTCAGCCCCCCACATGAAGGGGCTTCTCAGCACCAGAGCAGTCCCCTGCTCCCCCCAGCCCCATCCATGCCCACTGCCACCCACAGCAGTGAGTGATGCCAAGCTCCAGACAGGAGGGACACATGGAGCCAGGTCCTATGGCATTTGTGGCCAGGAGCCCCCCAGCTGGATCCCCTCACCTCCAGGAGATCCTCGGGCCAGCCCTGCCTGTGATGTGGCCAGAGGTATTGAGGGCAGGGCTGGCCTGAGGGGCTCCTGCCATCACCAGGGGCTGCAGGCTTGAAGCTCCTCCAGCTCTGTCCTAACAAGACTTTTTCCTTTAGCAGGGTGTGCAGCAGCGGCTCCAGACACGGAGGAGAGAGTGGCTGCCAGATGGGAGAGTGGAGGGGCTGCTCCTGCTGCCACCCGCCTCAGCCCAGCCAGGATGAGGATGGAGCAAGGCAGGAGGAGGACAGGCTGCTGCTCCTGGGTGCTGAATGGAAACCCTCTGTCCTCGGTGCATTGTTTCCACATGAGCCACCCTGGCCTGGGAGAGCTGCTCTGCCCCAGCTGCAGGCACCAGTCCCAGGGCAAACAGAGCCTTTCCACTGCAGACTCAGATCCTGCTGCTCCAGGGAGCCCTCGGATCAGTGCATCAGGGGCTGGCTTGGGCTTCACAAACTCACCTTTCAACACGATTTTTGATTCTCAAGGGTTCTTTTTCTTCTCCTCCATGCATAGTTTTGCAGGAGGGGACTGTTGCACAGGTGAGCAGCATTATCAGTGTGTCCCTGTGCCCCTCAGTGCTCACCAAGGTGGAAGCTGTCCATGAATCCCCCTTGTTCCCCAGATCTCCAGATGGGCTGTCCTGACCTGCCCTTGCCTGGCAGTGGTTACAGAAATGGTGATGTTGGTGTGTTTATCAACAGCAGTGCTGCATCACCCCTTGCTCACACGGATCCTGGGGCCTTGGGGGACACCTGGCCCCTGCCAGGCCCTGCTGTGGAGCCTTGGTCTGTGTTTCCATCCATCCTGTTGGGAATGGTGAGCTGGAGCTGAGGAGCTGCTGGCTGCCCTGGCCAGTCACGCACGAGTCCCACCCCTGCTGTGTACCAGGGGCTCTGCTTCACATGTGTGTAGAAATGGGGATGGCAGATGTCGTATTAAATCATGGGGTCATCATTTATTTATAGGTGATTACATTAAAGAGAGATTAATATAGCCAAAGGCTTTGCAGAATTAGAGTTAATGTACTTGTGTTTATTATATTTGCCAACATTTCTCCAATCCAGCTGGGTTTTTCTGGCCACAGAGTTTAACAGAGAGCCCACTGCCATCCTCCAGCCTATCTGGGAGGGGGGTGAGGTGCCCATGGACAACACTTGAGAACTTTGGTCTTTGAGTGATCAATTCTATTGCCTCCCACTTTCTGAGGGTCCTTGGCAGGCACTTGGTGCATGGGGAGGGCAGGGTGGGGCTCAGCAATGCTTAGAGGGGTTTGGGAGGGGAGCCCAGGGTTGGGGCTCCCAGATGGTGCTCCTAGGCTGGGATTATGCTGTGTTTAACTGGGATTAGACACTGCAGAGCTGGGCACAGGTTTCTGACACCCTGGGGAGGGGAGTATGTCCCTGAGGAGCACTGATGGTGGAGTGCCAAGTGTTCCCTTGGTCCCTGTGCCCCCAGACCCCACCCTGGGGCTGCTGTCACCTGTCCCAGCTGGCTGCTGCCAGCTCAGGGGGCACCAGCAGAACTCCCTGATGGATGAACCAGAGCAGCCAAGAACATCCTGTGTTTGGCTGGAGGTGCCAAACCACATGGGGCTGGTTACTGTTTGTGGCAACCAGGACTGGGTGCATAGAGTGGATGTGTGACTCCCTGCTGCTGCCTGGCACCTCCCTGCCTCTGAGAGTCAGAACAAAACCCAAGCTTTGGGAGGCTGTCAGTAATTGTAACACATTAGGCACTGTCACCCCTACCCCATGACTCTTAAATTTTGCTCTAATTGGAGTATTGCTTTTCCTTCCTCAGCACTTTTTCCCCTCAGCCAGGTATCGATCCTGGCTCTGTGGGGATCTGGCTAACTGTTGGCAATTTATGGGAATATAAAACTAGTCCATCGTAGAGCAAAAACCCAGCTTTTAATAAGAAATGGTGACATCAGCCTCTGGCTGATTCCAAGGTGGATTTACCATTTCACAGTGGGTCCCCAGGTCGGGGGCACAGGGGCTGTTGGGGGAAGAGGACCATTAGAAACCCTTTGGGCTGGGCCACCATGTGGGCAGGGAAGGCCTGAGGAGCTTTTGAAGATGTGGGGGTTCCCTTTCTGGTCTCCCGTGCCCCTTCCCATGGTGGTTGAGGGTCTGGCTGGGATCCCCTGACCCCACAGGACCCATAATGTGTCCCCTCCTGCCTGGAGCTTGGTGTCACTGCTGTGGGTGCCAGGAGCTGGTGGGCAGCAGGCTGGGCTGGTGGCAGAAGGCTGCTGGGGCTGGAGGGCTCTGGTGCTGGGCAGCCTCCCCGGCTCTTCCACGTGTCCTTGCTGCAGCTGCCCCAGCCCCTGTGGGCTCTCCTCTGCTGATGGATGGATGCTGGTGGCTTTGCGGATTGAGGCTGGCTGTGGGGCTCTGCAGCTGTGTTCCTGCAGGTTTGGGGCTGTGGGATCCTTGGGGAGCAGGTCCCTGGCACTGAGATCCCAGCTCCAGCCCCGGGAGGAGCTCCTGAGCATCCCCTGCTGCCGGCCTGCAGCGCCGGGCCGTGCTGTGTTGGGTGTCCCGGCGCTGGAACAGCTGCTCTCCCTGCCATTTGCCGCCGTCTAATTGCGGTTTTATTGAAATGAGTCTCAATTGTCTGGGAATACTTTAGGTCGCTGTCTCCCTGTGGCTCGCACTCCGTATGGATGGGAGTACTCGGCAGAACGCTCCCGGTTTTAATCTTGCAGAAGCGGCTCCCTGGAGAACGGGTGCATTTCCTACCAGCCTTAATGAGTTTCCAGAGCTGGGGTCAGATTGTCTTGGCAGTGGTGATGGGGCCGCTGCACAGCTCTGTGCTCCAGACTGTAAATAACGCCGTCAGTCCCTTCGCTCCTCCGGCAGGCAGAGTGCGCATTGCGATTCCTGGAGCCCCTAGCACGGTCTTTAAGCATTTTAGCACTTTGCGAATGATCTATTGAGGGTAACGAGCAGATGATAGACTGCGTTTCGGGGTGTGGATTATCTGTTAGAGATGTTGAAGGCATCTGCGCTGCCCGGCTGCTGCCGAGCAAGGCAAGTACAAGCGAGCTGCTGTGCCAGAGGAGGGGTCAGCGCTCCTGGCACAGCCTGGGGACCCCACTGTCCCTGCAGTGCTCTGGGGACACCGGGAAACACCTGCCCATGGGCTCCTGGCACAGCCTGGGGACCCCACTGTCCCTGCAGTGCTCTGGGGACATCGGGAAACACCTGCCCATGGGCTCCTGGCACGCCTGCTTCGGGGGAACGTGCTGGATGTGTTCATGGGCTGGGACATCAGAGGAGCAGCTGCCTCGCTGATTTCTGCTTTGTATTGGAGGCCCGGCCGTGCCAGCGGGACCTGCGGAGCTTCCCCGCCCCGTGCATCCATCCCGGCGGGCTCCACAGTCCCCAGGAGGTGCTGCTGTGTGACACGGAGCTCTGCACACCTTGGAGCCGCTTCCACACCTCCTGCGCCTGCTGCTGCCCGTCCCTTGGCACGGCCAAGCCGGCTCCTGTGGGCTCAGGGTGGCGGTGCCCGGGACACTGACCCCTGGCTACCCCTCGCTGTGCTGTGCTGCCTTCCTTACACTGAGATTAATGCTGGTTATTGGGAGTTTTTATCACCTCAGTGTTTCCTCTCGGCTCCTAAAAACCGGCTTCAGCCCGGATTTATTACCTGGCAAATAAACACAAGTGCAGGTTTATTTTGTCTCCTTGTTCATCAGAAAGGAATGAAAATGTAAGCAAAATATTAAAAATAAAATAGACTAAGTTTTTCTTTAATTGACCTTTGATTTTTAGCGTAATACCTTCCCTATGTTGCTGCTTCAGCCTTTAATTTCTCTCGGTGAAGTGGCTGTGTTCAATGATTCATTCTGTCCTGAGGCAAAGCACACACTGTAATTGGTTTTTAACTTCCTGGAATGTCAAAGCCAGGATTGAAATTTTACGTATCACACCACCAATTCAATACTGGCTTTAATAATAATGTTGCAGAAAGGAAAGCAGATTTACAGCTGTAGAAAAATGTAATCAAATTTTGAGCCTGAATGCAGTAAGTCCAAATGCTAGTTTTCATTTAGAAACTTGTTAGATAAATGTGATACCACCTGAGTGGTTCCCAGCTCATTTCTGCTTCTCGGTGCGGCAGCCGGGGGAGCCTGGAGGGTGGGACAGTGCGGGGAGCCTGGAGGGTGGGACAGTGCGGGGAGCCTGGAGGGTGGGACAGTGCGGGGAGCCCGGAGGGTGGGAGAGTGTAGGGAGCCTGGAGGGTGGGACAGTGAGGGGAGCCTGGAGGGTGGGACAGTGCGGGGAGCCTGGAGGGTGGGACAGTGCGGGGAGCCCGGAGGGTGGGAGAGTGCGGGGAGCCCGGAGGGTGGGACAGTGCGGGGAGCCTGGAGGGTGGGACAGTGCGGGGAGCCCGGAGGGTGGGACAGTGCGGGGAGCCTGGAGGGTGGGACAGTGCGGGGAGCTGCGGGAGCGCTGCCGCTGCCCCGGGCTCGGGGTGAGCGCTCAGTGCCCGGGACGGGCACAAGGGAACAGCTGGGTCCGAGGAACGGCCGGGGTTCGGCCCGGCTCCGGCTGGGATCTGACCCGGGTTCGGCTGGGATCTGACCCGGGTTCGGCTGGGATCTGACCCGGGTTCGGCTGGGGTCTGGCCCGGGTCCGGCCCGAGTTCTGGCCCGAGGTCCGGCCGGGGGAGCCGCTGCCGGACCGGGCTCTGCCGGGCCAGGCTCTGCCGGGCCGGGTTCTGCCGGGCCGGGTTCTGCGGGACCGGGCTCTGCCGGGCCGGGCTCTGCCGGGCCGGGTTCTGCCGGGCCGGGTTCTGCGGGACCGGGCTCTGCCGGGCCGGGCTCTGCGGGACCGGGCTCTGCCGGGCCGGGCTCTGCCGGACCGGGTTCTGCCGGACCGGGCTCTGCCGGACCGGGCTCTGCCGGGCCGGGCTCTGCCGGACCGGGTTCTGCCGGACCGGGCTCTGCGGGACCGGGTTTTGCCGGGCTGGGTTCTGTCGGGACCGGGCTCTGCCGGGCCGGGCTCTGCGGGACCGGGCTCTGCCGGGCCGGGCTCTGCGGGACCGGGCTCTGCCGGGCCGGGTTTTGCCGGGCCGGGCTCTGCCGGACCGGGTTCTGCCGGGCCGGGTTCTGCCGGACCGGGCTCTGCCGGGCCGGGCTCTGCGGGACCGGGCTCTGCGGGACCGGGCTCTGCCGGACCGGGCTCTGCGGGACCGGGCTCTGCCGGGCCGGGCTCTGCGGGACCGGGCTCTGCCGGGCCGGGCTCTGCGGGGAAACACCCCTGCAGCACTGCAGACACCAAACAAGCAATCGATTTTGACCAATTAATGTCTGATAAAAACTAATAACCCTCCTCTCCCTTTCTTATTACCGAATGACCTCCAGCGATCCGTTAGTTTAACAAATGATATGCGAACGTTGAGCATGGCTAATGACTCTGGATTAAACACACTGACACCTAATTCATCAGCGTGCCCGCTCTCCATCCCCGCAGCATTGCCAGGCGGCCGGCAGCGTGTCCCTGTCGCCCTGCGGGGAGCCGGGCACTGTGTCCCGTGTCACCCCCGGGCTGTGCCCGAGCCGCCGCTGCCGCTGCCGCTTCCACGCGTCCTTGTGCCGCAGGCTCCGCGCATCGCCCCGCTCCAGTGCCCGCCCTGCTGCGCTCCCTGCTCTCTGCTAGCATGTCCTAAAAAGCTAACTAAGCTGAAATTATTTTCTTTCCTTGGAAAGGCCTTTAAATAATGTATTGCCCTCGCTTGCTGTTACTGAGTGTTTTTTTTAAACCCAGGGAACTTTTCCTTCTCACTTGTGTGTTGCATTTGTTTGTTGTAGGGTGTGAATTACCCGTGGGAGGGTCACTGGAAATTCCATCTCAAGGCCAGCCCCGTGGCCCCTGATCTCCCGCGGAGGGTTCTGGAGTGGCCACTTGCAGGGGCTGAGGGGAAAACCTCCCAGCCCCGTTCGCAGTGAAAGGAGCTGAACAGCCCCAGAGACAGCGGGGAGAAGGATGAGAAGGGTCCCGCAGTCTCTCTCCCATCTGACAGCGCTCCATCATCCCGGCATGTGCCCGGCAGCTCTGGCTGGCTGCTGGGAACACTTCCCTGGGCTCCTGGGTTGTTCCTCCCCAGCAGCTGCCAGGGCTGGCTCCAACGCCGGCTGCAGCCCCGCTCCTTCCCGCAGAGCCCGTTCGGGAGCCCCGGGCTCGGGGTTTAATCGGTGCCCTCGGCAGAGCCGGCCCAGCCGGGGGCTGCAGCACCGCGCTCAGTCCCTATTGATTTCCATGGCTGCTAATGGGCTTTTTCATACAATAAGAGGCTTTTGTGGGAAGAACTTAATCCAGTCCTATCACTGGGTGAAGTTGTACTGCTCACTGCTCAGATTTCCAGGATGTGAGCTACTTTAATAGCAGAGGGAGTTCTATCTGGTACATTTAATGCTCCAATATTTTTATGGCGTGACAGGTCCTAATTGCACTGCTGCAGTACCAGGAGTGTGAGAGGCCACGGGGGTGAGGGAGCTGTGCTGGCACAGGGCGGTTTTTGGGTACCTTGGCAGTGTGACTGCCACTGTCACCAGTTGCTGTGCTGAGCCCCAGTGTAGCCACCAACACAGATTATTGATGGGATGATGAGGCTGGTGCTGGAGATGAAGGAAATGTGCAGGGAAGAGAAACTTGGTGTTCCCCAGTTGCATTTTTTGCACTTTCCTCTCCCCAGCAGTGCTGCTCTCGCTGCTGGACAGTTGGGGTGGGGCCAGGGGCAAAGCCTCGTGTCAGGCAGGGGTGACAGAGGTGACACCCCTGGGTGCCAGGGCAGGGTCCTGTGTGCTCCAGGATGTGCTGTGGTGCAGGGCATGCTCAGGGCAGGGGGGATGTGCTGACAGCACGATGCCCGTGTGCCCGTGTGCCATGGACAGTCCCTGGCCATGCCCGTACCCCGTGCCAGCCCCAGCTCTCCCCTGGCCGAGAGCAGAGCTCAGGGCTTGGCTTGTGCAGGGCTCGAGATGTGCTCCTGCCTTTGAACTAAGTGTGCAGAGGGGTCCCAAGGACTGTGATGGATCAAAGGTTAGGAAATTTCTCTGTGTAAATTATGCAAATGAGGACTAACCTTTAGTTAGCTTCTCCACAAGTAGCAGTGGTTTATATGTCGAGAGCTGGGATGGGTGGCACACGCAGGTATGTGCACAGCCAAGCACCTCCATTAAAAAGGTTTTTAAAAAATTCATCTGCAAGATGCAAATTATCTACTAAATGCTCGAGAAGAAGGTTTCAAATGGGAAAGAAAAGCACAAGGAAAGCAGCAGCTCTTCAAGCCCTGCAGGACTGTGGTGTGCAGAGCAGTGGGGTGGGCTGTGCCACACGTGCCAGTTATGCCACGGGACGTGTCTGTCCTTGAGGCCGTGGGGACACGGCTGTCCCACACCCCCGAGTCCGGGGTGGCCCCAGGCAGGCAGCCGTGTCCAGTGAGTGCTGCAGGATCCTGGGGTCACAGGGGATTTCCAGGCAATGCTCCATCAGTGTGGCCACAGGTACTGGGTGTCCCCTCCTTCCCTGCCCCGTCTGGCCCTGGCAGCGCTGCCCTCTGCCCACGCTGTGCAGGCTGCTGAGGGTGGAGGGCAGTGCCAGGCTGAGCTGTGCCAGGTCTGAGCTGTGCCAGGCTGAGCTGTGCCAGGGCTGAGCTGTGCCAGGCTGAGCTGTGCCAGGCTGAGCTGTGCCATGTCTGAGCTGTGCAGGCTGAGCTGTGCCAGGCTGAGCTGTGCCAGGCTGAGCTGTGCCAGGTCTGAGCTGTGCAAGGTCTGAGCTGTGCCAGGCTGAGCTGTGCCAGGCTGAGCTGTGCAGGCTGAGCTGTGCAGGCTGAGCTGTGCCAGGCTGAGCTGTGCCAGGCTGAGCTGTGCAAGGTCTGAGCTGTGCCAGGTCTGAGCTGTGCCAGGCTGAGCTGTGCCAGGCTGAGCTGTGCAAGGTCTGAGCTGTGCAAGGTCTGAGCTGTGCCAGGCTGAGCTGTGCCAGGCTGAGCTGTGCAAGGTCTGAGCTGTGCCAGGCTGAGCTGTGCCAGGCTGAGCTGTGCCAGGTCTGAGCTGTGCCAGGCTGAGCTGTGCCAGGCTGAGCTGTGCAGGCTGAGCTGTGCCAGGCTGAGCTGTGCCAGGCTGAGCTGTGCCAGGCTGAGCTGTGCCAGGCTGAGCTGTGCAAGGTCTGAGCTGTGCCAGGTCTGAGCTGTGCCAGGCTGAGCTGTGCCAGGCTGAGCTGTGCAAGGTCTGAGCTGTGCAAGGTCTGAGCAGTGCCCGGCTGAGCTGTGCAGGCTGAGCTGTGCAGGCTGAGCTGTGCAAGGTCTGAGCTGTGCAAGGTCTGAGCAGTGCCCGGCTGAGCTGTGCAGGCTGAGCTGTGCAGGCTGAGCTGTGCCAGGCTGAGCTGTGCCAGGCTGAGCTGTGCCAGGGCTGAGCTGTGCAGGCTGAGCTGTGCCAGGCTGAGCTGTGCAAGGTCTGAGCTGTGCAAGGTCTGAGCTGTGCCAGGCTGAGCTGTGCAAGGTCTGAGCTGTGCAAGGTCTGAGCTGTGCCAGGCTGAGCTGTGCCAGGCTGAGCTGTGCAAGGTCTGAGCTGTGCCAGGCTGAGCTGTGCCAGGCTGAGCTGTGCCAGGCTGAGCTGTGCAGGTTGAGCTGTGCCAGGCTGACCTGTGCAAGGTCTGAGCTGTGCCAGGCTGAGGGCATGAGCTGGGTGGGTGCTGGGTGCTCCTGCAGGGTCCTGGACAGCCTGGCCCTAAGAGAGAGGTTTCAGCCAGGGTCAGAAGCAGCTTCCTTTGGAGCTCCCCTCTTGATCCTGAAGAGCTGGAGCCTCGTGTTGGGTGGGAGGAGAACACGTATGAAGAGACAGCGGAGTGAGTGAGTGAGATGGCTTGGACAACTGCATCCAATTAGCCTGACATTAATCCTGGGCAAACATGTGGAAAAATCACTGCAAAATTCAATTAATGGGAGAATTAGAGCCTGGGAATATAAATTCATGCCTGTCAGAGTGGCAGAGCAGAAGTAGGTCCTGTCAAACCGACCTGATTTCTTTCTTTGATGAGGTTCTGAGTTTGGTGGAGGCACAGAAATGGCCTGTGTTTCCCTCAGTGCCTCAATGCCCTGGGGAATAAGTGATGAAAATGGATTAGAATGCAGGACTGAGGAACTGGGAGGGCAAGTCTTGTTCTGCAGCTGGGTGGCAATGGCAGTGTTTTCCTGGGGAGCTGTGTCCCGGCCCAGCTGTGAGACCAGCAGTGCTGGGCAGTGTGAGTGGAGGAGAGACACGAGTGCTGCTCCTGCTGCTCCAGGACAGGGAATCACCTGGCTGGCGTGGGAGCAAGAACTCCCCTCCCCACAGCACTGGCTCTCTGGAGAAAACATGTGTGTGCACAAAATGTCAAGTTTGCTTTATTCAAACAATTACATGAAAATGATTCTGAATGTCGTGAAAGCAGCAGAAGCTGTGAATCTCTGGTGCCCTGGCAGGAGATGGCAGGGTGCAGGTGGCACACGTGTCATGGCCAGAGCACTCGGGCCCCGTGCCTGGGCACCCAGCAGGGCTCCCAGCTGGAGGATGCTGCTGTCCCACGCTGCTGGGGATGATGATGGGCAGCCGGGCTGCAGGAACCGCTCGGCTCCAGCACCGCCACTAACGCTTCCAATTTCCCTCTGGAAATCGTTTCTGTCAATATTTTAATTTCATTTGGGCTGAGCAGGTGGAGCGGAGGCAGCGCATCCTGAGCAGATCATTTGTCTCCTGCTCTGGATCTCGGCAGGGACCATCACACGACACCACGCAGCTCCTCAGGGATGGAACAGGGACCAGGAGGGGACCGAGCCCTGCTGCAGGGCTGGCCTCCGGGGCAGGACCCACTGGCCCTTCCTATGGGGCCACCACACTCCCCCAGTGTCACTGGAGCACCATCAGGGCTGGAGCCTGGCTCAGCAAAGCCCCAGGTGGCAGAAAGTGCCAGCGGTGGCAGTGCCAGGGCTGCTGCAGCACTGAGGACACGCAGGACAGGAAGCCCCTCGTGTCTCCCCTGCGCTCCCAGGTGCCTCCAGGTGCTGTCCCTCCCATCAGGTGTGTTTGTCTGGGACAGGAACAAGGTCCAGACAGATGGTGGGGCTAATAAATTGCCCAGGAACAGTAAATCAGTACATGCAGCTCGTGTTTCCTCTGCATCTCCATTGCTAAGTGCCAAAAGAAATCTGTCTCAGGAATTACTTCAGAGAGGGTAATTTCTGTTTCCCAGTTGCTGTCATACATTAGAAATATCTGAAATGCCTCCGGTTTCCAGTGGTGAGGAGCAGCCAGGGGCTGCCATGGATGAGAAGCACTAAAAGAAAATAAATTAGCCTCTTGCACTCAGCCCTTCTCACCACCGAACCACGAGTGACGAGCAGCTGCTGCTTAAGTAACGACCAGAATAATGAGCAGAATAAGATCCACAAGGGAATATTAACTCTGAGAAATAGCATTTCTCCCCCTTTTGAAGTTTGCCCTGGCAGCGCTTGTCCTGGCATGGAGGTGAGCCGTGGTCTGTTGGAGCTGGCAGGGTGGGGTTTGGTGCTGCTCTGCCCCACACCACCAATGCCAATATTCCTCCCATCCTTTCCCCTCATCAATCCCTGGCCTAGCCAGGTGTAAACCTGCTGTGCTTCCCATAACTACCCAGTCACCTGCAGGCAGAGGAACCAACAGGATTGGCACTGGTCACAGCAACATTGCTCAATCCCACACACGGATCCCAGCTCTGCAGCCAGGGCACAGCCTGAGCAGATGGGACAGGGCCACCCTGGACTCTGAGCTCAGCTGTGTGTTTGCAGGCTGGCCCAAGTTAAGCTGAGCAGGTCGCTGTAGCAGCCACAGCTTCTTAGTGGCCATGAGTGAGCCCCTGAGCCTGGCACAGGGGTGAGGGGAGCCACTGGCACCAAGAGCCCCCGTGGCAGCTCCCTGGGCACCCTGAGCCCACCTGGACAAGTCCCCTGGGCTTGTCCTGCTGCTCTTCTGTATTTCCCAAAGCCAAGCAGGTGTGCTTGTCCAGCTCGTAAGAGGAAGGACCCGGTTCTGAGCCCTGCTGTGTTGGAATGAGTGTTTTCAGGAAGCTCATCCCTCTGAAGATATAAACCAGCAGCACTCCTGAATTTCAATTCCTTTATCTGCTCTGGTTGGCTGAGTCATGCAGGGATCATTCCCCTGACGTGTTTCTCCGTGTGTATACAATCACCATTATACAGGGCTGCAGTTTGGAGAAAGTGCCTTGTTTCCCACTGGTGATTAATGATGATAATCTTCGCTCCCATTGAGCCTCTCAGGTACCTGTTGCAGAGCTGCCATCCCCAGAGAATGCGTGTGCACTTAATGTGCCACTGTCAGGAAAACTACACATCCTTCTGCTGGAAAAAGACATAGAACAAACCTAAACGGGGCTGTAAGCATTCTTTGTCTTGTTTCCCACAACACCCATTTCCATCTCTCCCACTTGGGAAGCAGCTGCTTTGATGTGCCCTCCCCAAGGGAAATATTGGTCTGTCTTCACCTTAAACATTGCTGTGGCTGTGATGGATCCACAGAGCAGCTGGTGCTGCTGGGGCTGTGCAGGGCTGTGGCTGGGGTGGCATCCTGCACGGTGCATCCTGCTGCATCACCCTGCACGGTGACAATCCCTGCAGGGCCCCTGGGGACAGCTGGCACCGTGCTCAGCTGCTCTGAGGAAAGAACCACCCCAGCAGCTCTGCTGGCATCACCTGCAACCACTTCTCTGCAGGGCTGCAAGGCTGCAGGAGAGGATCCCATGGAGCTGTGAGGCTGCAGGAGAGGATCCCATGGAGCTGTGAGGCTGCAGGAGGGGATCCCTTGGCTGATCCCATGGAGCTGTGAGGCTGCAGGAGAGGGTCCCATGGAGCTGCAAGGCTGCAGGAGGGGATCCCATGGAGCTGTGAGGCTGCAGGAGAGGATCCCATGGAGCTGTGAGGCTGCAGGAGAGGGATCCTTCAGCTGCTCCCCCAGATAAAATGCCTGTGGGGTGGCTATTGCATTAATAGTTTGGAGTTGCAATTTTGCCAGGGCAGCTGGTTCCAGGGAGGCAGCCCTTTGGTGGAGGCAGCCCCTGGCAGAGTCTCTGCCTTGACAAGCTGCAAGCGAAGGAACAAGGGCATTAAAATGCTTGTGCTGATGTGGCAGGGACAGCGCTGGGACAACGACAGGCAGTGATTTGCTGGGAAAGAGGGAAATGACAATATTCTCCATCAACATTATTATAGGGCTGTTCCTCAGGGTAGATAACCCAAGAGCTGTGAGAAAGACTTTAATTTGCTTTTTCTCCTCAAGGAGAGCTAATGGCACTTAGTGCAGCTCCAGCCACCAGCCAGCCAGGTGCCCACTGGGGCACCCTGAGTGCCACACAAAGCACGTGCCAGTGCTGAGGTGATTGTCCCTGCCTGGGGCTGGTGAGCTGCCCCCCCGCTCCTCTCCCTTCTGCAGAGACACAGCACATCTGAATGAGCTTGTCAAATGAAATTTTCTGTCTGGTTAGAAATGGATTTTCGAGCTCCTTGCTCACATGTAAACATTTTTAGTGGTCCCCAGCCAAATCAGAACCAGTGAGAGCAAACATCAGCCTGAGCAGACCCAGTCCCTGCAGGGAAATCACTGGCCACAGAAGGAAACCAAATGCATGATGGCTTAGAAAGGCATCCATTAAAGTTATGCTGAAGTGATTCATGGTGCTGGTAGTTAGACTTTAATTAGATCTTAATCACGTAATTTTATCTTTGTTTTAGAGATTAGAGCTAAATGAATGGATTGGTCTCATAATAGTGCTGTGACTAAAGACAGCACTGTCACATGGCAGCTCTGTGGCAGGCAGAGCTGGGGCTGAGAGCATTGGCCTTTTTGGGTGTTTTAAATAAAATTAGTGTATTCCAAACAAAGAAAGAAATTTATTTAAAACACACAAATTCATCAGGACCTGCCAACACTCAGGGAAGGTGGAGAGGGAAAGAGCAAAGAGGAGGGAGCACAGAGCCTGCTGTGAGCCCGGGCACCGGCTGCCTCCTGCCACCATCACCATGCCCAGCCAGGGCTCTGTGGCGTGTGACAATGAGGGATGGATGGTTTTGGCTGTCAGTTTGGATCCTTCACAGGATTAGCAGCAGAGTAACTCATCTCAGTCCCTCCTGGGCACTCTCCCTCCTGTGTTGCTGCTCCAGGCATGCACACACTTGTGGCACAGAGCTGCTGTGCCCTGCAGTGTTTGTGCCCTGAATGGCAGCAGCAGTGGGGACCATCCTCTGCTAACACACAGCAACCCTGGACATGTGGCCCAGGAGGGGTTTTCCTGCCTGTCAATGTCTGCCCTGCCTTGCATCCCGCTCTTCAGTTACTTTATTTTAGTTGAATCATACAAAAAGGGTTCAGGTTTGCAGAATTAGTCCCTATGGGTGGCAGGACTGGGACAAAGCTGCTGAGCCACAGTCCAGCCCCGTGGGACACAAAGCCCAGTACTGGGGCTGTCCCTGCAGCTGGGATTCACCCATGCCTGGCACAGGGACCATGTCCTGAAGCACATCCCCGGCAGCCACGCCTGGCTGGGGATGCAGCAGCTCCATTCAAGCCTCAGCCTTTGTCTCTCTGCGCTCTCTGAGCTGTGCCTGGAGCTGAGCTCGGCCCAGGGCTCGCCCCGGAGCCACTGCAGGGAGGCAGAGTGGTAGCTCTGTGCCCCATGGCCATGGTGCTCCAGTGGCAGCTGCCCAAAGCCGAGCCACTGTCCTTGAGCCCTGCCCTGCCCTTGCTGCAGCGGCAGCGGCCCCTTCCCACCTTCCCTTCCCTGCTTGATATGCCACAGGAGCCACTTGAACTCATTACTCTGGGAGATTATAGGTCCCCAGGTAATAACGAGTCTTCAGATAATTACTAACAGATTCTCTAATAGGAATGAACTCAGTTGAATCCATTCAGTGGCTGGGTAAATATTTATCCCTAAGCTGTCCTTATCTCCAGCCACTGGAGCGTGCCGGAGCTTTGCTGTCCTCCCACGGCTGCAGGAGCGAGCTGCGGGGAGCGGGGATCTCTGCAATGAGCGTCTTAAGGACCCTTAAAATCTTCAGACACTCCCAGCAGGGCCCCCTCTCTGCCCTGGCCCCACGCCGTGGCTCGGGGCTGGCCCGGACTCAGCATCCCGTGTGTGAGCTCGGTCAGACACAGCGGGATGAGCGTTCCCGCAGCTCCCTGAGCCCAGCCAGGGAGAGCAGCGAGCCTTTGGCAGCGCTGCTGCAGCGCCCCGGGGTGCAGCACCCACTGGCTCTCCTGGCACTGGGTCCACTGGCAAGTGCCAGCCCCCAGCCACTGGCAAGTGCCAGCCCTCAGCCACTGGCAAGTGCCAGCCCCCAGCCACTGGCAAGTGCCAGCCCCATGGCCACTGGCAAGTGCCAGCCCCATGGCCACTGGCAAGTGCCAGCCCCCAGCCACTGGCAAGTGCCAGCCTCATGGCCACTGGCAAGTGCCAGCCCCCAGCCACTGGCAAGTGCCAGCCCCATGGCCACTGGCAAGTGCCAGCCCCCAGCCACTGGCAAGTGCCAGCCTCATGGCCACTGGCAAGTGCCAGCCCCACGGCCACTGGCAAGTGCCAGCCCTCAGCCACTGGCAAGTGCCAGCCCCATGGCCACTGGCAAGTGCCAGCCCCCAGCCACTGGCAAGCGCCAGCCTCATGGCCACTGGCAAGTGCCAGCCCCATGGCCACTGGCAAGTGCCAGCCCCCAGCCACTGGCAAGTGCCAGCCCCCAGCCACTGGCAAGTGCCAGCCTCATGGCCACTGGCAAGTGCCAGCCCTCAACCACTGGCAAGTGCCAGCCCCATGGCCACTGGCAAGTGCCAGCCCCCAGCCACTGGCAAGTGCCAGCCCCATGGCCACTGGCAAGTGCCAGCCTCATGGCCACTGGCAAGTGCCAGCCCCCAGCCACTGGCAAGTGCCAGCCCCATGGCCACTGGCAAGTGCCAGCCCCCAGCCGCCCGCCTGCTGGCAGTGCCAGTCCCCTGCTGCCTGCCCCGCAGCCCTGGCTGTACAGGAGTCGCTAATTGGATCAGCCCGGTAATTAGCTGCCAGTTAATGAATTATGCAGCGATGCCTGGAGTCCAGCGCAGCACTGATGCCGTCAGATCCTCTCGTGGAACACCGGGCAGGGCTCGGAGAGGAACGCGGAGAACTTTGGAAGCAAATGCGATGTGAATGCCCCGAGAGCATCGGGGCAGCTCCTCCCCGGCTGGGCCCGCGGTCCCCGCTCCCTGCCCGCCCCAGCCCCGTCCCCGGGAGCCGCAGGAGGGAAGGGCAGCCCGGCTGCTCCCGGGGGAACCGGGGATGACTTTCCGGGACAGGTTCCTGTGGAGAAGGGGAGGGCTGGCAGCGGGAGCAGCCCCCAGAGCTGCTGGTGAGCTGTGCCCCGCAGCTCCGGGGGCAGCTGGCACCAGGGACAGCCCCTCTGTGCCTGTGCTGCCCGGGCAGGCGGGTGCTGGCATCACTGGTGACATCCAGCTGTACCCACCCGGCTCTCCAGGACAGCCGTGACAGAGCCCCGAGCACACCGGCCCCGTGTCCCTGTTCCTTGCCGCAGCCTGATGAAATAATGGGAGGAAACTTGACCTACGTGAATGTGTCTGAACCCCAGCTGCCCCTGAGCATCCATCATCTCCGAGGGGCTGGAGCTTTCTGTCAATGACTGGATTTATGTATTTATGTGTGTGTGGAAGGAGGTGTGCTAGGGACACGCTGCCGAGCACTGTAGTGAGGGGACAGGGCTGGGAGTCCCCCGCAGCCACTCCCAGGACTCTGCCAGTAATCATGGAGCCAGCAGTGAAATTGAATCAGATTAACTTAATACGAAGTTAATCAGATTTTCTCGGTGCTCACAGCGCTGTGATCCTGCCTCAGTCAGAGGGATAACAATGCTCCTTGTGCAGCTGGAAATACCAGGAGTGAATTTAGGAGCTGCTGCAGCGGCACAGCTCGGGCTCACACAGGGGGACCGTGTTCAGGGTGTCCTCATCAGGAGACGGGCAGGGTGGGCAGCTAATGGGGACACCGGCAAAGATAAGATCCTTGACTGGGAGGTGCTGGGACAGTCCCAGTGGAAGGGGGCTATTCTGGAGGAGAGGCTGCTGGTGGGCAGGAGCTGCTGCAGCTCCCGAGGATGTGCCAGTGGCTCTGCTCCTCCTGGGCACTGCCAGTGATGAGAACGGGCCAGTGAAGGCTTCCCTTGGCCCAGCTCATCTCAAGAGCTCTTCAGCACAAGTAGGATCAGGGACCACTTCAATCTCATTCATTACGTTTAACTATTTATGAGCTGATAAATATTAACCAGCTGCTCTCTGGGGTTCAGGCCTGAGTGAACCCATCAAAACACGGCGCACACAGCGGCGCCGGCCGTGCAGAGGGGGCAGCCGGGGCCGAGCTGCTCCAGGCACGGCTGGAAACAGCGTGAGAGTCCTGAGAGCAGAGCCTCTGTCCCTGGGTGGGGAGAATCCAGGCTGGGCGAGCAGGGGGGCTTCCTCTGGCAGCCCCTCTAGTCGGCATCAGGTCACCAAACCAGCAGCACTCCACGTCCTCAGCAAACCCTTCCATCCTCATCAAACCCCTGCCCTGCCTCCTCGGCGTGCAGATTGCCTGCTTGGGGCTTTTAAAGCCATTTCTAAGAGCTCCTAATATGCTCACTGAATATTTTCAGTGCTGCCCCATCTGAGCCCTCATTTGCTCACCCTTTGGAAAGCTAATACTTGGTTTAAGCACATTTCTGCTCCCTCCATTTGTAAGGACAAATGTAAAGTAATTGTTTGATATCGCAGCAGTTTCCTCAGGCTCCAGCTCTAATTTCCCACTAATACAGTATTGTCAGGAGGATCAATCTAACCTGGCACCTTCTGCCTCCTTGGAGTGGATTGGAAATGGCTTTTCTACTGCGAGGCTGGGATTTGTGAGTCTCGCTGTGAATGTTTTTCTCCTTTAAAGGAAAAATCATACAAGCAAATATCCCATTTTCCTGTCAATGGCCATTAATTCCCATCTCTCTCCCTCCACCTGCCCATGACTGCCTCTGGGTCCCCTCGCTGCTGTGTCTTCCCCTGTGGCTGGCAGTGGCAGAGATGCAGATGGGTGTCTCCTAGGTGTCCACTAATTAACTCTAATTTTTTCCTGTTAGAGCTCACTGGTTACTAATCACTCTCAGTAAGACCTTGCAAACTGCTCCATGGTGTGCTGCATCCCTACAGGGCCACTGCATCATTCTGAGCCATCCCCAGCCCTGGGCAGAGGACGAGCCTGGGGAGCCCCAGGCAGGGCTGTGCCCCAGGTCCCCTCGGTTGTGTCAGGCTGAGCCCACGTCCTGCCCGAGCCCCTGCCCGTTCCCTCTCCTGCCTGCGGCTGTGGGGGCTCCCCGTGGCCCCCCAGCTCTGCCCGGGGGCTGCCCAGCCCTGCCCTAAGAACAGCCCATGCATACGGACTGGTGGAAGCCACTTTATTTACATGAAGGGATCACAAGCTGAACAAGGAAACTAGTGCCACTAAAGTACCCGTAACAGCAGGATTCTGTGCTTTATTCACAGGACAAAATATCAGTACAACATTTTCCATAGACTTCTTTGTCAAGCAGATACATCTCTCTGTCCTCATGGGTACACATGGCGGCAAGTGACAAAGGCAGAGTGGAGTGGCTGCAGCTCTGCCCGCCCAGGACAGGGCCTGGCAGGGACAGTCCCACCGTGCAGGAGCACCCATCTGCTCTGGGACACAGAGGGATGTGCTTGGCAGCAGCCTGAACACAGGCTGGGGCTGTCTGTGGCCCTGGGGACCATGTGGAGCTAAGAGCACACAGGACCCCACGGAGGAAACCACGTCTGTGCTGACCCGCTGGGACGGTCAGTGCTGCTGGGCACTCATCCCTCCTCTTGCTGGCTGCAGCAGGACTCTGATCCTCCTGATGGTGCTTCACTCCAGAGTGCTGCAGGCTCCCGAGCCACGGGGAAAGGCCTTGCCTGCCTCTGCTCTCAATTCTCCATGGGCTGAGGGGGTCCTGGCTCCAGCCCCTCGGGCCCTCCTCACAGAACACTGCAGCTCCACGTCACTGCAGCTCTGCTCACGGACACTTTACTCCCACCTGAAGTCCTGCCCGACTGTTTCATAGAATTTGATATTATAAGGTCTATAAAAGTCCCGAAGCTGCTCGATCACCTCGGGGTCTATCTGCACGTGAGTCCTGCCCTTGGACTTGCCGAGGCAGCGAGGCAAGCCGCTGCTCTCTGACTTCTTCAGGCAGGGAAAGCCTTTTGTCTTGTTGAAGTAGAAGTGCTTGTCTGTGATGACCCGTTTGATGCCCAGGAAGTCCTGCACTTTGGCCATCTCCCCTGCTGGGTCCGTGATCAGCTTCTCGCCGCTGACAAAGTGAATCTGCGAGAGAGGGAAGTACTGGAGCCAGCTCTGCAGGTGCACGGCGTACATCCCGATGCGGATGGCGTTCCAGGAGGTGTCCACCAGCCCCAGGCTGCGGTTGCGGAAGGTCAGCCCCTCGAAGGTGGGGATGTCCGGCTTCTTGGAGAGCGTCTGCGTGTAGTCCGAGATGGCGCGGGTGACCGGGTTCCGCACCACCACGATCAGCTTGGTGTCCCGGGACATGTTGAAGATCCGCCGTGGCGCCTCCTTGGTGACAAAGTAGCTGGGGGTCTTCTCCACTGTGATCTGGCTGTCAAGGGTTCGTGGCATCAGGCTCCTGCAAGCCAAGCAGAAGGGATGGTAAGGAAGGAGCCGGGACAGGCACCAGGAGGTGGTGGCTGTGCCATGGGGCTGGGGACGTGTCCCCTCCCAGTGGGACAAGGCAGGCACAGATCCCTCCTGCAGCACTGTGCAGGACCTTGGCCATGGACGACTTCCAGGTCCATCCCAGTCCCAGGGAGCCTGGGCAGAGGACGGGGCCACTGGCAGCCCCACACACAGTAGTGTTTGTCCAGTGCCAGGATGTGATGGCTGTGCCACACCACCGCCACAAGGAGCCCTGGACAGGCCCCAGGGGGCTGTGGGGCTTGTGCCCAGCAGGGCATCAGCCACCCCACCAGGGCATCAGCCACCCCACCAGGGCCTGACCGGGTCCAAGAGCTCCACATGGGCTCCTGGGTACATCCATCTGCTTCTGGCACTGGCAGCTGGGCTGCAGGCCAGGCAAGGAGCACCAGCCTGGGGGAAATGCAGCATCCCTGCAGCCCAGCTTAGCACTAATTAAATCATTTGCTTTGACATCTGAACATCCAAATCAAATAAAAACTAATGGGATGGAAAGATTTATAAATTGTTCTTGTGTTACTAGAGTAAACTATCAAATCCACTGCAGTCAGACTCATGTCACTGGAGGTCCCCCGGCTGGAGCGGGCAGGGAGCAGGTGGGGAGCAGGCAGGGAATGCCAGGCTGGAGTGGACAGGGAGTTGTGGTGGCCAGGATGAGGCCAGCACCCTTCTGCTGCATCCACTGCCCCGCAGCGCCCTGTGGCACCAGCAGCTGCTGCGGTGTGAGCAGGCACAGCCCGAATTCGGCTTGTGGAGCTCCCTGTGGCCCCACAAGGCACATCCCCAGGCAGAGGCTTTGCAGCTTTAATGCCAGCAGCAGCCAGGGAAAGCAAACACCATCCCTGGCTGCAGGATTTCTGCCAGCATCCCGTCCCACTGCAGAGCACAAGGCACAGAGTGAGGGTGGTTAAAGGACCAGGGCCAGGCACCTCTGGCACCCCTGAAACACGGCCCATGGCCAGAGGTGTGGGGCTGATGAAACTGGGAGGAGATCCAAGAGCAGCCCACAACACCCTGTGTGACAAGAGGACAGAGGTGGAGGAGCCCAGGACATGATGGGGAGCGGTGGCACACGCCGAGGGCACCATCCCACACACCCTCATTCGCTCTTCACCAGCTTCCTAACTTGAGAGAAAACAAGCTAATTTTTAATAATTAATCAGCATAAATTAGCAGGGCTGGTTCACTGAAGTACCTGAGCATGGATGGCGCTTAATTGGCCTTTCCCAGTGCTCAGCTTCAAACTCCATAAATACCAATTACGATTCCCATTGGTTAATGATGGCCAGGAAGCGCTAATTCAGTGCAGGCACATGGCTCTATCTCCACATCACAAACAAGTTTCATCATAAATCAGCACAGGACAGCTCTGTAAGTGATTCACTATTGCAATATATTGTGGAGAATCATAAAACTGCTGTTTCATTAATGGCTCATCCTCAAGCCTGTTAGACTTTCATTACTTGAGTTATTAGGTCCATGCATTCAAAATACAAAATTACAGGTTCTAATCCATTATGTAAAACACAAAACCTCTGCATAGTAAATTACTGAAATGAGACAAGAGTTGTTTTTTTAAATGGACTCCCAGTGTTTGCCGCTCCCGAGCAGCAGAGACTGCTGAGACAACAAAACACAGCACGGGCAGATAAATAAATCACCAGTGAAGCCATGCAAGGGGGAGAGATGTCACCCAGGCATTCATTTTCCCGCTAACGGCAGGATCCCCAGGGCTGCAGGAGCAGGGAAATGCATGGCAAACTTAATTACACCAGACTTTAAAGTAATATTTTTGGACTTTTGCATTCACAGGGTTATTTGCATACAAATAGCATGTCACACGGCTTTAAGGCCCTGGCATGTGTAGGTGTGAAGGTTCTTGGTGCTGGCCCCCAGTGCCACAGCTGTGTGGCCAGGGCTCCACCAGGAGCTGCTCCTGCTGCTCTGTGGACATGTCCCGTGGCTCTGCTGATGTCCCCAGCTGTGGACACGTCCCGTGGCTCTGCTGATGTCCCCAGCTGTGGACACGTCCCGTGGCTCTGCTGATGTCCCCAGCTGTGGACCTGTCCCGTGGCTCTGCTGATGTCCCCAGCTGTGGACATGTCCCGTGGCTCTGCTGATGTCCCCAGCTGTGGACATGTCCCGTGGCTCTGCTGATGTCCCCAGCTGGCCTTGGCACTGGCTGCTGGCACTGCTGAGCCAGCTGCTGCCAGCACGGGGACAGTGATGTACGAGTGACACTGGCGGGGGGAGGATGGCTCTGGCTGCAGGGACAGCATTAATTCCTCCTGAATTAGAGATTACTCGCACTAGAGCTGCCCGATTCTTAAAGGCCTTTAGTGCCTTTGGTGTGGGCACGAAGAGTCCCTTCAGCCCGGGTTCAGAGGCTGCGTTTGCCCGTGTTTGTGACACGGGGACACTGTGGGTACAGCCCTGCCGTGCCCTGCAGTCCCTGGGAGCCAGCACAGCCCCCACAAGCCCAGCACCCCAGAGATGCTGGGCAGCAGCAATGCAGAGCCTGACCCGGCTGTGGCAGCACGAAGGCAGCGACCCGCCCTGAAGGGGTTAACTCCTCACCAGCACCTTCCCAAGCCCTGAATTATTAATTTTGTTATAATCTGCCTTTGGGCACCCTGCGGCCCCTACAACACTCCCACATTAAAGAAACATGTGCTCCCTCACTGGCTGTGCTGCTTTGATGTCGAACATGCGTGAAACACTCTCCCAGGGAGGAATTTGTACAAAACCTCATCAAACAATTGAGATATTGCAGATAAGAGTGGGGAGGGCAGTGCCCACCGATAATCCCATCACAGCCCCGGCCCGGAGCAGCTCTGGGTCAGCCCCTGCCTGCTGTGTGCCATCCTGGGCTCCATCTGCTCAGCAACATAAAAACAAACTGCTTCATTTGGCAAAAAATCCCAAGTGCCAGCTCCTGGTGAGGGCTCTGCGCTGTCCCTCTCCCAGCTGATGTCACCAGCAGAGAAGGGTGGGCTGTGAGCGTGTCCCCAGCTGCAGCTTGATGTGTTGGGATGTGAAACACGGGAGTCAGCGGTGCTGCCAGCAGGGCTGCGGTGTGCTGTGCTGTTCTGTGCTGTTCTGTGCTGTTCTGTGCTGGTCTGTGCCGTTCTGTGCTGTTCTGTGCTGTTCTGTTCTGTGCTGTTCTGTTCTGTTCTGTTCTGTTCTGTTCTGTGCTGTTCTGTGCCGTTCTGTGCTGTTCTGTGCCCTTCTGTTCTGTTCTGTGCCATTCTGTGCTGTTCTGTTCTGTTCTGTGCCATTCTGTGCTGTTCTGTTCTGTGCCATTCTGTGCTGTTCTGTTCTGTTCTGTGCCATTCTGTGCTGTTCTGTTCTGTTCTGTGCCATTCTGTGCTGTTCTGTTCTGTGCTGTTCTGTGCTGTTCTGTTCTGTGCTGTTCTGTTCTGTGCCATTCTGTGCTGTTCTGTGCCATTCTGTGCTGTTCTGTGCCATGCCGTGCTGTTCTGTGCCCTTCTGTGCTGTTCTGTGCCATTCTGTGCTGTTCTGTGCCATTCTGTACTCTCCTGTTCTGTTCTGTGCCATTCTGTGCTCTGCTGTGCTGTTCTGTGCCATTGTGTTCTGTTCTGTGCCATTCTGTGCTGTTCTGGGCTGTTCTGTGCCATGTCGTGCCGTGCCACAGGTGCACACACAGCTGACAGCAGCAGCAGCCTCTGCCTGGCACCCCTGTCCAGCAGGACAGCAGGACAGCAGGACAGTGGACAGCAGGACAGCAGGACAGCAGGAGAGCAGGACAGTGGACAGCAGGACAGTGGACAGCAGGACAGTGGACAGCAGGACAGCAGGACAGCAGGGCAGCAGGACAGCAGGACAGCAGGACAGCAGGACAGTGGACAGCAGGACAGTGGACAGCAGGACAGCAGGACAGCAGGACAGTGGACAGCAGGACAGTGGGCAGCAGGACAGCAGGACAGTGGACAGCAGGACAACAGGACAGCAGGACAGCAGGACAGTGGACAGCAGGACAGTGGACAGCAGGACAGCAGGACAGTGGGCAGCAGGACAGCAGGACAGTGGGCAGCAGGACAGCAGGACAGTGGACAGCAGGACAGCAGGACAGCAGGACAGTGGGCAGCAGGGCAGCAGGACAGCAGGACAGCAGGACAGCAGGACAGTGGGCAGCAGTGCTGGATGAAAGCTCCAGCAAAGCTACTTCTGGCAGCTTCGGGAAGTTTAAGCAATATTGGTTAAACCTGTGAGAAACCGAGGTGAGAGGAAAACAAAAATCTCTGGCTGAGGGACACCAGGGGTCCCGGAGGACACAGCGATGCCCTGGGCGAGGGCTGCGAGGGGCTGAGGGCAGCCAGGGACCCCCAGCAGCTCCGAGCCCCTCGCTGGCAGCACTGCAGGCTGGCAGCAGCGGGGGACAGCGGGCAGGACACACTGAGCACAGCCCCAGGGACAGCACCATGGCCACAGCCACAAACAGCAGCTGCTGGCTGGGCCCCACGGCCCCGCTGCCTCCAGCACACACCACAGCAGCCAGGATTTAATGATGGAGCAACTCCCTTTAATAAATGTTTATGTTCAAAGAATTTACACCAGTGCTTGAAGACAGCTAATGAGGGACATTTCCATGCATAAAAGCAGAGCGAACACAGTAATTAACTTTGTTGCTGATTCATTTTTAATCATTTAAATGCTCCAGAGATTTGCAGTGTCCTTTAAATCAAGAGATTCTTTTCCAAAGGGCACGCTGCCATTGCCCTTCACAGACACACACCTATGTGTGACTCTCACCTTCTTTAATAATCGCTCAGCACTGATGGAGGGTCTGGCAAAGGCCAAGGTCAGCTCTGAGGCCAGTGGGGCTGGGAAGGAGCAGGAGGCAAGGGCTCCATGCACAGCTAACAGAGAGCCCAGCTCTCAGCCCTGCTGGCTGCTGCTCTCTGCTCATGGACACGGGCTGGAGTCTCCCCCTTTCCCATTTCCAAGGCAGCTCCTTCCACAGGTGAAAATTCAAAACAGAATACTCGTTTTTAAAACCACTGCATGTGCCCCAGCAGCTGCAGCAGTTCCCAGTCCGTGGCCTGTGTCAGAGCCACCGTGGCCACTTGGTGACCTCCCTGCAGCAGGTGAGTGCAAATGGCAAATGGACAGTGCAGCCAAGCACAAACCCCAGCAAGCCAGTCATGGTGGGGCTGTCCTGGCCACTCCCCGTCACTCAGAGGCCCTGTGGGCCAGCTCTGGCCCTTGCTCCCTGGCCCCAGCTATCTCTGGGCACACGCTGTGGCCAGGGCCTGGCCCCACCACGGACACCCAGGGTCACCAGGACCTGGTGTCCTTTCCTCGCCAGCCAAGCCCACGGTGTGCCAGGTCACCAGCTGAATTTGGTGCTCCCAAAGCAAAGGTGAGAGCAAACTGCAGCATTTGCAAACAAGGTGAAGGAACAGAGCTAGAACACACACCTTTAACGCTGAAGGCTGGGCACACGATGGGCTCATCTCCAGCGTCTCCCAGCTCCTCAGAGGGAAGCTCTGCTGGCCCAAGTGAGGGTGTTGGCAGCAGCTGGCCCATGCCAGGGGCAGGACAGTGGCACTGCTGTCCACGGGCAGCAGGGGCACGGCCGTGCCCAGGGAACCATGAGGCACCACCTCACGCAGCAGACCCTGCCACGGCTTCCATCCCATTCCCCAGAGCCAAGGCACGCTCTGAAGTCAAGGAAATTTCAAAGCATCCTTGAAGCTGCCGCCTTCCTCTCTTCTCCCTAATTAACTTCACCCAAATGCACTGTCAGTAAAGCCCACAAACACTCGCAGGGTGAAGCCTAATGGGCTCCCATTTGTGTGTGCGCCAGCCCGGCCATTAGCCGGGAGCAATTAGCGGCTCTGCCCGATCCTTTCCTGTGCTCCCACAGCCCCGGGGCCACGCGACACTGGGGACACTGGGGACACTGGGGACACAGAGGGGACACTGGGGACACAGTGGGGACACTGGGGACACAGCCGGGACACTGGGGACACAGCGGGAACACTGGGGACACAGTGGGGACACTGGGGACACAGCAGGGACACAGAGGGGACACAGACATGTTCCCGCTGGCCGGGCTCCTTCCCTGCGCTGCTGCAGCCCCCGGGCCACCCAAAAGCAGCGCAGGGACGGGACGGGACGGGACGGGACGGGACGGGACGGAACGGGACGGGACGGGACGGGACGGGACGGGGGGCAGAAGGCCAGCAGTGCCGATGCTCCAGGGACCTGTCACAGCAGCAGGTGGGGAAGCCAAGCCTGGCCCAAGTGCCAGCCCTGGGAGCAGGGGACTCAGGCAGGTGGCTCCCAGCAGAAGCAGACGGGCTCTGCCCTGTGCCAACGCCGCCTCCGGGCTCGGCTGGGGCAGCCAGAGCACGGGTGGCAGCCAGGCTCAGCCTGCTGCTGCTGCAGCCACAAGGAAAAGCCCCTCTCTGTGAAAATAACCCTGGAGCATCTGACAGGATCACTCAGGAATCCCAAGGAGGGAAACTGCACCCCGAGATGCTGCAGTTAGAGGCGCTACTCAAAGTTAAGGCAATTTAAATCACACCACCTTCCCCGTGTTCTGGAAAATATTGAAGGTTATTGGCCCACACTACTTGCAGCAGGAAAAAGCTCAATATTGAACATTTAGTGCAGGATTGGTAATGAATCGATATTCCCCAGTAGCTGCTGTTTGGTTTCAGCTGTCTTAAAACAGACCTTGCTAAAAATATCTTTCCTGTAGTGCATCTGTAGCTAATGAGGTGGATTAGAGACTGATGGGAACTGGAGCACGGGGGCTCGGGGTCTGGAGCCAGTGAGTGGGCAGCTCCTGGGCAGTGGTCCCAGACGGGGGAGCCCCGGGCTCTGGCTCTGCCCCCTGCTCATCCCCCTGCACAGGGGAGCTGGGGCTGCTCTGGGCCATGGCAGCACCACGGCAGCAGCTGGGAACAAGCATGACATTTGGAGAGGCAAGGACGGGCCGATCAGGAGGTGTCCCCTCGTGCTAGCTCTGCCACCCCTGCGTCAGACAAATGCCAGGGCAGGGGGAAACATGAGAAAACGGGAACCAACGTTTCTGGAGCACCAAAGGGCCTCAGCTCTCATGCTACTTGCAACTGCACCAGAGACCACCTTGGTCTCTCCACCTGGGTCCCCACTGGGGCAGGAGGGAAAGACACAGCTGAGCCAGAGGCTTCTGCAGGCAAAATCTCTACTCACATCAGGGAATGCCTTTACCTTGGCCTTTCCAAGGGCTCTGTGCTCCGAGCAGCCTGCAGACACCACCCTCCACCACGGCAGCACCTGCTCTCCCCCAGCCCAGCCCAGCCAGGCACAGCTCCCCTCTCTGGGGTCCTGGCAGGCAGCCCCTGCAATCCCTCCCAGCCCCCACATCCGCTGCCCCCAGCCCGTCTGTCCCTCCTGGCCGCTGGCAGGACCCTGCTCCCCAGCTCTTGGCAGAGCAACAGGAGCTTATCCTTCTCTGGGTTAGACCTGCTCCACATTTAATTGCTCCAGCTGCAAGGAGGAAAATCAATTCCACATTTTATACTTTAGCAGCCTCTGTGCTTAAGTTTTGGCACATTTGTCAGTTTAAAAAAAAAGGAAAGTAATAAAACCAAGGAAGTGTCATTTAATTGTTTTAGCTGAACTAATTTGGAGGCTCCGCTGCTCCGGCGTGATCTCTCTATCGATCCAGACAGAGCCGGGCCCCAGGGCAGCGCTGCTCACCTGGCCACGCTCCCACCTCACCCCACAACCACCCTGCCACCGCCACAGGCTGCATCCCTCCTGTCAGGGACAAGAGTCCCTCCAGATGGAGATGCCAGGCTGAGCGATGGATCAGGGTGGGAGCTGCACACTGCTGCAGCCCTCAGTGCCACAGGATACAGCTCCTGCCTCCTGCATCAGCACCACTCCTGGTGTCCATACATCCTTCTGCATGCCGCAGGCAGGGTCTGTCCCTTCATTCAGGGCAGGCTCCGTGTCCCAAACCTTGTAAAGGTGTAGTGTCAGGTTCAGTCCTGCACTGCCCATGAGGCTCCCAGCCCCGCATTTCCCACGCTGACAGCCCGGATCAGTTTCAGACACGAGGATGCAAGGGAGGATCCCAGCTCAGGATTTGGGGGGGTTGCTTCCCAGCTAGGTGCTGAGCCCATGCAGCTCCCCTCTGAGCGAGGGGCTCAGTCAGGACCCATGATCTGCTCTGTCACCCATCCTGCCACTCTGGGTGTGAGAGGAAAAAGCAGGTGAAGGATATTGCTGTAGCTACTCTCTGAAGAGTAGGACGAACAGTGCATGCTGCAGGACAGCCTCAGGAGAGGGAAACGACTTCAGTGAGCTTCACCTCTGCCTGTCTTGGCTTTCCTGTCATCTGGCACCAGTACTGGCACCAAAGGATCCGAACATTCCTGGCTGCAGGGTCTGCTGTGACCCCAGCAGGACACAGGGCAGCAGCACTGCAGACTGTTCTCTCCATGCAGTGCCTGAGCTCCCAGGACCTGAGCAGAGCTGGGAGTGAGCACTATGTCACACTGACTTCCCACTGCTTGCACTAACCTGCTTTGGAACCGGGACATCTCTGATGGAGGGCAAGAGAGCTTGGTGCGGCCTCACAGGCTGCTTCCCACCCACCATGATGCTCCTGGCAATGACAGAGCCCTTTCCCCTGCTGTGAGCTCCAGGCAGCGGGGCCAGGCCAAGCCCCCCTCTGCTTCCCAGGGCTGATGGCCAGCAGAAGCCCCATGGCCTTGCCCCAGCACTCCAGAACAGCACAGCGAACAGCCGCGGTAGCCTGGGTGGGAAGCACAGGGAGCAGGGGCTGGAGCGCTGGCAGCACCGGTGAGCCCATGGGCGCTGTGACCTGCTTAACAGCAGCGCCTGCTGCCTCTCCCAGAGCTCCCACAGCACCTCACAAAAGCCTTTACGGAAATTAAAATCCCACCATCTCCTGCTGGAGACACACTCGCTGACCTTTGCAAACTATTAGAGATTCCATACAGATCCACAGTTACCCGAGTTCAGAGAGACGGGATGATCCCGCACCTCTCCGGAGCCAGCGATCAAGCCCGGTAGCAGAAGCGTGCCGGGGTGCACCGAGCAGGGCTGCGGGAGGACACCGTGCAAAGGCACTCCCGCGTTTTGGAGAACCGCTCACCCAGGCAAATGTTTCCTCAGACGGGATGGAATGGATGCCCTGGCATCGTCCCGGCTCCTGGGCGCCTACCGGCTCGGGGGGCTATACTGCCGAGAGCCCGGAGAAGGGGCAGGACCGAGCTCGGCTATAGCGAGAGATTAAGGAAAGCTCCCCGAGAGCGGCCGGGGGACAGTCTCCGCCGCCCGCCGGGACCGCTCCGGCCGCTGCCGCCCCGCCGGCTCCATCGATTGAGCGAGGACCGCGGAGCCGAGTCCGCACCGAGAGCGCCGGGAGAGGCGAGCGGCCGCTGTGTAGGGACGGGGACGCTCCGGACGGGGGACGGCCGGGGACAAGGGGTGCCCGGGGCGGGCGGGGGCCGGTCCCGCAGCCCCCCGCCCTCACCTGTACCACTCCAGCCCGCGGTGGTAGTTCCTGTCGAAGAAGTGGGGCTCGGTGCCCAGGGCGCGCACCTCGGGGTGCACCCGGATGAACTCCAGCACGGCGCGGGTGCCGCCCTTCTTGACGCCCACCACGATGGCCCGCGGCAGGCGCTTGGTGCCCGGTCGGGAGGGCCCCGGGGCGCTGCCGGCCGGCGGGGCTGGGGCTGGTGCCGCCCGTCCGCACGGCCGCGACTGCTGCAGAAGTTTCTTGGCGGCGGCGGCGGCGCGGGCGGGCGGACAGCGGGCGCGGGGCGCGGCGGGGCTGCCGCAGCAGCACAGGAGGCTGTAGCACAGGTACGAGCAGGACAGCGACAGCGTGAAGAGGACGAGGACCCTCCCTGCCAGCCGCCGGGACGGAGCCGGAGCCACGGCCGGGGCCCGCCCGCTCGGCGCCCTACGCGCCATGGCTCCATGGGGCCGCGCCGCCGGGCACGGCGGGCCCCGGCCCGGCGCCCCGGCCCCGGCGCGGCCGCTCCGGCATCTCCCGCGGCTACGCGGCGGAGCGGCCGGGCCGCCCGAGGGGGCTGCGCCCGCCCCGGCCCCCCTGCGCCCGCCGCCCCGGCCCGGCCATGCCCGCGATCGGGCGGCGGCGGCTCCGCGCTGCCTCCGCGGGAAGTGTCGGGGCAGCGGCGGCTGCGTCGCTATTTAAGGGTCCGCCTGACGTCAGCGCCTCCCGGAGCCCCCGCGGCCGCTCCGTGGCCGGTGCCTCCCCCGGGCCGGGCCGGGGGTACCGCCGAGCAGAGCCCTTCCTCCCGGGACCGGGACCAGGGGGCTGGGGCTGCCCCGCCGGGTCCCTCCCTGCCCGGCCCCGGCCCCGGTGCGATCGTCCCGTCCCCGGGCACGCTGTCCTGCCCGGCCCTGCCCCGCTCTGCACCCACATCTAGTCCTGAGCCGCTGGAAGCGGCGGTGCGAGCCGGGGACACCCGCCTCCATCCCCGCAGCTGGGCCGGGAGCGGCGCCCCCGCAGCCCCGCAACCTCCGCCCTGGAGCGGGGAGCAGCGGCAGAACGGTGCGGGCAGCCCTGCCCTGGAGCGGGGAGCAGCGGCAGAACGCTGCGGGCAGCCCTGCCCGGGAGCGGCAGCCGCGGCTCGGGGCTGCGGGAGTCACGGGCGGTCCCCGGGATGCCCGAACCATCCGCCCCCGAGGGGAGCGCGGCGGGACCGCCCCACGGCAGCAGTCGCTTCTGTCCTCGGCAAGGGCAGGAGGAGCAGCCATCGGCCGCCGCGGTGCCGCCGGTAAGTAGGAGGGAAAAGCTTTAAAGTGACGCATGAATTAAATTTCACTGTCGGGCTGGGGCTGCTCAGCCCCGCCGGTCCCGGCTCTGATGCCCCACATGCAGGCTGGCCCGGGAAGCCCACCGGCTGTGGCAGGGTCTGAATGCGGACTGCTCCAGCCCCATCCCCGGCTCCCCTTTTGTTTCCTCTTGCACCCCGACATCCCAGGCTTCCGCTTGGCTGCTCCTGCTGAGCCAAAGTGCTGCGTGCGGCACCGCTTAGACATTAGCAGCCATCGCTCCTGCTTCCTCAGCACTAGAAGCTTGATCGGCTGCAGAAAACTACTTGTCTTGTTCCTTGGGAAGAAGGATGATGACACGGAGAGACAGGCAAGAAGTGCCAGCCCGACAAAAGCGAGGATGCCGCAGGCTCCCGGCAGTCCGGGGCGGGGACCGGGTTCCCTCCTGTGCAACACCCAGAACTCGGTGCAGTCATAAGAAACAACCGAGAAAAAATGAAAAGCAGCGCTGCCTGCAGCCTCTCACCTGGGTTGGTGCGGGAGCAGTGACACTGCTCCTCCCTGGGAGCAGGAATGGAGTTCCCAGCAAGAAGTATCCTGTTGCCTCAGGAGAGCTCTGGATCTAGAGGATGGGCTGAGTCCTTGTGGAGACAAACCTCGTCATCCTCAGTGACCCACGGGTTTTTCCTTTTGGGCCATTGGGTACCGTGTCCACTGCTCTGTGTGGCCGCAGGTTGTGCCGGGCAGGGCTGAGCCCCAGCCCCAGCTCCAGCCCCTCGGTGTGGGTCAAAGCAGGGGATGGAGGACGTGCACACAGCAGCCCAAGGACAGCGCTGGGCGATGTCACCCATGTGAGTGCCCCCAGGGCTGCTTCTCCCACCCCTCAAATGCTGCACCAGAGCCAGTGCAGGGCCCTGGCACTGACAGAGCCCACAGGGCTTCAGCCTCCTCTCCGAGGCCACTGCCCTGCCCGGGCAGCAGCAGCACGGGTGGAGGTACCTGAGGGGCCAGGCATTGGCAGGCTCTGCTTTCGACGGTGGAAAGTATCCATCACTTAGTTCCTCTCCATGACAAACTGCCAAATCTGTGGAAAAGTTGCTTTTTCCATTTTAGATCACCACCTCCATGTGGTGATCCAGCCTCAGCAGCAGACACATTGCCTAAGCATGAACATTAGAGGCGTCTGGATAAATAAAGCTGCTGCGGATGCCTCAACACCTCCAGGTTTCTGTACTTGCAAGGGAGGAATGTTTTGTAAAGCTGACAATTTTGCTTCCCGTCTTTGTATCTGTGCAGGGCATGTCTTTCCCATGACATGTTTGCTGTTTACACCCCACTCCACATAAACAACAGCTTTTTGGTGCCATCAGCACACTCCTGGCCCTGCTGCCTGTGCTAACAGAGCCCCAGGAGCCAGCCCCAGTGGGATCCCTGGTGTGGGGTGCCAGGCACTGGCATTGCAGGAGGAAAGAGCCCACTGGATCACTGCAGAAGATTCCCTCTCCTCAGCCAGTGCTGTGCAGGATGGGGCCTGGAGGAAGAACTGTGAGCTCTGGAAAACATCCTGCCTCCTTCTGCCCCCGTCACCCGTTCCTTTGTGGAGCCGGTGCTGTCGTCTTACACCATCCTCTCCTCATCTTCTCTTCCCCACCTCCCTTAGCCACTTTTCAGGGCGCCACCAGTGCTCCCTCTCCTCCCCATCTCTCTTGGGTGCCTGGCTCTGTTCCCAAGCAGATCTTTCCCATCTTGCCTCCTTCACTGCTCTCCAATCTCCTGCTGTACTGGGATTTAGCGAAGCAGCAAGAAATCCCAGTGCCTTGTCTGGCATTAACCCTGAAGGATCCCCAGCATCCTGTCCCTCCCAGGCCACTTGCAGCTCCTCAGTGCTGGTTTGCCCAGGCTGGTTTCTCCAGCATGGCCCTGCAGCCTCTCCTGCTCAGAGCAGCGCTTGGCTCACGGGACCGTGGGGCTGTGGCCAAACAGTGCCCATGGCACAAACACCGTGGAAGGGGTTTGGAGCCTGTCTTCAGGACTCAGGCCAGCTCTTCTGCCTTGTTTCCCCTCTGAGAGTCTGATCTCACCATACCATGGGCTGGCAGCAGCAGGAACCACTGCTGGGAGCTTGTGGCTCTGTGTTTTTCAGGGAGGACCTGGTCCAGGGCTCATCCCAAGCACAGACAGCTGCCAGGCAGGCAGAGAGAAAAGCTGCCCAAGTGTAGGGATCAGGAGATTATTACAGAAATACATAAAGTTTGTGCCAGGAGCTCATGAAACCTAAAAGAACAGGGAAGCAATAAAGTGCACACCAGAAATAGCAAATAAGACTAAAAGTGGTGTCCTGCCTGTTATGTCTCCATATTGAAGGCAGAACAGAACAAGTTTAGAATTTATTTCCAGAGCCAAAGAAAGTACTCAGCACGAAGTGGCACTGTTAGTCCAGTTTTCTGTGTCTAATATTGGTGACATTAAGAACCTTTTGGTTCTGGGCTGACAAACAGGCACCTACCCTTTGGAATCAGGGGCTGAGCAGTCCATGTGCATGCATGTCCTCAGTGCTGCAGGGCAGTCAGAGCTCCAGCTCCAGCCTCACGGCCCTGGTGAGGTCCTGAAACAGACACCAGGCTGTTCCTCAATGCCTCCCTGTACTCCTTGTCCTGGCAGGAAACCTGGAGCTGCTCAAAGGACATTTTGGCATTTGGGAGTTGGGCAGAGGAGCAGGGGGATGCAGCTGAGCAGAGCCATGGGCAGCACTGAGGGGCCAGGAGGACCAAGGATGGGGATCGCAGCTGATGGTGCTCAGAGACCTGCTGCACATCCCCAGGGGACTGTGGACACTGTGGGGGCACAGGCCAGCAGGACTCAGCCGTTCCCAAGCCCTGCAAACACGCTGGGACTGCATCCTCACTCCCGAGGTCTCCATGGTCACGGTGGCAGCCGTCAGCATTGGAATGGTTTTCTCCCCCTTGGTGTAGCCCTCGCACCATCCTGGCCTGGTGAGAGGCACAGGCTCGGTGCTGCAGAGGGTGGAAGAGGTGCTCAGTCCCATCACCTAAAGCACCTCAGCTGCCCTGGCCCCAGAGCTGCTTTTGAGGGCTGATCCTGGCTCTACAGCCCCTCGGCTCATTCACACCCGACCCAGCACTGGCTGGCACATCTCCCAGCTCTGCACTTTGGGGTCTCCTAAGGGCACTGGAGTCTCAAAGCACCTGTCAGACAGCAGGATGGAAGTGCAGGCCGTGGAGCTGCCTTATATTGGGTCTGAACTCCTGTTAAGCCTCATTAATCAGTTGTAAATGCACTGTATTCTCAATAAGGTCAGAAACAATAAATTTAATTTTGACTCTGACTCAAGCTACTTTGGTCCTAATTCAGAGCCTCCTGCCCAGCCGGAGCAGCCAGCCCTGGCTGTGCTACACAAACTCATTTGATTCTGAAATGCATTTTTAAGCAGGATGGAGTGGTGCTTAAAAGCTAAATGGCTTCCCCCGGCTGTAATCACTGCTCAAGAGTCCTGGAATGAAAGGGATAAAGTCTGAGGGCGGGGGAGAGGTTTTAATCTCACTGAGTAGATTACAGAGATTACTGCAATTTAATCCTTACATATCTGTCACTGACGCTGCAAAGACCATAACCGAGGTGGGCAGGGGGTACCGGCCCCCTCCGAGCTCCTGCCCCTCCTGGCAGGGCCATGTTTCAGCTCTGATGCTCCTGCTGGGATGGGCTCCAGCAGGCACTGACCCCGGAGCTGCCTTCTGACCAGGGGGATGTCAGGTCAGGCTGAGCCTCCGTCCCAGCCAGCACCACCCGGGCAGGGGAGGCAGCTGCTGTGGGACTTTGGGCTGAATCTTGTCCGCGGGACCGGGATGTGCTGGGCTGGAAATGCACCAGAAGCTGAAGAAAAGGAGGGGAGGGCTCTGGGAGGAGGCAGTGCAGGCAGGTGAAGGGGGACTCACGGGTTCCCTATGTCCTGTTTCCCCAGGGCGGCTGGATCCTCCCTCTGCCCCACGAGCATCCCTCCTGCCCCGACAGGAGCCAGTGGCCCCTCCCGGGTGCTGGAGGGCTCCAGGCGGCTGCTCTGGCTCTGCCAGCGCCAGGCACGGTGTGAACAGCACAGAAAAGGACGCAATTGCAGGGTTTATCTGTGTGCTGCAGGGACCCTGTAACCATCTCTGCTCTCATCATACACCATCACCACACAGAGCTCTCCCAGGCTCTCCACAGCGCCTGCTTAGGGTAAATCTCATTATCATTCCTCGGGGATCACAGGGGCAGGAGCTAGTTCTCCAATAACTAGAAATATCTCTCTGGCTCACAGACCTTCACAATTATATTTAACTGCAAATGAGGAATCTGTACTCAAACACAAGCTGGTAATTTTTTTTTGAAGCTTGTTTTCAGTGTCACCTCATGTTCAGCCCAGCTCTTCCACAGCTCTGTAACCCCGTCCTTGCCTTACATAAACTTGATGGCAGAAAATCAGAAGCGAGCTGCCCTGCTGCCACTGAAGGGACAGGACTGGGTAGCTCACTCTTGTTCCCAACACTGCTGCCCCCTCTGGCACCATCGCTGGGTGGAGGAAGGCCTGCCCTCTTCTTCCTCACATGCCATTCCCTCCACATGCCATTCCTGCCTGCTCCCAGGCTGCAGCTGCCTGTGGGGCTCAGTGGCTCAGTTCCCCAGCACCGACTGGTTTGGGACCTCAGCCCTGCACAGCCCAGCCCAGCTGGGATTCCCCGAGGTCCATCAGACTCATCCCAGTGCTGCTGCTCCCAACCCAAGCTGAGCTGCTGCCAGCTCCTGGCCCTATCCCTCCTGATCCACGGAGCACCCTCTGGAACGCATCCCAAAAGCGTGAGGAGATGAGGCAGTTCTCACCAGCCCCACGTGTAAATCTCAGCCTCAACAGCCTCACTGAGGGCTCCCAGCAGAGCTGGCCAAGGCTCCTGACATCCTTCATCACTCTGTTAATCACTGCTCTCTGCCACCTCTCCAGCTCCCACTCAGCCCCAGATTTACGGGGGGTGCCAGCAGGAAGCACAGCGCTGCTGGGGAGCATCAGTGCAACTGGAAATGTGCATCTGTGCCCCTGGAACTGCATCAGTGCCACTGGAAATGTGCATCTGTGCCACTGGAACTGCATCTGTGCCACTGGAACTGCATCAGCACCACTGGAAATGTGCATCAGTGCCACTGGAACTGTGCATCAGTGTCACTGGAAATGTGCATCAGTGTCACTGGAACTGTGCATCACTGCCACTGGAACTGCATCAGTGCCACTGGAACTGTGCATCAGCACCACTGGAACTGTGCATCAGTGCCACTGGAACTGCATCAGCACCACTGGAACTGTGCATCAGTGCCACTGGAACTGTGCATCAGTGCCACTGCTTGCCCCAGGCTCTGGACACTGTTCTGGGCTGTCCCCACACCCTCCAGCCCCTCATGCTGTGGGGACAGGCACGTCCCAGCCCTGTCCTTGTGGGGAGCCTGCTGCAGCTCAGGTGCCCCTCGTGCTGCAGCTGCCAGAGGTTTCCACGCTGCCACCCTGGGCTCACCTGCACCGTCAGCTGTGCTGGGGCTGGAGTGTGTTCCATGGCACTGCCAGCTCGGGCTGCTGCTCATTTTAATTCCCCAGCGCGCTGAGTTCTGTGCAGGAATCGATGTTTAGCCTGAAGCCAATTAAATATCACAATAGCTCTTAAAAGCAGTGCATACTCAGTGTCTGGGAATCCCTTTTCTTCCAGGTGAGGATGTTTCTGGTGGCTGGGGGACACAGGTCAGTCATCAGCAGGATGTGTACAGGGCTGTGCAGACCAATGTCAGAGGAGTTACTCCTCCTGTGTCTCTGATGAGTCCTGTCCCCATCCCAGGGGCTCAGCATCAGTGAGGACAGGCGGGAGTGCCCCGTCCCCACTCCGCACGTTCTGCAGCTTCCGCTGCTCTTCCAATAACAAAACTTCCATATTGTGATATGAAAATCTGCTGGGTGTAAATGGCTTGTCCAGCCAGCCCTGCAAATCACCTCTTATCATCACACTCAATGGGCTGTGTCAACCCAATTTCACAGACAAACGCTTCTCTCCCTGACCATGGGCACTGACATGGATAACTCTGATTTACAAAGCCAATAAAAATAAAATCACTAAGAATTACTAAGAATCACTGACTTAATATAGGAGATTAGAATCTCCAAATTTAGGGTGACTGAAAGCTATTTGATACATGAACAGTGGCAAATGGGTTATAGAATTGTCTGCCATGCCAGGGTCAGGTGCCACAGTGTGATGATTTATCAGTGAGAGAAGGGCTAATTGGTGAGTTACCTTTGATGCTTTCCACAGAGGCCAGGTTATTTATATCAGTTTGTTTGTCGTCTTTTACTTTTGGGGTCAACCAAAATTTTTTATGGTAAGAAAAACCTCAGCATCCTCTTCATTAAGGCAGCAAGGTCAGGCCAAAGGCTGGAATTGAGCTGAAAATAATCAGGTTGGTGTGATTAACTCCAGCCTCACTGCCACTCAGAGTGAGCCTCCAGCACAGCCAGCCTTCAGGGCACAAAGCACCAGCCACCAACCACAGGCAGAGGCAGCTCCAAAAAGCACCCATCAGCAGGCAGAGGAGGCGATGCACAGCAAGGAGAGGGAGTGGTTGTGTTTCTTACCCTGTCTCTGTCCCTCTGGGTGCTGCTCCTGCCTGGGGAGGCTCCCAGGGTCCTCTGTGTGCCCTGCAGGGCTGAGAGGGCACCCAGAGAGCTGCAGGAAAACTCCAGGAGCTTCCTCTGGGATCCCTCTGCCTGGGGAGCTCAACTCTCCCCACCTCTTTGCATGATTTCTACCCTTAAAGATCTTCCTGTTCTGTCCCTTGTCCTGCACCCTGTTTGGAGGTGTTTGCAGATGTTGTTTGCTGTCACAGCAGTCTCCAGGCTGAAGGCCTGCCCTTCAGGGCAGGAGATGAGGGGGCTGCACCCTCCACAGGCACAGCCAGAAAAGGGGATCCATGAACCAGATGGCAGCACAGTTCCCAGGTGCCGGTTAGGAGGGATGGGAAATTGCAAATGAAAGGCTTGTGTAGACTTTAAGCTTCACTCTGCCTTCATAAAGGTGTCAGCTGGAATTATTTTGGGCATTTACTTGCGTGGTCTAGTGCATCACTAGCTAAAACAGGTTTTTTTAAAATAATGGAATTTGCTGCTTGGCTCATGCATAAAAAATAGCAGGAATGCGACCCAGTTGCATAATTTTTTAGTAATAAATAGAGTCAAAAGTGTTGAGCTCAGCTGCTGGCACAGTGAGACACCCTGAGTGGGGGCAGAGGGCAGGGAGCCCCGGGGGCAGCCCCTCATGACATATTGGGAGCACATCCTCGGGCAGCAGGGAGGGGAGACCCTGCGAGATGTGGCACCTCAGTGGCCAAAGTGTCCTGTGCCACAGGGGGACCCTTCCCCATGGGGCTGCCCCGGCCCCGTGTCACATCCACACACCCTGCACAGCTCAGTCCTGCCATGGCACTGCTCCTCCTCCCTCTCCTCATCTTCAGGAAAGCCACTCTCCTCCTGGAGAAATGGAGAGCATGAACCCTTTCACCTCTGCACTGTTGAACTATTGGTGTGTGAAACACCTTTCTAAAGGAGCACCCACAGGTGTTCAGTGAACACAGCCCAGCACGGATGGGGGAGCCTGCCAGGAGTGTGAGCTGCAGCTGGAAGGATGGGACAAGGACAAGGACAAGGACAAGGACAAGGACAAGGACAAGGACAAGGACAAGGACAAGGACAAGGACAAGGACAAGGACAAGGACAAGGACAAGGCCAGCCTTGGGCCCTGCTGGTGTCAGGAATCTCCCATGCCTCCCTCCTGGGCTCAGCCAGGCTCTGCTGCTGGCAGGCATCACCTGGGGTCTCTGGAGCTGTGGGTGGACACAGGACCAAAGGGACCTGTCCCTACCAGCCTCCTGCTGACTGGACACCCTCTCCTGCCCCAGCACACCAGGACACCTGCTCCCCTTGTACTGCTGACCATTCCAAAGGATTGCAGCAACTCATGTTACCTGTGATGAGCCTGGAGAGAGGCCCAGGGGCTGGTAGTGGCCCCCAAGAAGCCATTCTGTTCCCCATGCCTGGGGTAGGCTTGGGGGCTGGGGAAGGGCACAGACAGACCCCCATGACACTGCCACCAGACCCAGGAGTGTGGGCATGGGACAGGCTGGTCCTGAAGCCAGGGGCTGCACTGGGGGAATGTCCTGCCTGAGGCAGAGCTGTGCCCTGAGCACAGGGCCAGCAGCCCCTCCTCCTGCAGGCTGTTGTGTAAGAAGTGGCATTTTGATTGATGCCATTTGACATATGGAGAATTCCCCACAGCGGGCAGTCACTCACCCAGCTGATTACGGACTCTGACTTCTTTCTCTAATTAAAACTCTCCCTCCCATTTTAATTCCTTTGCCCCAAAGCCCCTGTTCATCTCATAATGTGACACTAAGTGCCTGAGACAGGCACCAGGGATGCCCCACACCCAGCTGGCCATCGAGCACAGAGCCCAGGCTCAGGGCACTGGGGGATGCCGCTGACTCCCCTGTTCCTCCAGGCTGCCTGTGGTCAGCAGAGCCTCTGCCCCAGCCAGATGTGACCCAGCCCAAGCAGATGGGCCCCTGGCCCTGCTCCAGCCAAAGGCATGTCCCACTCTGCCCCTGACTGCTGTCCACTTGTGCCCATGGGGACGCTCAGACCACAACCCCCTCCTTGGAAGCCCAAGGTCTGGATTTTTGGCAGGCATTAATTTGCAATGGCCTGACCAGGAGTATTCCTGCACAGCTTTCCCTGTACCAAGAAATCACATTTCAATGACTAAGTCGCAACAGTTTCCCTCTGCCCCCAAATCCCGCTCCTGGATAGGAGCCATTCCAATCAAATTCCTTTCCTTAAAAGCATCCCACCTCCTTGCAGGCAGGGCAAACAGGGTGGGCAGGCAGGCTCAGCTGCAGAGCACATTTAACTTGTCTCTGGTTAGAGCTCACTGAGCAGGGTGGGTGAACCAGGGGAAAACAGGAAGGAAGGCAAGGGTCCTCCCAGGCTCTGCCGAACTTGACAGGTCCCACGTGGACTTTTGGCTTGCTCAGACTCAGTTTTAATGTAACTAAGAGAAAAATACGTTTAAACATGGGATTTAGCCCTCTGACATGAGCTTCATTCTAGCTGAGAGTAAATCCCCAGGAAGCAGAGCCCAGGGCAGAGGGCACACAGCACCACTGCAGAAACGGGGGGAGCTGGGCAGAGCCAGGGGTGGAAATGCCAGCAGGACCTGGTGCTGCCAGCCCAGAGCCCACCTGCAGACCCCTTTTCATGGCCACCTTCCCCCCTTCCTGCTCAGCTGTGCACAGCCTTCCCAGAGTGTCCCTCCTGTCCTCTCTGTCCCTGCACATCTGTATTCAGCCCCAAACCCACCAGATTGAGGCTGTTTGCCACAAAAACATGTGCTGTTGTTTTATATAAACAAGTTGCCAAGCTGGAGTTGGATTGCAGCAGTAAATACTGGGTCAGACCCCCTCTCAGCAATGTCTGTCCCACCATAATTAATATTGATTTTGTGCAGCTGAAATATAGCTACACAATTTAATTTTGCTGCTAAGATTTTTGACATCGCTGTTCTTAGAGATTAATGTGGGATTTAATGAAGGATTTGGGCTCTCATCTGTGATGTTCCCTCATCCCGTCGTGTGCTGTGGACCCGGCTTTGCCACACGGCTTTCAGCTGCTGGCCCCGTGGGCACAGAGCCACCGGGGCACCCACCAGGCACACCTGCCCTGCATGGGTGTGCTGCTCTGGGGGACAGCCAGGGACCAGGACACCGGGCACACCTGCCCTGCATGGGTGTGCTGCTCTGGGGGACAGCCAGGGACCAGGACACACCTGCCCTGCATGGCTGTGCTGCTCTGGGGGACAGCCAGGGACCAGGACACACCTGCCCTGCATGGCTGTGCTGCTCTGGGGGACAGCCAGGGACCAGGGCACACCTGCCCTGCATGGCTGTGCTGCTCTGGGGGACAGCCAGGGACCAGGACACACCTGCCCTGCATGGGTGTGCTGCTCTGGGGGACAGCCAGGGACCAGGACACACCTGCCCTGCATGGCTGTGCTGCTCTGGGGGACAGCCAGGGACCAGGACACACCTGCCCTGCATGGGTGTGCTGCTCTGGGGGACAGCCAGGGACCAGGACACCGGGCACACCTGCCCTGCATGGCTGTGCTGCTCTGGGGGACAGCCAGGGACCAGGACACACCTGCCCTGCATGGCTGTGCTGCTCTGGGGGACAGCCAGGGACCAGGACACCGGGCACACCTGCCCTGCATGGCTGTGCTGCTCTGGGGGACAGCCAGGGACCAGGACACACCTGCCCTGCATGGCTGTGCTGCCCTGGGGGACAGCCAGGGACCAGGACACACCTGCCCTGCACGGGTGTGCTGCTCTGGGGGACAGCCAGGGACCAGGACACACCTGCCCTGCACGGGTGTGCTGCTCTGGGGGACAGCCAGGGACCAGGACACCGGGCACGCTGCAGGATGGAGCCACAGCCCGCTGGGTCACAGCTGCTGCCTCTGAAGCACGGACAGACAGTGACCCTGCCCACCCAGTGGCACAGTGAGCCCATGGGCTGTGGGACCAGGGACAGCAAGGCTCCTCTCCTGGAGCCCTGAGGGGCATCCCAGCCTCAAACAGAAGTGTAAACTGTCTTGTCTCAGCGCCGGGTCCAGCAGGAGCAAGGTGGGGCATGCGGACCCTGAGCCCCTTCATTCAGGGCTGGGACCAGGGACAGCACAGCACAGCATGGCACAGCTGGGCAGGATCCAGAATCTTCTGCCACAGGAAAGGCAGTGCAGGGTCTGGCCCTCGGGCTCAGGGTGGCACTGTCCTTGCCAGTGTTGCTGTGGGGACACAGCACATGGAACAGCGACCATGTGGCCAAAGCAGATTTTTTGCTTATCAAATCAAGGAGCAGCTGGATTAGAAGATTAGAAACCAAATTAATTACTAATGACTTCCTGGGGCCTGGGTGGTTCTGACAGGAGTTCCCTGTGACAGCAGCAGTGCTGGTGGCACCAGGCAAGCGCAGGGGACCATTCATTCACCTGCAGGCTGTGGGACAAGGGTGCACAGCCTGGTGCCCGCTGGGGACTGTGTGCCACAGAGCTGTGCCACAGAGCTGTGCCACAGAGCTGTGCCACAGAGCTGTGCAAGTCTGGCAGAGCTGGGGAAGAGTGCAGCCCCCAAACTGGAGCTCCTGCTTATCAATATTGAGATGTGGCCCCCAGCCCAGGAGGATCTCGAGCTGGAGACTCGTCATGGCTGGACTCTGCAGCCCTGGGATGAGTGGGCACCGCACCCATTTCCCTGAGGGATTTTGCTCCTGGGACAGCCTGTGACCCAACATGTGCTGCCAGTGTCCCTCCCTGTGGCCCAGCCTGGAGGGGAGAGCAGGAGAGGGAGTGGCGAGGGCTGGTTTCATTCTTGGAGCAGGTAAACAAACACTGGGAAACAGCCGCTTCCGTCCCTGCTTGCCAGGACAGCCAGGCTACTCGCCATCTGCTTCCTGACCTGGATATTAAACTGGAGCAGATGATGAAATATGTCAGTGGGAAGAAAGTTTTCTTCTGCCTGCCAGAGCCTTTTGCTCAAGTGAGCAAGGGCCAGGCAGAGGGATGGAAGGATAGAAGGAAGGTGGGAAGGATGAAAGGACAGAAGGACATCATGGGGAAGTGTGAGCCAGGTAACAGGCTGACCGCTGGATGGAGGCTGGGTTGTTTTTAACCAGTTACCTCACAGCTCTCCCAGGAACCCCCTGAGGTCCCTGCAGAGAGCATGGGGCAGTGCCAGCCAGCACAGGTCACTCCAGCCCCTGGCACCTCTGCACTGAGGGCAGCCCACCCTGGCCAGCTGGCATTTCCCGTGGATGTGGGACACAGTCTGGGGACAGCCCTGCCCAGATGGCACTGGGGGCCCTGTGTGAGGCTGCTGGAGCACCCTGCCCACTGGGCACCCCCAGCTCCTTACACTTGTTACACTGGACTAATTGGTTTAACAGAGATTGCTGGGTCACTAATTATGGAGCCTATTGAACAGCATATCTCAGCTTAGGGATACAATTAAAAGTTCACCCTAATTAATCAGAGGTAATTAACAGACCTTGCATTTCTCTGACATTAATTAATCAAGGAATCCCGAGCAAATTAATATAGATGGGGGAGTGAGGGGATGGAGGGAGTGGGCGTTGCAGAGGTGATGCGCTCCCTGACCCACTTCTCTGGGCTGGGACCAGAGCTGAGGTCCCCACAGCAGCCCCAACATCATCCCTGTGTCACCCCCTGTCACCCCCTGTGTCACTCCCTGTGTCACCCCCTGTGTCACCCCCTGTGTCACTCCCTGTGTCACCCCCTGTGTCACCCCCTGTGTCACTCCCTGTGTCACTCCCTGTGTCAGCCCCTGTGTCACTGCCTGTGTCACTCCCTGTGTCACTCCCTGTGTCACCCCCTGTGTCACCCCCTGTGTCACTCCCTGTGTCACCCCCTGTGTCACCCCCTGTCACCCCCTGTGTCACCCCCTGTGTCAGCCCCTGTGTCACTCCCTGTGTCACCCCCTGTGTCACTCCCTGTGTCACTCCCTGTGTCACCCCCTGTGTCACCCCCTGTCACTCCCTGTGTCACCCCCTGTGTCACCCCCGGTGTCACTCCCTGTGTCAGCCCCTGTGTCACTCCCTGTGTCACCCCCTGTGTCACTCCCTGTGTCACCCCCTGTGTCACTCCCTGTGTCACCCCCTGTGTCACCCCCTGTGTCACCCCCTGTGTCACCCCCTGTGTCACTCCCTGTGTCACCCCCTGTGTCACCCCCTGTCACCCTCTGTGTCACCCCCTGTGTCACCCCCTGTGTCACCCCCTGTGTCACCCCCTGTCACCCCCTGTGTCACCCCCTGTCACCCCCTGTGTCACCCCCTGTGTCACCCCCTGTGTCACTCCCTGTGTCACCTCCTGTGTCACCTCCTGTGTCACCCCCTGTGTCACTCCCTGTGTCACTCCCTGTGTCACCCCCTGTGTCAGCCCCTGTGTCACTCCCTGTGTCACCCCCTGTGTCACCCCCTGTGTCACCCCCTGTGTCACCCCCTGTGTCACCCCCTGTGTCACCCCCTGTGTCACTGCTGGAGCTGTGGGCACCCTGCTGCCTCCTCAGCCCGGGACTCACCATGCCCCGGGCTCCGGGCGCTGCTGCGGCTCTGGCCAGGGGCAGAACTGCGGCATCGGCACCGATCGGGTCCTGCAGGCTCCTGCCCCTGCCTTCAGCCCACCGAGGCGTTGGTGCCCTGCTGCAGCCATCCTCACACTGCTGGCACGGGCAGCAGAGCCCAGCAGAGCCCAGCAGAGCCCAGCAGAGCCCAGCAGAGCCCAGCAGTGCCCAGCAGTGCCCAGCAGAGCCCAGCACTGCCCAGCAGAGCCCAACAGAGCCCAGCAGAGCCCAGCAGAGCCCAGCAGTGCCCAGCAGAGCCCAGCAGAGCCCAGCAGAGCCCAGCAGAGCCCAGCAGAGCCCAGCACTGCCCAGCAGAGCCCAGCAGAGCCCAGCAGTGCCCAGCAGAGCCCAGCAGAACCCAGCAGAGCCCAGCAGAGCCCAGCAGAACCCAGCAGAGCCCAGCAGAGCCCAGCAGAACCCAGCAGAGCCCAGCAGAGCCCAGCAGTGCCCAGCAGTGCCCAGCAGAGCCCAGCTGAGCCCAGCAGTGCCCAGCAGAGCCCAGCTGAGCCCAGCACTGCCCAGCAGTGCCCAGCAGAGTCCAGCTGAGCCCAGCAGTGCCCAGCAGTGCCCAGCAGAGCCCAGTAGAGCCCAGCAGAGCCCAGCAGAGCCCAGCAGAGCCCAGCAGTGCCCAGCAGAGCCCAGCAGAGTCCAGCAGAGCCCAGCAGAGTCCAGCAGTGCCCAGCAGAGCCCAGCAGTGCCCAGCAGTGCCCAGCAGTGCCCAGCAGAGCCCAGCAGAGCCCAGCAGAGCCCCGCAGAGCCCCGCAGAGCCCCGCCGTGCCCGGGCTGAGCCGCTGCAGCCGCCCCGTGTCCCTCTCCCCGGGGAGATGAGTACTGAGATAATCCAGACAAAATGATAGATGGACATCGGTGCTTTGTGTATGGATCTGGCTGGGGGTTTGCAATATTCTGCTGCTAAGGAAGCCCTCATTTGTGGCGTGATCGAGGACCCTGTGCCAGATCAAGGAAATTGATGTGCTTGTAGTAGGAAACTTAATCACCAAAGGGGAAATGCCCACCTCGTTTTTCTCATGAAAGAGGAATGCGGAGCTTTGATTTTTGTCTCTAGTATAAACAGGGTGTGATTAAATATTGTTTCCCCACTCTTTCTTGTCATTAATCAGGATATAGCTGCAAGCGCTGGGCGTGACGTGGGGACACTTGCTTTGATTCCTCAAGTTCTTAAATGGTTTTGTTCTCTTTTCAATCCCATTAAAAATAGCAGGCGGGGTGTTCAAAGTGCTGCTGCTGGAGAGAGCTTCTGATCTGAAGGACGCGCGCTCAGGGGGGACGCGCCGAGCGGGGCCACGGCCGGGCCGGCGAGAGCGGGACCGAGCGGAACCGAACGGGACCGGGCCGAGCGGAACCGAGCGGGACCGAGCGGGACCGAGCGGGACCGAGCGGGACCGGGCCGAGCGGGACCGAGCGGGACCGGGCCGAGAGGGACCGAGAGGGACCGGGCCGAGCGGGACCGAGAGGGACCGGGCCGAGCGGGACCGAACGGGACCGGGCCGAGCCTAGAGGGACCGAGCCGGACCGAGCCGGGCCGCGCTGCCGGAGGAGAATCCCTCAGCAGCCGGGGCAGCGCCAGCCCTGCCGGGACAGCCCGTGCCGAACCGGGACAGCCCGAGCCGGGACAGCCCGTGCCGAACCGGGACAGCCCGAGCCGGGACAGCCCGTGCCGAACCGGGACAGCCCGAGCTGGGACAGCCCGAGCTGGGACAGCCCGAGCCCATCCTGGCCAACACGGGCACCGGGCCCGGGGTGCTGAGGGCTGTCCCCGCTGTCCCCGCTGTCACTGCTGTCCCTCGGTGGGGATTGAATCGGCGGCTGTCACGGACACAGCAGAGCCTGCCTGCTCCGGACTGAGCCTGCCCGCTCCCGGCAGAGCCTGCCCGCTCCGGGCACAGCCTGCCCGCCCCGGGCTGAGCCTGCCCGCTCCGGGCTGAGCCTGACTGCTCCGGGCTGAGCCTGCCCGCTCCGGGCACAGCCTGCCCGCTCCGGGCTGAGCCTGACTGCCCCGGGCAGAGCCTGCCCGCCCCGGGCTGAGCCTGCTCCGGGCTGAGCCTGCCCGCTCCGGGCTGTCTGCAGCGGGCTCAGAGCAGCGCAGGCTGCGGGGAGCAGCGGGCAGGAGCGGGGAGCAGCGGGCAGGAGCGGGGAGCAGCGGGCAGGAGCGGGGCAATCGCCGTGCCGGGGCTCAGGATGGGCCCAGCCGATGTGGCAGCCGCTCCTGCCGGCAGTGACCGGAGCTCTGGGCTCGCACCAGCCCTGAACGCAGCCCCGGCCCCGGCTGCAGCGACCGAGACCGGGAGCGCGTCCCTCCTTCACTCCCACCTCTGCCCTTCTCTCACTCACAGCTCCGGAGCCCGCGGAAATGCACCAGAAACTGCTGTCAGATGAGTTAATTTTAGTGCAAAGCTGCCACCAGAGCTTCTGCTGTTCCGCCTGTGCACCTCTCGTGTCTGGTACAGCCGGGTACAGCCTCTCCCTCCCCCTGGCCCTGCCCGGCATCCCCGAGGCGAGTCCTTGTGGGTGCAGGTGCCCCCCAGCCCCAGCTGAGGTCGGGCAGGACACTGCACTTGGTTGTCGAGGAGGTTTTTAAAGCCTTCAGCAGGGAGGGCTGACAGCACAGGGGTCGGTGTTGCCTGAACCTTCTGCATGTGCTGGCTCTGGGGGGTTCGGGTGAGTCCCCTGTGCTGTGCCCGGTTCCCCCTGCAGCAGAACCAGGTGTTTGCTCACCCAGAGGGGACAAGAGGAGGGAACCGCTCCCAGATGCCCAGCAGCCCCCGAAGATGGTGCAGGTGGGTTGGTGTTGGGTTTGCAGGGACCCCTCCTGGGTGAGGCACTGCTATATTCACAGCTTTCCTGCAGCCCAAGGCCTCTGCCAACATTTCCTGCTCTCCTGGTCTTTCGTGGCTTTTTAGCCGGCCTGTGGCTTTCAACATGGGCAGTGACACCCAGTGACACCCTTTAAAAGCCTCCTCGACAACCAAGTGAAGTGTCCTGACTGACCTCGCCTGGGGCTGGGGTCACCTGCACCCAGAGCTCCGTCTCTCAGCTCTGCAGCCTCAGGGCTCGTTTTGTACCAGATCTTTGCAGATCCCTGTTTTCTGGGCCCGCAGGAACACTCACTTCTCTTCCTGGGCAAAGATCTTCCTTGACTGTGGGTCGTCACAAACCAGGACAAAGTCAAACTCTCATGTACCTTATGCATGGGGCAGTTGAGGAGGAAGTGAGTTCAGAGGCTGAGGAAGGAATGTTTCAGTGGTAATGTGAATGTGATCTTGTCTCACAGAAGAGAAAATGCTACAGGGAAGCTGTAACAAAACAGCCAGGAGAGCTGTAATCAAAGTTGGCATTTATACCTCAAATCATTGCCAGTATTCTCCACTGAGAGTTTCATCAGTGCTGATGCTTTCCCTCAGCATCAGCATGGGGGGTGGGAGTTGTTTGCCCAGGAGGGTCTCACCCATGCCCAGGGCAGCTGCACTCCAGGGAGAGGGGGCTGCCTCCTGCCTGCCCCCACCACAGGGCCTGGCAGCTCCTGTCCCTGGCTCTGGGCATCTGGGCCCCCTGAGTGGGGCTCCAGGGATGGGGTTATGCTTCATCAGCTCCAGTCTTGTGTGTTGGTTATCGTGGGCACTGACATCCATGGTGGAGAGCTGGCCCCAGTGTCCTCGGTGTCCCCAGCACACCTGCTGCCCTCTGGCCAGGACAGAGCTCCTTTCCAGGCTGGTCTCCATCCTGGAGCAGCAGCTCTGTTAGCTGGGACTGCCTGATCCCAGAGCTGCTAATTACCAGCTCCAGCCTGGCTCTGCCTTTTAATCCACACAACATCTCAAAGAATTAATTTTCATCTGTAGAGCATTCAGAAATATCCCCCTTGCATCTCCCTGCGCAGAAAGTCCCCACATACAAGGTCTGTGTTTAATTAGTCAGTTAAACACTCCCCAATTCAGCCTGGCTGCTGTAACTCAAGCCCTCTCGTGCTGTGGGTCCCCATGGGCACTCCAGACAAGGGGATGTGCCGTGCTTGCTGCAGGCTGGAGCCAAAGGCTGGGGCAGCTGATGGGATGGATGCACCTTGCCCAGACCCCTCAGGGCACAGTGGCCCTGGCACCAGCTCTGCAGCACGGGGAGATCTCCCTAACACTGAATTTTGGACACAGGGAACAAGAGCAGGGAGAAACTTTTCTAGGAGTAATTTCTTCCCCCCTCAGAGAGTGGCAGAGATGGACTGAGTGGTCTCACTTGCCCCCTCGCACCCTTACCTGCCTCTGGTCCCAGAGCAGTGGCACTGCAGTGCTCGCTGATGCCAGCGTTCAGTGCAAGAAAGCAGTTGCATTTCATCTTGCAGGGCCACTGCTTCAGCATCAAACCAAGTCCCTGCAAGGTGCCACGGTGGCTGTGGCAGGCTGCAGCCTGGGCTCCGTCCCTGTGCTGACACACCAACCCTCACTGACCTGCACTGACCCACCCAACAGAGCTGCTCAGCCCTGGGTTCCCCTGCTGACAGTGTCACAGCCAGGGCCCCACCAGCAGAAAGGTGACTGGAGGGCAGGTGGGGACTTTCCTGGGACACAACTTTGCTCTGAGGGAAAGGAAATATGAAAGCAGCAGCAGTAGTGTGGCTCTGCCCACTGGATTATCCAAGCCAGGGAGATGGAAAAGTGGGAAGCAAAGGACAGGTAAGCCACAAGACCCACTGGAATGAAACACTGACAACTCAAATTCAGCAATTTCAAAAGGCATCCATCATGGCAGAGCAGTCTGACCTCTGGCCCAAGCCAAGGCCACTTATTCATGAGCCATCAGCAGGTATGAGCACAGCCCGTTAATAACGCTCCTATCGATTGGCTCCTGTGCTGCTCCGGCTGCGCTGAGATCGATGCTCCTGCCTAAGCACAGGCACCACACAACTTCCAAGAAATACCACCCTGACACTTCAACACAGCACTGGGCTGTCACTTCCTCAATTTATTAACTGACAAGACTCCCACCACACCTCCCTCCAGCCTGGCTCTTCCCACTCCAGCAGAGACCCCCTGTCTCCTGTCTGAGCAGGATGCTGCCCTCGAGCCCAGCCTTGTCCCAGCCCATGGACAGGAGCCCACTGACCACTGAACTGAGCCTGGGGTCCTGCAGTGGTGCAGGACTGGGGAGCAGGGATGCATCAGTGGGTGCAGCACTTGTGACACCCTCAAACATGCACGCACCCTGCTGCGGCGCTGGGGGTGAGGATGACATTAGCTCTATGGGCCACGTCGCTCAACAGTTTATTTCAGGGCTGTTAAACCCTGTTTTGCATATTTATTAAACTGAAGAGAGTTTATGCCTGCAATTACTCTGCCAGACAAGCAGCCACCAGCAGCTGGAAGCAGCGTGTGACTCAGGGGCCCGGGTGTTTCCCTGTGATGATGCTGCTCTGGCCGCCCAGCAGCAGCCAGGAGCACTCAGCCCTGCAGTGCCAGGGCTGAAGGGAAGATTTAGGAGAAAACCATCGTGATGCTCCCAGCCCCAGGGCTCTGCATTCCACGTACCCAACATGGCACCTCTGATGGATGAGTCCTGCACTTCACTCCAATCTGCTCCGAGTTAGGCAGCAGCAATCATTTTTTTCAAGCCTTGTCATATATAAAAGCAATTGAGTCAGCAGGCACCAGTTGTCTGGCACAAGGAGAGATTATATTTTTACAAGGTTTTGCAGAAGGTCTATAAAAGTTTGTTCTTTCTTTAAAAAAATAAATACATATTTGACAACGCCTCTCTGGAAAAAATGGAAAAAATTAAACTTGCAAATTGAAACATTATGTCTGCAAGAGATGTGCTTAAAGACCCTCTTTATGGCTGATAGGAAATGACAAAGATTTTGTGTATAAACTGTGTTTCAGGCCAATGCCTTAGGAAAACTGGGAATTTCCCTGACTGTTCTGGCCCCAGATTGTGGAAACACTGCAGTTGCTTTGAACTTCCTCCCACAGAGCAGAGCAGCCATGCCCTGACCCTATCCTAGGTGGTTCTGTTGGGGTCACCCCCAAGCAACAGGACTGGTGATGCTCACTCCAGAGGGGCTGGGGAGGCTGTGAAACTCCTGGTGTCCCCTGTTCCATGTCAGTGCCAGCACAGTGGGGACAGCCAGCTGTGAAACTCCTGGTGTCCCCTGTTCCATGTCAATGCCAGCACGGTGGGGACAGCCAGCTGTGAAACTCCTGGTGTCCCCTGTTCCATGTCAATGCCAGCACAGTGGGGACAGCCAGCTGTGAAACTCCTGGTGTCCCCTGTTCCATGTCAGTGCCAGCACGGTGGGGACAGACAGCTGTGAAACTCCTGGTGTCCTCTGTTCCATGTCAATGGCAGCATGGTGGGGACAGCCAGCTGTGAAACTCCTGGTGTCCCCTGTTCCATGTCAATGGCAGCACCGTGGGGACAGCCAGCTGTGAAACTCCTGGTGTCCCCTGTTCCATGTCAATGGCAGCACGGTGGGGACAGCCAGCTGTGAAACTCCTGGTGTCCCCTGTTCCATGTCAATGGCAGCACGGTGGGGACAGCCAGCTGTGAAACTCCTGGTGTCCCCTGTTCCATGTCAATGGCAGCACGGTGGGGACAGCCAGCTGTGAAACTCCTGGTGTCCCCTGTTCCATGTCAGTGCCAGCACCGTGGGGACAGCCAGCTGTGAAACTCCTGGTGTCCCCTGTTCCATGTCAGTGCCAGCACCGTGGGGACAGCCAGCTGTGAAACTCCTGGTGTCCCCTGTTCCATGTCAATGCCAGCACTGTGGGGACAGCCAGCTGTGAAACTCCTGGTGTCCCCTGTTCCATGTCAATGGCAGCACAGTGGGGACAGCCAGCCACTGGCCCTGGCACCACAGTGGGTCCTGCAATGCCCTGGATCCATGAGGAATCCCCTCAGCCGCTCCCAAAGGAGCAGCTGGGGTTCCCACCAGGGATGGAGGTGAGAGCCAAGACAGAGAGCGCTGCTGCTTGTCTTGCATGGCAGCCACAGCACCACAGCAGCCTGAAGCACCCCACACCAGCTCCCTCGTGCCCAGGGAGGCCTGCAGGGGATTCTGCTGTGCAGCTCCTGCCAGGGCCAGCATTGCCAGCAGCGCTTCATTCCCACCGCTCGCTTCGCGGTTGTTGGAGCTGCAGGAAACGCTGACATGAATCTGCAGCTATGGATTTTTTTTTGACAGAAGCTGAGCCCTCGGGATTGCTGCTCATTCTGTGCTTGAGAAGGAGCTACTTAGTTACAACCAATCTTTTTATAACGATTTTTCATTGTAGAGATAGAGTATTAATTATTAGCGAGTATTTAAAAAAGCATTAGCCCTCTGACCCCTGGAGATGCTCTGGGCTTGTCAAGTGTGTCCCACCGATCTGTGGGGCCAGGGGCTGTTCATCAGGACAGGGGTGATGCCTTAAGGCATCAGGGGCAGCTGCTGGCCAGTGGGAACCTCTGGCAGTAGGCACTGGCAGTATTTTCTCGTTCCTCTGTGCTGAGGGCCATCCCTGCTGGCAGCCCCTTGTCCTCTGCTCCTGCAGCCCCCTGAGCAGGCTGTGCTCAGCTCCCTTTGGTGTCCATTCCCCTGCCCCACCACATCCAGAATCCACCTGGGGCAGAGACCCTCTGCCCACCTGCCCAGGGAGGAGGGCAGTGGCCTGCGGGGCTGGGGCTGCTGTGGCCCTGGGCACAGGGCTGGGCACTGCCACAGCACTGCTGCCACCACAGCACCACTGGCAGCCCTGCACACCTCCCACCTGGACACACTCATCCCGTGCATAAAATGCATGTTAAAGATTTGTCTTCACCTTCATTAGTAGCAGGATTTATTGCAGAAGAGAGGATTTCTTTATTTTACAAAACCTATAGATGGAACACAAGCAAATTGCTGGCTTTTACTAGCATATAAACTGGGAAAAACCTCTGAGATATGTCTACATTACACTAAACTGCATCCATAATTCATACCTAAAGGAGAAATTTTTAGCTCCCTCGGAGGTTTGTGAATCTATTATTGATGGGACCGTGTTAGGCAACAATAGGCTCCCTCATATTCACACGCTATTTACTGGCTGAGTAAGGCTGCTGCTCCTCCACCCAGAAGTGCCAGCTCTCCGTTAGATTTTTGCAAGGATTTGGAAGGGATTTAGTTAAGAAGCTGAAGTGCTGTAGACTGAGTGAACTGGGAGAGTGTTTCCAGGTAGATTCCCACTCCTGGGTTAATCAATAGATCAGGAATGTGGAAGATTCTCGGAACAGTCTGTTCCAATTCGGGTATCAGAGAGCAGCATCCACTCAGCAGAACACTGTGGATACACACACATCTTCTGAACTGGGAATGTCGGATCCATTACTGGTGGTGACTGGAGCACAGGGGAGTGGGCAGAACCACCGAGCCTTTCACTGCACATAATGCAGTGGGCCTGGCAAGGGGTCACCACTGGGTCACACTGTATGCAGGCCTTTTGGTCTTCTTCTTTACAAATTTTAGAGATTTTTAAAAAAGAAAAAGCTAAAACCCCAACAGATATTAAACTGTTCACAGGTCCCTGTGAAGCATGGCAGGAGGCTGGGGGGACAGTGCCCCATGCAGTTCCACAGGACACTTGGGGACACTGACATCCCTGCTCCAGTGGCTGGATGGAAGAGAATTCTGGAAGAGAGCAGAGAAGTGACAGCAGTTCACAGCATCATTTAAATTAAGGAAATGTGCCTGGCACATGCAAGTATTTACAGGGCACGAAGAAGTTAGCTTAAATCTAAAGTAAAGGCTGCTGTTAGCAGAAGAATCTCATCCTTCCCAATCCATCGATACCGAGCTGAATTAGATCCAGGAACCACAATGCAAATCTCAGCGCTACAAATCTCGCTGACAATATGTTTTCTTCCACAAATAGATGCAAAGCTGAATAAAAACACACACAACAATCCTTATCTGACAGATTTGCCTTTGATTAGCTTTTAATTGCTCATTAAGATTTGGGTGGTTTATGGCTTTTCTGTGTGGCAGAAGAGCAGCATCCCTGCAGGGCAGTGATGATGCTGGCCAGGACTCCAGTGAGCCCCACTCCTCCTGGGAGCTGCACTGCTGCTGCTGGCAGTGCCCCGGGTGCTGTGCTCCTGTTTGGGTGCTGCTCCCTGGTTCTGGAGCTGTTCTGTACCTCCCCCTCCCCGCTCTATTTAGTGCTGCTTGGGGATAGTCAGTGAGCATGGAAAAAAATTATTCCTGTAGGAGCTGCACAACAAAATCTTTCTGGAAGAAAAACCATCAGTGATGGCTCAGAGCCAAGGTGGTTATTGCAGAATTTCCCTGGCATTACCTGGATCCAAGGGATGATGATTTGCCTGTGTTTGCTGGCTCAGGTGGAGCAGGATGCCCATGCTGGGAGCTGGCAGAGCTGTGTGCCCTGCAGGACCCTCTGGCTGTGCTGTCACACTGCCCTGCCCGGCACCCCAGGCTCACTGGGTGCTGTGCTGTGGGTGCTGTGCTGTGGGTGCTGTGGGTGCTGTGCTGTGGGTGCTGTGGGTGCTGTGGGTGCTGTGGGTGCTGTGGGTGCTGTGGGTGCTGTGGGTGCTGTGGGTGCTGTGGGTGCTGTGGGTGCTGTGCTGTGGGTGCTGTGGGTGCTGTGGGTGCTGTGCTGAGGATGCTGTGGGTGCTGTGGGTGCTGTGGGTGCTGTGGGTGCTGTGCTGAGGATGCTGTGGGTGCCGTGGGTGTTGTGCTGTGGGTGCTGTGGGTGCTGTGGGTGCTGTGCTGTGGGTGCTGTGGGTGCTGTGGGTGCTGTGGGTGCTGTGCTGTGGGTGCTGTGCTGTGGGTGCTGAGGATGCTGTGCTGAGGATGCTGTGCTGTGGGTGCTGTGGGTGCTGTGCCGTGGGTCCTGGCTGAGGATGTGGCCACTGGCCACACAGCACTGGGCACACTGCCACGGGCCCCTGCTGCCACCCCTGCCAGCAGTGCCCACCCTCGAAGGTGGGCGCTTGGTTTCTCCTGCTCCTGGAACAAGCACCTGCTCCAGAAAACACTGAGCAAGTCAGGGGCTTTGTGTTTGTTTATGAGAGGTACGTATGAAATTTTAGGATTTAGAAAGTAGTCATATCATTTAATCCTCTTTAATGAGGTTTGGGGATTTATGAGCAAGATATTTTCATTTGCGGCTTGCACAATTAACCTCGGTTAACCTATAAAGAAAACTTCGGGATAAGTTTGACTTCTCCAGTTATTAAAGCTGGGTTTGCAGATGGCAGCAGGCGCAGTGCCCTGCTCTCTCTGCACAGAGGAGCCAGCAGCACCCTGCACATTTGAAGCAGCCCCAGTGTGTACGAGCCTGTACACTTGTACTCTCCTTCTCTTACTGTTTATTCAGGGATGAAGCCTTTCCTCTCCTGCCCAGCCCCTTGCTGCTCCCCATGACCCTGCAGCTCCCTGTGGCACCCACATCCCTCCTGCAGTCACGGGGCTGCTGCCCCTGTGGGGGACAGGGAAGGAGCTGCCTGGGGATAAACCCATCTGGGAGCCCCAGCAGACCAGGCTGGAAGAGCTTCATGGGGGAAGCAGCAGTGTGGGAAGGCACTGAGGCCTCCTCTCCTGGAGAACACCAGCAGCACAGGGCACAGACAAATGAGAAACATCCAGGATATAAGGAACACTGAAGATACAGGGTGTGGACAGCTGAAGAGCTGGGCACACATCAAGGACACAGGGCACAGTAAGGGAGATGCCCAGGGTGGTGGAAGAAGAGCTTTGCTCTTGGCCTCCAGCTTTCTGTGACACTGGTGTCCCTGGGCATCCCCCAGAGCTCCTGCATGCCCAGGAGCTCCTGTGCCCAGCTCCTCCAGCCCCAGCAGTGCCCACACTGGCAGCAGCACTTTGGGCATCACAGATGCTCTCAGCTGGCACACAGCACTGCGGGAGGACAAAGTGATCCCACGGCACAAGAAGGAACCAGCACGGTGTCCCCAGCCGGCAGTGACATCGGGGCAGTGCTGCCAGCCTTTTAGAGTTCCCATAATTCCACAATAAATCAGTATGATAATTTCTCTCTGCAATAAAGCCCCTATTCCCGTCGCGAACTCTCATAACCGGCACCTCAATCTTTCTGTGCTCTTTGCTCTTTATTACCTTCCAATGACTTAAGCCCCTGAACTGAATAACTTCATCAAGGTGTCAACCTAAACAGATTTTTCCCTATAATGGCCCAACTCTCACAGGTTCTTAATGAAAAATATTGATTCCAAAGGATTAGTTGCAGATTTATGTGGTGGATGCTGATCCCTCTGTCACCTGATACCTTATCAGTGGATGAAAGAACTGATCCTCCCCACATGGTTTTAAAAAAGCAATCACAGACTGTGTCAAGCAGAGCTTATTCACAGAGAAATGCATATAATGCTGTGTCTGGATCAGATAGGATGCTTAACAGAGAGCTAATAGTGGGCGACAGGGCATGGCCAGCATGGCCAGGCCAGCCTGCAGCTCCCTGTGCAGGGCTGTGCTGCTTCCTGGGGCTTGTGGCTCTGCCTTGGCCACAGCAGGGCCAGGTCCCACCGCAGCTGCCTCTGCCAACCTCTCCTGGCTGCATCTTTGGCTCTAAGACCATCACGAGCGCCGATCTCCAAGCTGGCAGGTTGTGTGACATAGCAGAGATAAATGCCAAGGAATGGATTCTGTGCCACAAAGCCATGCTGCTCTGCTGTGCTGGTGCCCTGGAGGCTCCTGCCTGCTCCCTGGGGCTCACAGCACAGGAGAACCCACACAGCGAGCGGGACATCCCAGCTGGCATGCCCTGCACCCTCCCAGCACCTGTGGGTTCCCACTGTGCCACCCCAAAGGCAGATGCCAGGGCAGGGAGCCACCCTGCTTCCCTGGGAGCTGCAGCCAGCTCTGCAGGCTCTGGGGGATGTACACTGGCAGTCCTGGCTGGTGTCTTTTACTGGCAGCCACACATCCGATTATTCATTTTTTTCCCCTCCCTCCAGAAACTTGCAGCTGAAATTAATTCATAAATTACAGCCCAGAGTGAGGCATTATAAATAACAGCAGAAGGGCTTTGATTATTTACATTTTTATGGAATCTGAACTGATCAAATACACAGAAGTCACCAGGCACATGGGAGAATTATAACGTGTTCAGACGTGATTTAAGGCTGCGCAGGAGGGACCCTTCCAGAAGAAGTGATCAGGCAGGGCTGGTCACTCTGCATCATCTGAGTGATGTACAGACACCACTGAATGAACCTCAGCCCTCTGGAAATTCAGGGAGAGAAGAGAAAGCCAGGACTGCCTATGGCATCAGCCCTACAGACACCCCTGCGTCTCCTGGTCTCCTGCTGTTTGCTGGGTGCAATAATGAATGTTTTGGCAACAGCCTTGCTCAAAATCTAATAAAATTATTCAGGATTCTGTGAGAAGCCTTGGAAATGGAGGCTGTCCTACAGCAGCCCCGCGTGGCTCTGGCAGCAGAGCTCTGCGTTTGGGCTTGATTTAAAACCTCATTCGTTTTTCATTAGCTCAGAATTGCTGCAGACGAAGGTTCATTTTTACTACGTGCGTAGAACACGAACGAAAATCGGGATTTTGTTTCTTCCATTTACCTCGTGTATGAAGTCACCCGCTTTTAGGATGAAAGGAGTTATTTACTTCCAATTACCTAAACATGACTGAGAGCAGGAATATCCCTTCCTTGCTATCAAATGACTTCCATATTACTCATCCCAGCAGGCTGCTCTCCCCTGCCGCAGCCAGAGCTCACCATCACCCCTGTGACTGCACCCTGGCTCTGGGCACAGCCACTCCCAGCTGGGACCCTGTGGGACGGCTCAGCACTGCCTGGGAAAGGCAGAGATTCTACCCCAGAGGGACGTGACCTGCTTCAGGGGGATGCAGCCCACCTGTCCCAGAAGGGATGGGATCTTCCTGCCCCTGCTCCTGCAGTGAGGCATGGCCCTGCAGCCCTGCCAGCACCCACAGGAGAGGCATGTGCCACCAGCCTCCAACAGCTGCAGGCAGAGCTGCCCAGGCCAAGTGGCAGAGCTGGCAGACCTCCCCAGAAAGGAGAGGGGGGCCCAATGCCCACATGCCACCCCAGCAAGTGGCCAGCACCAATGCACTGCCCCCACTGCCCCCCCAGCCTTCCCTCTCCTCTCTCCTGCACCCCCTTCCCTCCCAGAGCCCAGAGCCTCTTTGAACTGGGATGCTCCTCTCCTGACTTTGTAATTTACACCACAAGCAAACTCCATTCTCATTTCCAATTATATCACCATTCAGGGCATAAAAAAACATTCCACCAATTAAAACTGCAATAATTAAAATCGAGGCTTTGTGTTGCTTCTGCCTTTTAAAGGCTATACAAACTCTCCCTAAACTCCCTATTTCAAAGCTCCCATCATGTCCCAGTTTCCTGGCTAATTTGTAGAGCCACTGTGAGTGTTGGGCAGGCAGGGGCCAGCAGTTGCTTGGCCAGGCATTCCCACTCCTTACCTCCTCCCAGTATATATTTATTTCTTCACTTTTACATTATCGTTCCACAAGCTCTGATGTTTGTCTACACAATATGTGGGAAGGGGAGGTTAAAGGTCCTGCTCACCTGCTCCCAGACAGCCAAGCCTCCTGCTCCTCCCACCCCATGGTCACAGCCCTGCCTGTCCCCTGCCAGGTATCCCACACAGCCTTCTCTTCCTCCCCTGGCCTCTGCATCAGCCCATCCCTGCCTGCCAATGGAGGCAGGGCAATTAAGAGCACCCGGAGCTGCTCTTAATTCCGGTTCTGTTGTAAATCAGTTGAGCTGTGACCACAGAAGGCTCTTTTCCAGATGCCTCCCTAAGGCTGTAATGCATCTTTATTCTGGTTTCCCTTCCCAGTCTGGCACTGCTCACCTATTTCTCCCCAGAAAGCCGGGTGCACCCTGGGCCTGGCTCTGCTGTCGGCTCCTCATGGCAATAGAGGGGTGGAAAGCAGTATGTATTTTGTATGCAGGAATAAACCAGAATGGATTTTAATTCCTTCTAATTGAGTCTCCAGAACTCAGACAACTTCCCAATTAACACCAATTAACATAGTATACTTGACATCGCATAACATTCCATTAAATTTCCCAAAATAAGACATGTAAAGCTTCTCTCTTCACAGAGATGATCCCATCAAATGCTGCACCTCAAAGGTATTTAAATAAACCCCGGCACCAGCTGCAGTGTCGAAGCCCTCTGTGGGGAGATGCACCTGCCCAGGAGCAGGAGCTGCAGGTGCCACTGGTACCAAACTGGGCCAGGGGCTCAGCACACGGCCAGGGCTCACGGCTGATCCCAGGTGTGATGTGAGCTCCCTGGGTGGGAGCCCAGGCCCAGATAAACATCCCCTCCAGCCACTCATTTATTCTATGGCATGGCTTGAACACTTTCTGTCCTCATGCCATGAGCTGATTATGCAATACCAACAAACAAGACACAGCTTTGGAAGTAAACATCAGGTTGGGAGTCAGCTGAATATCTCCTGAAAACTGGTATTTTTCTGCTTGTTGGCATCACGGATCACAGCCCTTATAATTTGCTACCCACAGCTCTCTGCTGGTTGTGCATTTCTTGTCCCTAACCTGCATCTAAGACAGAATCCAGCTGTGCAAAATCATATTTCACTTTATTTAGTGTCATGGAAACCTTTGCCTAGACAACAGAGGCACAATGCCAGCTGGCGCAAGGAACTCAGCTCCTCAGCCTCGAGCTGAGGAAAGAGTGAGGTGAGTCCATGGACCCTGCATCACCCTCAGAGCCTTGCTAAACTCCTGGCCACACCATGATCCCACTAAGTTGTCACCTGGAGGTTCTTAAAGTGCTGCATCACTCTCGCTCCCAGGTCTTTCCCCACATTCCCAGTCTCCATCCCCCCTGTGTCTCCCCTCTCCTTGCCTCAGCATCTGTCTGGGAGGTTTGTGGGGTCCCAGCCCCCTGAGGTGGGTTCCATCAGTGAGCCTACCAAAACCCAGGGGATAATGGGAGGGAAAGACAACCCTATAAATAACAGGTGAGGGAAGAAGCCAAGAGTTCTGGGAAAGGCCTGGTGAGACATCCATAACAAATAAATCATAAAAACCTGATGAACTAATACACAGCCTCCTCTCACTGCTGACCTCCAGCTCTCAACTGCGGCAAAGTGCCAGGAGACCAAAATAGCAAAAAACATCAATTAAATATTAAAACTCACAAATGTAACACAGAGCAGGAGAAGGAAGGGGGCCTGTGTCAGCCCCAAAGGCCCTGTGGGATCAGGTTCCCACCTTCTGCAAGCAAAAAGGACAATTTGTATTGGAGACCAGACTTTCCAAGCTCATTTCCACAGAAAACATTCAATGCTGATGACACTGTTAGGAGTGTGATGGAAGCCCATCCACTGCTGAGACTTCTGGCACAGTTACCCCTGACATTTGGCTGCTTTGCAGTTACTCTGTGCCTGAATTTGCTCCTCACCGGGCTCTGCCTGTCTGATACTGCTCTGGAGCCCTGGCAGGAGCACTCCTGGGGTCTGGGGCCAGAGCTGTGACTGTGGCTGGGGCCCGTTCCCTCCTGTCCAGGGATATCAGGAGGACCAGACAGGGCTAAGAGAGCTTCTCCATGCTAAAAGGTGGGCAAGCACAATGCAAACCACAGGCAGATCAGTTTTGCACAGCCTTTAAAGTGTTATCACACCTCAGGAACAGGGATAAAGGTCAAAATCATTAGTGTTTGAGTTCTGAATTAAATCCCCTGCAATTAGCCCTGAGAAGCCAACTGGAGATGCTGTTGAGATAACAGAGCAGGTATCTCTGTAATTGATAATTACGAGGTGTAAAGACGTGCGCTTGCTTTGAAAAACATAATTGTTTCTCATATGAAAAGATTACTTTATTGTAATTGTCTGCAATTATTTTTATTTTAGACAGACCGGTGCCAACATCTGTAGCCTCAAAAGAGCCCATTTCACAGAAAATTGCTGCAATTTGCCTGTTTCCCCGATATAAGAGGATGTTTGTTGTTGTTCAAAGGGACAGAACTGGGGCTGTTCTCTAAACCTCACAAGGAATTCTATGATTCTGTGAAATCACACACCTCAAGCACCTCTCGGGGCATTTCTATCTCGCTCCAGATCTGCACAAGCTCCAGGCGTGCCCAAGGTATTTGCTACTCCTGCATTTGCTGAGGGCAGTGGAGGACCAGGAGGGCAAGAGGGAGCAGGGCTGTGCGTGGGGAGGGCACAGAGGCAGTGCCAGTGCTGCCCTGTGTGCACAGCGCTCAGAGGGATGCCCTGGGGCTGCCAACTGCCCAAAGCCATCCCCGAGGTCTGCACCAGAGCCTGACCCACCTCGTGTATCTGAGGCGAGGAGACAAACCCCGAGCTGCTGGAGCAGAGAATCCCTATGGACTCCAAAACAGAAGCTCCTCTTTAAGTGATCTCCCAAAAGACTCCTGCTCCTCTGCACAGCCCTGGCCGGGAGGGAGCGTGGCCCCACTCAGCCAGAAGCCACGGGGTGCAGCAGCACAAAGCCCAAATGGTCCCTTCATCGTGTTACCTCTGCCTCCCACTGTGGCTGCCAAGACCCTGGGTCTCTGAGGCTGGTCCTTCCCCAGCAGTGTCCTGGAATTATGGCCTTGAACAGTCAGTGCACATGGGCCAGGTCACTGGGGAACAGCCTGAGCAGGGAGAGAGCTGTACCTGCCACTCCCCTGCATTTCCACAACCAGCAATTTCCCCTGTCCATGAGGGCAGAGCAGGGGAGATGAACCCTGTCCTTGCATCAGGGTCTGTAGATCTGCCCTGTGAGCCCCAGCAGGAAAAGAAGCAGGAGCAGGGAGGGTTTAGATCAGCCCCAGGCTTGTAGCGAGTCCCGTGGGGCAGGAGCTCCAGCTGGCAGTGCTGTGGGGACAGCCCCACACGGGCCCCTGGGCAGCTCCCTGGAGAGCAGCTGGAATCCTTTTAAACGAGAAAATGCCAATTTGCCCAAAGTGGACATGCTTCATCAGTGGAAAAAGGAGTCAAGTACAATATCAAAACCTTTCAGTGCCTGATGACAGCACATACATCAGTGTTCATTACTGTAGGAGCAGCAGGCACGCATGCCCGCTGTGCTGCCCTCAGAGAATGGGCAAAATGGGGCAAAGCAGCTCCAAGCTGTGGCCAGTCCCTGCTGACCCCTGAGCACCAGCGGCTGCTGGACTGTGCTGCCAGCTGTGGGAGGGTGATCACAGGCTGGCCACAGCCCCAACCCACAGCCCAGGTCCAGGCTGGGACTCCCCTCCACCCAGGTGCCACCCCCACGCTGAACCAAGCCCCTGACAGCAGGGCACACGAGGCCAGCTTCACGTGCCTTGCATGCCACAGCAGCCCGTGGGCTCCCAGAAATGCCAGTGCACAGACAGGCTTTGCCAGAGGTGCCATCGTGTGCAGAGCTTCCCTGTCTGTTTGCAATGCACAGCAGTCAGGCTTCATTTAAATATTTGCTCTGCTTATGCCAAATAGTTGTTCAAAATCTTCAGGGACATTAATATTTATGCATGAGTTTTGAATAAATCTGTTATGATCAAAAGGTCTTGCATAATTGTGGGTGATTGCTGCTGCCCAGGACCCTTCAGAGCCGACACAAATTGGCAGGATGGAGCAGTGCCACCACCAGCCCAAGTGCTGACCTTTATGTGAATGTGTGCAGGGCTGTCCTCATGTCCTGCTGCCTGTCCTGCTGTTCTCCTGTCCTCTTTGAAAGCTCTGTCACTGCAGCAGTGGTCCTGGGTTGTCCCTGCCAGTGCCCTACCCACAGCCCTGCTGCTCTGTCCCACGCTGTCCCTGCGCTATGGGGTGACACCATTCATGAGCAGCAGCTCTCACACCCGCCAGGCCCAGACAGTCTCTGCTCCACACCCTTCACACAGCAGATGGGAGCCCATCAGCCATCCCTTGGGCAGCAGTGGGTGCCACGGGCCAGGCACTGCCAGAGCTGCCTGCACACCTGGCCCTGTCACCCTGTGCCACCATCCCCTCGTACCTGCAGGACCCCGAGGTTCAGGGGTTCTGGCATCCCAGCCAGGGGGAAGCTCGGGGGCTGCCAAGGGACCATGGTGGGATGCAGAGCTCCCTCCAACTCACCACGGCAGCACCAGAACCACCCAGGCTCCTCGGCTGCTGCAGCCTCAGCTCTGTGCTCTTCAGCCCAGGAAGGCTGTGATTAAAGAGTGATTCATACCCAGCAGAGAGGGTCCTTCCAGCAATCCATCTCCCAGACAAGTTCCTCTGAGCAGAGGTAAATCAGCAGCTGGCTGTGGGCCTGGCTGGACAGTGTCACCTGGGGGCTGCCCTGCCACCATGGAGGGCTGTGATTGCCAGGGCAGGGGGCTGCTGCCACTGCCAGGGATTTATCACCCCGTGCTGCCGACACAAACTCAGTGTGGGGAAGCAGTGCCACTGTAATTATTCTGCAAATATAATTAGGTACAAGTGTAGTGAATAAGTAATACTAAAATATATTTATTTCCCACTATTCTTCCAACTCTTGCAGCCCATTAAAATGTGTTATTATGATAATTTGTAATGAAAATTACAACATTTATTAATGCATTAAACTAAATTCCTAGTAAATTAGTAATTGGCTAAACAATGCCACTGAGATCACTGCGCTGGGGTCTTTAGCAAAAGAGGGAAATGCAGGAGGAAAACCATTTGTCTTTGTAGTTTTTCCTACTTTCCTCGGTAGCAGCTCGGGGTTAAATCGTGTGAGAGTGAAGCCAGGGCCACGGTGCAGGGAGGCCAGCGTGCTGCTGGCCGGGGTCAGTGCCTCGGGAGCCCCAGCCCGCAGCACAGGCTGAGCTGGAGCTCTCCAAAGGAGGCTGGAGCAGCCTCGGGGGTCGGGCTCTGTCCCCAGGGACACGACGAGTGGCGATGACCTCGAGCTGTGCCAGGGGAGGCTCTGGCTGGACATCAACAGGAACTTCATGGAAAGGATGGTCCGGCACTGAAGGGGACGCGGTTTCCATCCCTCGGTGTCCAAGGAACTCAGTGCCCTGCTCTGGGTGACAAAGTCACGATCAGCCAAAGGCTGGACTCAGTAGTCTCGGAGGTCTTTTCCAAACTGATTCAGGGATTCTGGGACTCGGATGGCAGCGGGGTGTTTGTGTCTGCAGCTTCAGGGCTGTGTTTTAACACTCCTGTGGCCGTGCCGCAGCTCCGGGGAAGCTGCAGCCGGGCTCAGTCGCAGTGTGGCCGCCGCTGCTCTCGGGATCAGATGTTGGGGATGTGTCCGACCATGCTGCTTCTCCATTAAACACCACGGACAACCCATCCAGCTCCTCCAACCTCTGCTCTCAGCCTTGTTTATTACACAGAAAACAAGAGAGTGATGCGCGAATTACCCTGGAATTTGCGGCGCCTCCCGAGGCCTTTCTGCCCGCCCTGTCCCGCCCCTCCGCGCCGCCATTTTGTCTGCGGGGGTGGCGGCGCTGCCGGCGCCTCACGGCTCGCGGCCGGCAGCGACCCCTGGCGGGCCCGGGGCGCAGGGGCACGGGGATGGGAACGGGGACGGGAACGGGGACGGGGATAACAACGGGGATAACAACGGGGATAACAACGGGGATAACAACGGGGATAACAACGGGGACAGCGGCGGGGACGGGAACGGGGATAACAGCGGGCATAGCCGCGGGGCGCGTTGTGGCGGTCCCGGCCGGAGCTGCCGTCCCGCGGTGCCCCAGCAGAGGGCGCCGTGCCCCCGGGCTGAGCCGCTCTCCCTCAGGCGGGAGCGGGCCTGGCCCGCCCTGGGGGGATTCCCTCAAACCCCGTCTGAGCGCCCGTTCCTTCTTCTTGTCCTATTGCTCGTTACCTGTGAGGGGAGCCTGACTCCCCTGGACCTGCAAACACTTGCTGCGACCAGCTGAGGCCAGCTGTGAGCAGGTGCAGCCTCCTGGTACATGGGTACTCCGGTGGAGCAGGATAATACTCCACCACCAGTTGCAATAATTTCATCTTTTACCTCTTCTGCCCGAAGGAACACAAAGAAAGGCAGCTCTCTGTTCTAGGCTCTTTAATTTTGTGTGGCACTGTACTGCCAAGGGGAAGGTGCTGTAAAAGCCCAGGCAGGGAGGCAGCGATGTCTCAGAACGGGAGATTCTGTGAGATTCTGCTGTGCAGCTGAAGGCCCCAGCTCTGCTGAGCGTCCAGATCCCTCCGTGGCTGTTCTGAGCAGCAGCAGGAGCACTGCAGCTGGAACTGCTTGCTCAGGAGAGGCTTTGCCTTGGCAATGTTTCTGTCCAAGAGCCCGACTACCCTGAGGGCTGTCTGAACTTTGTGTCTGCTGGGGCTGTGGGAGGCTCCTGTCCTGCCTGGTGCCCAAGGGGTTGAAGCAAAGGCTGCTCCTGGGCCAGAGGCAGCTGCCCCTCTCCTGGGTGCCCCAGTTGGCTGCCAGGGAGCAGCTGCCTGTGCAGGTTCAGCCGCTTGCCTGCTTGATACCCGAGCAGCGGGCAACACTGCACCTGCTGTGACAGTTCAAGTAAGTTGTGTTTGTTTCTGCATTTCTTCCAGCTGAGAAATTCACTCTGTGAACTTTTTATCCTGTTTTCCTGGGGCAGGAGAAGCCGCTGCGGGTGAGGTGGGTGGTGGTGAGCAGCTGTGTTTGCTGCCTGCTCATGAAGAGCTTTCCCAGCTGAATTACTCTGCAAACTCCAGCGATGCTCAGGCAGCCCACATCTGTCACACACAAGTTGGCAGTGCAGTGGTTTTAGGGATCCACTCTGCTCTTAATGGTGCTGGAGGCTCCTCAGGCTTGTATCAGACTGCACAGTCACCCTGGGAATGGAGGGAGCCTGGGGGGCTTGGAAGGGGAGGATTTCTTACATTCCCTGTGGGATAGCCAGGCTGCCTCTGTGTGGCACCAACAAGACCAGACCAGGATCAGGAGGAGATGTGTCCAGCCAGCCATCCCTGGTGCCTGGTTTTGCCCAGGTGACTGGAGAAGTTGAGGACAGGTGGGGAGTGGGTGCCACGGGGCCTGTTCAGCAGGTCAGAGCACCTTCAGGAGCCCGTGGGGAGCCAGGCGTGTGCACTGACCCAGAGAGCTGCAGCCCACAGCACAGGAGGGAACAGGGCAGGAGGAGCAGCATTCACCTGCCCTCCTTGCTATGGATGGGACTCCAAAAGCAGCGCCTGCCGCTTCATTCCACTCTGTTAAGCACCTGTGACTGTGACCGACAGCATGGCCCCAGGCAGCTGCTGCTCTCTGCAGTTCCCCTGAATTTCTGCTGTGCTGGCAGCACAAACGCAAGCAAAGGACGAGTGTAGCTGTGTAGAGACACGCAGGTTTCTGAGGTGATGTTGAGGAAACTGCAGCAAGCAAAACAATAGCTATGTAGGGAAATCCGGAGGCGGGGAAAACAGCTGTGACAAAGCCGCTGTGGCACAGCTTTCTGAGCACCTAACGAGAGCTGGCACTGGGCTTGGGCACCTGGCCCTGCTGATGGGCTCTTGCCCACTTCATGCCCTACTTGCCAATCTGACCTTCTGGCCTGGTGCCTTCCCTACATCTCCATGGATGCGCTGTTCCTCCCTGTAACAGCCAGGACCGTGCTGTGCCCCAGGTACGCTGTGAAGCCAGCTCCTTCTGCCACAGCGCACCCATGCTCTACCCTGCCTGGGGAACAAGAGCCTTGGAAACATTCCCATCCATCCCCAAAATGCCAGAGCATGTCCTGGTGCCATCAGCTGGCATCGAGGGGAGCCACTGGAATGGCAGTGGATCCCTGGAGCACAGAGCTGCACTTGTGCATTTAAACATGCTGAATGCGGGTGGAACTACCACTGACATCTGATTAAATGGGGATGGATGTCTGGTGTCTTGTGGACAGTCATTAAATGGACAGACTGTAAAAGATGTGCTGCCCTGATTGTCTTGGGGACTTTTCCATCCCAGTGAAGACAGACAGAGCAGCACCTGGTAACTCTTTGCATGCCAAGACTTGTGGGACAAGAGGAAACAGATGGTGCTTTGTATTCACACAAGATGAGAGCAGAGAAGTCTGTTCTGGCACTTCAAGTGTGAGCTAGGCAAGGAGCAGAGTTCTCTATCTTCAGATAAAATCTTCCCCTGAATATGCTCATGTTCTGGCAAAAAACTTTAAAAAATCAAATCTTGGCTGTCCTTCCTGCTGCATCAACCCTTGCCCCCATGGAACAGAGCTGCAACTGGGAAGAAAGAGCATTTGATGTCATGGAATAGTGAAATGTTTCACAGCCCCCTCCAAGCACCCCGTTGGCCTCCCCAGGGGTGTCCCCACCCCAGCAGAGCCTGCAGGGTACAGTGTGCCAAGTGCTCACTCAGCCTGAGCCTGGAGGTGCTGGGTGTGCATCCAAAGGGCTGTTCCCCAGCAGCACTGGGGATGGAGGTGACCAGGCCAGTGGCTGTGTGCCAGTGGTTGCCAGCAGGTGCCAGGGCAGAAGTGACTCCCTGGCCATGCAGGGCTCAGTGGCTTCCACAGTGTCAAAGGGAATTTTGGAGCATGTGGCTGTTTTATTTGCTCAGGAGCAACGTGGAGCCCCAGGATGAGATCAGGAACTTGTGAGAATTTTCAAATCCTCCCTTTGCAATAAATCAACATCTCATTGCATGTGTTACTTATCTTATCAGCTTAATGCAATCCTTATCCAAAAAGACTAATCCAATTCCTCTAGAGAGATGCGTCTGATTAGATTAATTAATCTATTTGCACTGGAGATTCTCCTAATGCTTGAACATCCTTGGGGCAAATTCCTCTCTAAACCCTGAGTGTTCTGTCTTAGCTGGGGAAGAAAGGGGAGAAGGGCAAAGGCATTGTGGAGATGGAAAAAAAGTCCTGATCCTGTGGCTGCTCCAGTCAGATCAAAATGGGGAAGGGGTTTTGGAAAGCTAGGTGCTTCCTAGGGGTGCTGTGAACCCCCCAGCTGGGTGCCAGCTCTGTGCCCCACATTCCCAAATGCCAAGCTGGACACCAGCAGCAGCATCAGCCTCCTTCCACTGTGCCACATCTGACCAGGGAGCTCTGCAGGGGCTCCTTCTGGTGTTTTCCTGAGTGTCCTCACTTATTATACATATTTTGAATAGTAAGTTTGCCATGTAATCTAACTCCCAGCAGAGCTCTCTGAGGACAAAACCAGGCTGGAATCAAAGTTATGATTTTCTAATTGCCAGTTGGTGTGGGCACACATATTTGTAGCCATTATCTTCTTATAGCCATTATTATAGCTGCCAAGACAAAAGCTTTGGAAAAATTAGTTGGTTTTGCTCAGGAATTTGCCTAATTGCACCAAGAGTATTGTGCTGGTCAGCAGTGCCTAGGTGAGGAGCTGGGGATGGGAAGGGCAGCAGGGCCCCCTCCTCGGCAGAGCTGGGCAGAGCTGGCAGAGCTGGGGCTGGCAGCTGGACTCTGGAGCCCTGTGGTGGCAGAAGGGTCCAGAGCTGGGGACACGGCCCTGAAAACCATCCCCACCACTATTCCCACTCTCTGGCAAGGTCTAAAAAATATCATTAACATTTGTATTCAGATGTGCTTTCCCTGCCCCTTCTCGCATACAGCAAAAGAAGTCATTTAAAATTTATCAGCAAGTGTCAAGATAACCTGTGCAATTCAGCATCAAAGTGCGAGGACCAGTGCGAAATGACAGCTGCAGCATCCATGGAGTCACATGTTTTATCCCAGTAAGTACATGAAAATTGCAATGTGCTTTTCTGCTATTCAGGCTGAAGGGCTCCTTTAGCACCAACCAGCTCCTGATATCAAAGTGAATGATTTCTTTCATTATTCCTGGTTATGAAGCCTATTTTCTTGTTATTTGTCATTTGTGAAGCAATTTGGTTTAAAGATGGCTTGAAGCTTTTGTATTGAGCAATCAGGAAGAAAGTAGGGAAGGAATAACTAAGGGGAAGATTGGGATTCTTCGTCTCATCCTGCATAACGAAACACAGGAGCTGTCACATGTGGAGCAAGACCCGTTCCTAGCAGCCGGATTTCATGAGCTCTGTGAGGGACAGGCGATTTCCAGGCTGGTGGGGGTGCAGGAGAGGGGGTCAGCACAACGATTTCAGCTACTTGAGAACTAACAGCCCTTCTGGGACATGCTGGGAATTTAAGTGACTTTGGAGCCAGCAACTTTCTGCAACTCACAAATTTGGGCTTAAGAGCCAATCAATTGTGTAGTTGTTTTTGCACCACCAGAAATGGAGTATGGATCTGCTGGAAGAATTTTAGAGGGGCTTTTTATCCTCCCATCTGCAGCTGGGCTGCTATTCCTCATGCTGAAAAGCCAGCCATAAGAGTGTCCTGAAAACCAGCCCTGTGCTGCTTATATATCGCTCGCCGAGGAGCAATACCATGGCAGCAGCTAGGAAGGAAACAAGAGGCAGAATCAATTCTCCAGCAAGTGTTGTTTGATTTTGTCATAAACCCCTAATATTCCATGTTTAAAAATGTAGCTACTCAGCCTGGAGATGAAAAGCTGTGTCATTCAAATGGCACGGAGGGCAGCTGCAGGTGGCGAGCGCCTGCCGACTCGCACTGCAGGAGATGGGCACGGGGCTGTCTGGTGCCGCTGGGCTGAGCCAGCCCCAGCTCCAGCTCCAGCTCCAGCCTCATCCCCATCCCCAGCCCAGCCCAGCCCCAGCTCCAGCTCCAGCTCCAGCTCCAGCTCCAGCCCCATCCCCAGCCCAGCTCCAGCTCCAGCTCCAGCCCCATCCCCAGCCCAGCCCAGCCCCAGCTCCAGCTTCAGCTCCAGCCCCATCCTCAGCCCAGCCCAGCCCCAGCTCCAGCTTCAGCTCCAGCCCCATCCTCAGCCCAGCCCAGCCCAGCTCCAGTTCCAGATCCAGCCCCATCCCCAGCCCAGCCCCAGCTCCAGCCCCATCCCCAGCCCAGCCCCAGCTCCAGCCCCATCCCCAGCCCAGCCCCAGCTCCAGCCCCATCCCCAGCCCAGCCCCATCCCCAGCCCAGCCCCAGCTCCAGCCCCATCCCCAGCCCAGCCCCAGCCCCAGCTCCAGCCCAGCCCAGCCCATCCCCAGCCCCAGCTCCAGCCCATCCCATCCCCAGCCCAGCCCAGCTCCAGCTCCAGCTCCAGCCCCATCCCCAGCCCCAGCCCAGCCCCAGCCCCAGCCCCAGCCCATCCCCAGCCCTCTCAGCCTGACCCACACCCCGTCTGCAACCCGCTTTTCTTCCGATCCGTGCGGGACCGTGTCCCCCAGCGCTCCCGCAGCCGGAGCCAGCAGGACCCACTGTCTCAAAGCTGCTCCTCCCCTCGGGACAGTGTCCATCCCCTTGGGGCAGTGTCCCCCCACTGAGGACAGTGTCCATCCCCTCCGGACAGTGTCCCCCCACTGAGGACAGTGTCCCTCCCCTTGGGGCAGTGTCCCCCCACTGAGGACAGTGTCCATCCCCTCCGGACAGTGTCCCTCCACCGAGGACAGTGTCTCTCCCCTCGGGGCTCTCTCCCGGTTCGTGCACTGGGCCGGAGCCCTGTGCCCCGGGGCTGAGGGGTGACCACCCACAGTGTGCCTGGGCAGCTTCTGCGGGGTGCCACGAGTGTCCTCAGCACCAGGGGCTTGTCCTGTGCCTGTAGGAGATGCCACGAAGAGCTGCTGGTGCTTTGCACTCCAGATGAGCAGCTTTGCTCCAAGTGCAGAGGTAGATACCAGTGCTTTCCACAGGATATTTTTACTGTCTGCTCATGGAGAAGTGGCACTGCTAGTCTAAAATAGCTAGTGATGCAAAAGCAAATATAGGGAATGTGCCTGCAGAGGCCCCTCCCGGAGGAGACAGATTCCATCTGCTCTGGTACCAAACACATTTCAAAGGAGTTTTAGTCCAGTTTCAGGAATTTGGTTCTCTCTTTGCACTCTGTATTTTAAGACTGAAGTGAAATGGGGTGACGTGGGCAGGTTTTAACATGCACACAGCATCTCCTCTCTCGGAGCCTGCCACAGGGCAGCCCTGAGCAGCCCCAGCTCTGTCTGTAGTGGGTCCCTCTTGGTGGTCAGGGGCCTTCTTGGGGCTTGCTGCCTTTGGGACTCTTAAGTAAGACCTACATGTTCCTAATTTAATGAAGATTTATGTTTTTCAACGATTTTTTAAAAAATAAAATACTTCTTTTCACCGCTGAGCACCTGCCCCTGGAATGCTGCTCCCAGCCAGAACAGCTCCCTGGTTTCCCTTGTGCTGGAGCCAGGCTCCTGGGACCTTTTGCTCCCTGTCCTTTGTCTCCCCACATCACCATCCCACCTCCCTGCCCTGTAACATCTCTCGTGGTCCCTGCATGAAATGTCTGCTGAGAGGAACATGAATACAACGATCCCCTTAGAAATGTGCTTTATCAAGCTTGCCTTTCTCCCAGGAAACCTGCAATTATCTCTGTGCTGATTAGAACACCCTGCTAATGAAGGGATCTGGTGAAGGTGGACTGGGGTGCAGCAGGTAATAGTCATGCTGGAGCGCTGAGAATTAATTGTAAAGGCAGCAAAAATGTACAAACGTGTGTTATGTGTAATGCATCATCAAAGCAGAGGGCCAGCTCCTGTGCTGCCCCCCAGCCTTGTGGTGCCCTCAGCTCAGCAGGACCCAGCGCTGGGCACTGAGCACCCAGACAAGGGAGGATGTTCCCCCCAGCTCAGCAGGACCCAGCGCTGGGCACTGAGCACCCAGACAAGGGAGGATGTTCCCCCCAGCTCAGCAGGACCCAGCGCTGGGCACTGAGCACCCAGACAAGGGAGGATGTTCCCCCCAGCTCAGCAGGACCCAGCGCTGGGCACTGAGCACCCAGACAAGGGAGGATGTTCCCCCCAGCTCAGCAGAGGGCTCTGCTGCTGCGGCTCTGGGCACCTCAGCCGGCTTTCATCCGCTGTCCCTCCCGGGGACACGCTGCTCCATCTCCCTGCTGGATGGGGTCACCTCACCTCACAGCCCGTGGGGACCCCAGGAGCCCTCCCCTGCCTGACAGGGACACCTGTCTGCAGCTTCTCCTGCAACACACACACATGTAGTGGCTCTGTTAAAGTCTGTAATCTTAAAATTACAACAGTCTGGAGGCAGAAATAAAGCCTCTTCTATGACTGAAAATTAAAGATACTGCTTCCTGATCATTGTAAAATTGACTTCTAAAATAAGATACTTAATTAAATGTATCCATTCTTCTGATACTACTCAAAAGAGTTAAGTCCAGAAATGATGCAGAGATACTGAGGGATAATGTATTCATGGGGATGGTTATCTGCCTCATAAAGGCATTATGAAAGTAGCAAAAGTAATTGTATTATATTTATGTCGATTCTCTTATTTAACTTGGCTGCAAATGAAGTATTCTGTATTGAACTGCAACCCATTTTAATTTACAAAAGCAGTATTGCAACTAATGAAAAATGACTCAAAGGAGTAGATCTTTTCCATATGAATGCTCGTATAGACCTCAAGCAGGCACTCAACAGATGCAGCAGCTGCTGGGGCTGAGGAGCTGTGGGCTGGTGGGGAGAATGAGCTCTAGTTTGCTCTGTAACTTGCAGGAGTGGAGGGATCATCTCCTGGGAGACGCAGCTGGAGAAGCTTCTCACCTTCCCTGGGGCCTTTTGGGAGCACTGTCCTCATCCCTGTCCCTGTGAGCGGATCTTGCTGCAGCCACCTCTGCTCCTGGAGGCCCAGCTCTGCTCCCTTGGGCTGGGATGTTGCTGGGCTGAGTGGTGTCTGTGTTGGACACACTCGGGAGGAGCGGGCCCGTGTGGCACTGCCCATCAGGTGACAGTGACACCTCAGCTGCAGCACAGCTGCCCGAGTGGCAGGACATGCCCTTGGGCAGAGAGGCAGCGGTGGCAGCACCCTCCTGTCCCCGTGTCACTGCTGTGCACTAATCCAGCCTGATGTTTCTGCACGCAGAGGCATTCCTGAGTGTGCTCAAACATGGTAATTTATTATTATTTATTTACAAGCGACAGAATGTCTTCTGACCTTTCTGTCCTGCTGGGCTGACTCTGAAGCTCCAGCCCTAGCAGTGTTTTGTACATCTAAAGAATGCCAAAAGCGATGCTGTCCTGGCCTGAATCCTGGCAGCACGAGGCTGATGTGGCCACGGGAGGCTGTGTTTGCTCCGGCTGAGAGGAGCAGTTGGAGGCAGCAGTGCTGGCACGGTGGGCCAGGGCAGCTGGCTCTCTGTACTGGTGGGCAGGGAGAGCTCCAGGCCAGGCAGCCTCCCTGATGGTCAGCTCCTCCTCTGCCATGCTCCAAAGTGCTTTATCTCCCTCTTCATCCTCCAAACCCAGGCTCAGCCACCTCCATCAGCAGGTCCCTGCATGTCCCATCAATCTCCCAGCTTGACACTTTACATAACGTGTGACAGCGGAGGCCCTGCTGCTCTGGGGCCTCTCCTGCACTCTCTGCTCCATCTCCAGCTGGCAACGCCTCAGCGCTGTGGCCATCAGCCCAGTTCTCCTCACTGGAGCCAGGAGTGCAAGTCCCTGTCAGTTCTCTGCAGCCACTGTGTCCTCTCCTCCTCCTCCTCCTCCTGCCTCTGCTGCTCTGCACATTCTGGACATCTTTAGGATGTGCTGCCCTGCTCTGGAGTTTGGCTGGACAAACCCTCCCTGTGTTGTGGGCAGGGCTGGGAGCCCAGAGCAGAGCTGGGGCTGGAGGATGTGTGATGGGTATAAAGGCTTCTGCCCTGCCAGGTTTGTCAGAGAAGCTTTTGTTTGCATAATGCCAGTGTCACTGCTCATCCTCCAGGTCTCTGATGGTGCAGGGTGAGCTCCCTGCACCCTGCACAGCCCTGACACACTGCCCAGATTTGGCTGCCTGGCAAAGGCACTGTGCCCCAGCCTGCTCCGTGTCCCTCACCTACCCTCTGCTGTGGATGCAGGAGTGTGGGTGCTTATGAAGCACATCTGAAGGCCACCGCTGGCGGGCAGACGTGGCAATACAGAGATTTTCATTGGCAGTGACAATATTAATGTTGTGTGATTTACAGTCTCTGGCACGCCTGCTCTGCTGGCAGCACAGCAGCTGCTTCGGGCCCATTTGGGTGGTTTAGATCTGTCCTTGAGGGTGTAATAGAGTTATTGAGAGGGCACAAACATTGATTGATTTGTACTGACTTGCTTGGCAGACAGCCTCATGTGGTTGTGTGGGAGCAAAGGTTTGGGACAAGGGACCAGCAGAAAAGGGACAGGGACTCACTGGGTACTGACTGGGCACCCCAGAGCCAGCCCCACTGCTCTGTCCTGGAAGTGCAGCTGCAATGTGCTGAGCCACATCCCTGCCACCCACATTTTGTTCCTGGCTCTGAGCAGCAGCAGAGCCCAGTGTGGCCCTGTCCTGGTGGCACGAGCAGCCGCTCATTGCCAGGTCCCTGTGTGGGCCCTGCCTGGTGCCACTGGTGCTCACTGATGCCTGTGCCTACTGCAGCTAACCCACACCTGATGGTGGCCTGCTCTCCTCATTCCAGCCATCCAAGGCAACCACAGAGCTGCTGCCAGTGCGTGGGTAAAGGGGCAGTGCTGGAGGGAAAGCTGTGAACGTATTTCTTGCCAGAATGACTGATGGCAGGACTGATGCCCTGCACATCCCTGCTCCCACCACACAGCAGTAATGAGATGGATGCAGAAGTGGGATGGCTGTCAGCAGGGTAGAGGGCAGGAGCTGTGGGAGCAGCCAGCCCAGCTGCCAGAGCAGCAGGCAGCGAGGGAAACGCCTCCTCAGCTGGCAGCGATGGGCACAGGGTACCGGTACAGGCTGGGCTCCATCGCCACCTCCTTCCCAGCAAGGGCCAGTCAAGGGCCTGTGAGAGAGGGCGAGGGGCTGAGTGGCTTCAGGGGACCCTGCCCACCACACCTGGCTGCACAGGGCCATGCAGAGCTGCAGCTCTGCCTTGGCCTGTCCACAGCATGAGGGGACCAGCCTCATGGCAACCCCTGCAGCAGCAGCCTGCTCGGATGGGGACAGCCCCCGAGGGCACTGGGAAACTCCTGGGCTGGTGGGTGGCTGCCCCTGCTCCTCTGGTGCTCCAGACATGTGCTGGGGCAGCTCCTGCTGAGTGGCACCCCAAGACATAATTGAATTCACCCTTGTGTTTAACTCATTATCCTGTCAAGATTTCAGCATTTCAAATGATTCACGCTTGCTTCACTTACAAGAATTGGGGTGTTTAGACAATTCTACCCATGCTGCCTTCTGCCCTTTCCCTGCCTGGTGTTCCTGGCTGCCAGGTGTGTAACCCATCCCTGCTCCTGCCCCCAGGATCTCCCCTGGGCTCAGCTCTCCCTCGTGTCCCCCTCCCGTGCCTGGGTGCACTGTGTGTGGTGGTGCTCGGGACCTGACAGGTGCAAGCACTCCCTTCCCATCCAGAAATCACCAGCATTCACTGAACACAGCATCTGTCCTGGAAGAGCCCTGCAGACTTGCTAGGAAATGAATAGCTCTGTTTCTTCCTTCTGTGGTGCAGAATTGTAATTCTTCTGGCACGACGAAGAGCTCTGCCCAGTGGTGCAGGAGGGACGGATGGGAGCAGGCTCTGCAAAAGGACATTTAGAACTGATTTCTGGAAAATATTTATCATGGGGGGCCAGCAGGAATAATGAATAGCTCCCTGTGCACAGATGGGACAGGCAGGAGATGAAACTGTGGACAGTCCCTGTGCAGTAGCCGGAGGTGAGGCTGGAGCCCAGGGACAGCTCTCCTGCCCCCTGGGATGGAGATGGAGAGCAGGGCAGGCTGTGGGAGGGAGGGAGGGAGGGAGGGAGGGCACCACCAGGCAGGAGTTCACCTTGTTCTCCTTTTGCCATTCCCATCAACCCCCCAAATCCTCCACACAGATCCTGCGCCTCTGGGACCTTCTGAGGGCAGAAGATCCCACTTTGGTCCATAATTATTTTATCTAAATCACCAGGTTGATACTGGAGCAGCTTATAAGTACCCAGGGCCAACTTTGGAGTGTTTAAATGAAGAAATAAAAACAAATAAAACTAAAAAAAGCAAGTAAAACCATTAGAGCACTTGCTGCTTCCTTGAAATTTTAATTAAATGCCTTGAAAAGAGACTAAATGTTTCCTGCCTGAATATCACAGCTCATGGCCTGGGCACTCCTTGGTCCCTACTCCACAGCCCCTCCCTTTCCGTAGGAGCCCAGCTTTGGGTCTGATCAGCCCCAAGCCAGGAATCTCCCTCCAGTTCCCCCAAAATCACTGCAGTGGGGTCCAACCAGCCCAGCAGCTTCCTTGCCCTGGGCCAGGGGCTTTGCTGAGCTGCCAACCCACGCACAGGGACATCAGACAGGCAGGAATTCAGGCTCTGAGGGAGTTCATTTGTGGGTTTTATTCCTTCTTGCTCATGTTGCCCCTCCCTTTCTGTGCTCTGAAAATGTAAACCTACACTGGGCTCTGAAAGTCATCAGTCAAAGGCGTGTAAAATATGTATTTGTAACAGGAACACAAATTCATCATCTTTGTAACAAGTAAATACTTCCTATTTTGAGTTCTATGACAAAGTGTGTATCAAGACATATTATGTAAAATAGACAAGTTAAATTCAATCTGGCCTGAGTTAACATCAGCATTAGAAGCTTGACTTCTGCATTTCCAAGCATTTGAACATTCTAATCCATAATTTCACTGGTGGGGTCAGGTTGAAGAGATTGCTTTTCATACCTGGTGTCCCCGTGGTTCCTGCAGGACATTTCCTAAGTGTGTGGTGCACTAATGCTTGACACCAAACAGCAGCACTCATCAGTGCTCAGCACAGAACGTGCTCACCAGCTGCCCACAGGAGGCAACCGTGTCTCATCCGTGCAGGTCTGACCTCTGAGCCTCCCAGGAACTCTGGTGCTCAGCACGAGCATTCCCATGTCAGCAGCACACACTGAAGGAGGGGACGTGGATGGCAACGATCTGCAGTTCCATGGGAAAGCAGTGACTGCCTGCCCTGACCGGGGAGCCACGAAGCCCAGACACCAGAGCTGTGAGCTCGGGCTCCCTCCTTTCTCCTGGGCTTGTTTCTGACCCTTTGTGCTGCTGGGGGATCGGTCTCACCTCTGGCAAGTCGAGGAGCAGAGGTTTGTGCAGCATGTCCTGCATCTCTGGGAATGCCAGGGACAGCTTTCTGTAATCGTGAAGGAACACATTCACCTGCAGATAGCTCAGACCCCTTGGTGCAAGTGTGCCCGTTTAAATACATCTCAACTCTTCAATAGAAAATGTAGAAATTCCTCTGCTATTCCTCTCCAGTGTTTTATATAACAAGCTGCTGAGCTCCAAGCACTGATCTCAAACAAATATTTATTCAAGACTTGAGATTTAACCATTACTTTTGAAATCATAATTGTTATTTTCCTTGTTATATTTTAGAGCGGCAGAGAGAGGCACGGTGGCTTTTCTGGCCCATGCCGAGTTTCAGTGTGGGTTGTGCTCCAGCAGGGCTCATTCTGTGCCCAGGCAGGACCCTGGCTGTGCTGACATTCTGTGCCCAGGCAGGACCCTGGCTGTGCTGACAGACCCCTGCTCAGTCCCTGTGGCCCCAGTGCACTGCCAGCATGTGGGGTCTCACTGGAGGCCAGCCCTTCCCTTGGAGAGAGGGTCCAGAGGAGCCTGCCCCTGATGAGAAGTTTTGCTCTGCTGCGGATTTTGGAGCAGAGCTGGGGATGAGGTGGGGGCTGGGACCTGCTCAGAAGTGAAAAGGTTTTGGTATGGTGGATGCTCCAACTCATGGTGGGGATTTTGGAAGCCACTTGTGACCTGCAGTTGGTCTCAGCTCTTCCAGCTGGCAGACACTGAGTGGCACCTTAGGATAGTCCCATAAATGTCCAGGGTTTCTGTGCTGGCTCCTGAGCCACCCACAGAAGAACCATGTGAATTTCCATGGCCTCTGGAGCTCAGTGCAGAGCTCAGTGATGCTGGCAGTGGGGCAGTGGCTGGTTCCCAGTGACCCTATCCCCCTGGAGTGCTGTCCCCACTGTGCAGCCAGGCCCCAGCTCCATCACTGCTGCCTCTGGGGCTGCCACTCCTTCCCAGCACCCTCACAAAGCACAGGGCAGCAGAGCAGCTGAGATTCATTAGGCCTTAAATCCTACCAGAGAGCGGAGGGAGCACGGTGTGTTTGTTTTTGAACAGGCCACATGTCACAGTAAATGCCAGCGGCCTTGGTGCTCAGAATAATAAATGTGCAAACAGCAATTAACAGTTGCATTTTCTGTGCACATGCAAAGGACATAATTAGCCAGTTCCATCTGTTAATTATACCTGCCATGGTGCAGATATTCATATCCCAGCCAGAACTCAGAGGAGGAAGGTGAGCTTGTGCAAGCAAAGCTTCTCTCATCCAAATATTAGATCCCTCAAGCCTTATCTCCCCTCCCTTGGGTGTTGCTCAAAGCAGGAGGGCAGCAGATCCCATCCCCTGTTCCAGCCCCTCACCAGGGCTCTCCCTTGTGCCACTTCTCCACTTTGTGAGGCCCCAGCAAAAGCTTCTCTCTGGAAATATCTGCAGAGCCCTTTGCAAGTGTCTTCCAGAGCCAGCTTGACTCGCAGCCCATGCAGGGTGCTTTAGAACCGCCTGTTCTGCAGCAGGGAGTCTGGCTCAGACCTCGGGCACTGATGAGGCTGAGCCCAGCTCAGAGCAGGAGCATTGCACAGTGCTCTGGCAGTGCCTGGAGCTGCCACTCCCCATGGTGAGTGTTTAGCTCTGTTCACATCCACAGAGGATGGCTGTGGCTGTCGTGCCACACACCAGCTGTGGCTGAGGGTGGAGGCAGCCCTGGGGGAAGGGGCTGGAGACAGTGGCAAGGAGCCGAGCTCCAGGGATGCTGCTTGGGGGCCACTGGTCCAGCCCTCACCCCTGCCAGCCCTACTATTAGGAGTAACTCCATATTCCAGTGGGGAGGGCACAGACGGAGCCCCGGCTCACAGCCCCATTCCTGTGTGCTAATTTCAAACAGACTTGCAGGATGTGCTCTCATGGATCTAAGCAAGCAGCAGAATCTTAACTATCAGAGCTCCTTGCTGGCTGATAAAATATGGATAAAGGAGCCATCACTTCAGAGCAGCAGGAAGAAAAATAATTGCCAAGGTTGGCTCTCATTTGAATATTGTTAAAACCCTTGTAGCGTGGCGATGGCTGCTGCAGGTTCATTCTGCTTCTGGGAATAATTTTACCCGACAAGATTTCGCTGGGCACAGAGCAGTAGTAACAAGGGGTGCCTGCTAATTGCCCCAGCAGCCCCAAGTAGTCTGCCTGCTCTAGCTAGGTCCCCTCCACCCTGGAGCCTCAGTGTCACAGCCCCACACACCAGCTGGGAACGGGGCAGCAGCAGGAAATTGCCTGAGCCATGGAGGAATGAGCCAGAGAGAGAGGAGCTGAGTTTTGGTATGATTTGGTTTGGTTTGAACAGGCTTTTTAGGGTGGGGTTTCTGTTTCTTTCCCCCGAGCTGGTGCAGAGGCTGACAAGGACGGTAAAGTGACACTGACTAATTGAATTCTGAACTAGCAGGAGCAATGCAAATATCTGACAAATTGATTTAATTGCGTTCACGTACAATAAAGCTGAGATCTAAAAGGTCAGCTAGAAAATGGAAAGGGTCCCTGGAGTGCTAACAGGAGGAAGCTGACTTTAATACACATTCATCACATTTTATCATCTAATTAGTTCACACAATGCCAGACTGATAGACAGAGGCCTAAACAAAAGTATCGATTGATTATTAGCCACATATCTATCATATTGCCTGGAGCTGGCTGTCAGTGCGGGCTGGCAACTCCTGCTCAGTGTATCAGCAGAGGGGGGCATTTGATATATAGTTTTTCTATAGCGGAATTTAGACTCTGGAAAGTGTTTTACACAGACACTGAATGATAAAGATCCCTGCAAAAGCTCTCTAGCAAAACCACCATCAAAACCCAGCCAGTCTTGCCTGCATCGAGAATATTTATGAGCGTGTGGGCAGGCAGCCCTGCTCGCTGAGGAGTGTCCAGCCCCAGCTCAGCTCAGCACCTGCTCTGCGGTGCTGGAACGCTGCTCCTGCCCCCTCAATTCCCCACGGTGCCAATAAACCCCCGGGACACTCGAGCTCCTTTCACACGCTGGTCCAGAGCCAGTGCTTCACCTTTCCTGGCCGGGAGCCTCCCTGCACAGGACAGAGGGGTCCAGGGCACCCCAGGTGCTGAGCCCAAGGTGCGCCCGCTGTGCCCTCCCGGCCCCTCGGCCGCACTCCCGGGACTGCATTCAGTCCTGGTTAATAAACCTGCAATTCCCTCAGGAGCGGGGCTGGCTCCAGGGTGGCCGGAACCGGTCCCTGAGAGCCGGGCGGGAGCTCTTTCATATAACCCGAGCTGGGGCTCCAGCAGAGGCGAGAGGATGGCCACAGTGAGCGGCTCCTCCCGCTCCATCCATCGCTCCATCCTCCCTCTCCATCCTCCCGCTCCATCCTCCCGCTCCATCCTCCCGCTCCATCCTCCTGCTCCATCCTCCTGCTCCATCCTCCCGCTCCATCCTCCCTCTCCATCCCCCCTCTCCATCCTCCCGCTCCATCCTCCTGCTCCATCCTCCCGCTCCATCCTCCCTCTCCATCCTCCCTCTCCATCCTCCTGCTCCATCCTCCCGGTCCATCCTCCCGCTCCGCTCCATCCTCCCTCTCCATCCTCCCGCTCCGCTCCATCCTCCCGCTCCATCCTCCCTCTCCATCCTCCCTCTCCATCCTCCCGCTCCATCCTCCCGCTCCATCCTCCCGCTCCATCCTCCCTCTCCATCCTCCCTCTCCATCCTCCCGCTCCATCCTCCCTCTCCATCCTCCCGCTCCATCCTCCTGCTCCATCCTCCTGCTCCATCCTCCCGCTCCATCCTCCCTCTCCATCCTCCCTCTCCATCCTCCCGCTCCGCTCCATCCTCCCGCTCCATCCTCCCGCTCCATCCTCCCTCTCCATCCTCCCTCTCCATCCTCCTGCTCCATCCTCCCTCTCCATCCTCCTGCTCCGCTCCATCCTCCCTCTCCATCCTCCCTCTCCATCCTCCCTCTCCATCCTCCCTCTCCATCCTCCCTCTCCATCCTCCCGCTCCGCTCCATCCTCCCTCTCCGTCCTCAGCTCCCACCCGTGTGGAGCCAGCCTGGAGCAAGCACCGCAGCCTGGGAGCGGCTCTGGAGGGGAGAGGGGACAGGGGACAGGGGACAGGGGACAGGGGACAGGGGACAGTGGACAGGGGACAGGGGACAGTGGACAGGGGACAGGGGACAGGGGACAGGGGACAGGGGACAGGGGACAGGGGACAGGGGACCCCTCTGGAAACATCGCGCACAGCACAGGCAAACCAAGGATGGAACCGAGCCTGCAAAGTCACGCTCTGGTCCTGCCGCACACCTACACCTGCCTTTATTTGCGTTACTTGTGTCAGAACATATGGGATGGGACCTCACTAAAGCGGCTCGTTTTCCCTTTTCCTCGGGCTTTATTAATTTGTATTCGGGATTATCTAACCATTTGGGCTTTAAATATCTACAGTTAGAAAAAAGAGATTTGACTATGGCCTGATTCAGAAGAATTAGCTTCAGCAAAGATTGACACGTTCAACAGCTGCCAAAATAATATCAGAGTTGCAAAGAAAACGTCTTCAGTTTTTATTGTTAAAAAGTGAGTGGGGTTAATGATGGGGACGGGGGCAGTGAATCTGCGCACAGACTGTGCTGGATGCAGTTGTTGATTAGACCGAGGTCAGACCCCAGAAGCAAAGCAGCTGTCGATGTTCAGCTGCAGCGGGAGCAGCTCGGAGCCCTGGGCAGCCCTGGCTCCCCCGCGGGGCAGCACCTCGCTCCCGAGCCGGCCCCAGCGCTGGGAGAACCTTCCCTCCGGGGCTGGGTCCCACCAGGGCTGGGAGAACCTTCCCTCCGGGGCTGGGTCCCACCAGGGCTGGGAGAACCTTCCCTCCGGGGCTGGATCCCACCAGGGCTGGGAGAACCTTCCCTCCGGGGCTGGATCCCACCAGGGCTGGGAGAACCTTCCCTCCGGGGCTGGATCCCACCAGGGCTGGGAGAACCTTCCCTCCGGGGCTGGATCCCACCAGGGCTTTGGGGTGAGCTGTGCCCGCAGGCAGCGCTCCCCTCTGCCAGCCCTGCAGCAGCTTCATCTCCCAGCGGCGTTTCACCGTCCTTCATCGACATTCTCTGGTCCAGGAGGGAGCAGGGGCTGGGCACAGGGGGATGAGCAGGCTCCAGCACAAGGCTGGCTCTGCAGCCCGCTCTGGCTCTGACCTGGAGAATGCCTCCTACGTTCCGCTCTTTAGCCTGACCCTCATTATCTCTCTGAACACACTACCACAGCTAATTTATTCTGAACAAAGCTAGAAATAAAAGGATAATCAGGTTATCCCAAATGACAGCTGCAACATCTGTATTTTCTGATACACTGGCACATTTGTTTTACAGAATATTGTAACGAAGCTGAAAAACTTGTCAATGATATTTCTTTTGTCCTGTCCTCAAAGGAGCAATAGTTTGCTCTCCAAAAGAACATAAATTGATGCCAAATGTGGGAAACAGGGGTTTTCTGCAATATCTGTCATTTGTTCCTGACTTTGTGCAGAAGCCCCCTCCATGCAGTAGTGAGCACATGTGGCCCCAGCCCTTCCCTGGCTGGTGGGCAGTGTCTGGAGTTTCCTCCTGGAACCTTCACATCCCCAACAAGTTGAGTTTCCATCCAGAGCCCCTCACTGAGCTGCCCCAGGCCCAGAGCTCAGCACTCGCTGGCCCAGGGGTCTCATAGCCAGGCCCCCTCGGGGAGCAGCGGATGTCACAGTGCCACAGCACCCACAGCCACCCTGTTTGTTCTGTTTGTTTAACTGCAGGAGGTAGCTCTGATAACTGATAACTGATAACTGATAACTGATAGCTCTGTCAGTTGGGGTAAGAGCTGCTCTGCTGCCCAGCAGGCTGTCCCTGCTCAGCTCTGCCTCTCCTGGAGACCCCTGCAGGGTCCCCTTCTGCGCTGTGCAGCATCATTTGTGCAACTGGCATCATTTCCCTGCACACACAACTCCCCTGTGGCATCTTCTGAGGCCACCCAGGGCTCCTCATCACCCTGAGCACCCCTGGCAGGCATGGGCAGAGCCCTGGCCCCTGTGCTGGCCCCTGTGCCCAGGGTTCTGGGTGCAGGATCTGGCCCACAGCCAGGGTCTCTGTGCAGGTGTTGGAGCAGCTCCCAGCAAGCAAAGCTGCACAACAATTGCAGATTTTCTATTTATGCTCTTTTTTGCTTTCAGCTCTTTAGCTCTGCTTATTCTGCAGGGATTATGTGCTACTCACTGCTGGCCTATTGCTTCAGTATTTTAATTCCTTTTTTAGCTGTAAACCTATTTTCCACACTCTTTCAAGGAAAGCAGCAGCCACCACCGATTGCTGCTACTGGACTTAGACCAAGGCAGGGCAGCGTCTTCCCAGCTCCAGGGCAGGAACTGTGCAGGGGCCCTGGCACCAGGAGGTGCTGGCATTGCTGACTGTGACAGTGGAGACTCTTCCTGAAGTCCTGATGAAACTTGGGACAGCTCTTGTTACAGATTTTACTTTCCCAGGCACGTTACTTTTATCCCAAGCAGAGGCTGTGGCTCTCGGTGTGCCTGGCTGTGCCAAAGGGGACACTGCCTGTACAGCAGGAACAAATGGGGTGCTGGCTTGGGTGACAATCCATAATTCCCCAATTTTCATTTAAATCGAGCTTTGTGCTGTCTTGATGAGGGAATGTATTAAGGCCAGGATGGCTGATGGTTTTTAAATAAATTCCAAGATGAATTCCACACATATCCTGCATTAATGTGGAAGGTGGAGATAGAGGCTGGGGTGAGCTGAAGCAGAAAGTATACTGTAAATTGAGGCTTGGCACCGAATATAAATGGCAAAGGTTGCTGGCTGCCAATAACAGTAAATCAGGCCTGAGCAGCACAGCGATAAGGCCGAGATGGATTGTCCCCTGCCCGGGGGGAGCACAGCCCTGCGCTGGCCCTGGGGGACACGGCAGTGCCACTGCCCCGCTGGCCACCCTGGCACAGCCTCCCTGCAGCTCAGCCCCAGCCCCGGGGCACACTGAGCTCCCTGTGGGGCTGAAAGGCAGCGGTGAGAGCAGGGACAGCGAGCTCTGATCCTGCTGGCACAGGAGGGCACACACCCCCCTGTGAGCCCAGCCCTGGGCACTGCCAGCTGCTGCCAGCTGTGCTCCCCACGGGGCTCTCCGTGATGCTGCTCTGCCTCAAACACTGCCTGCAACTTCAGGTGACTCTTCTGAGGACACACCTGTGCCATGTGCACAGGGAGGAGTCCCTGTGCCTCTCCCATGGCAAGGTGCAGAGGTTAAGGAGTTTCTGAGCCTTTTGCTCTCCCAGACAGCCCAGGTAAGGAAAGGTGATTGTATCGGCAGCAGGAGAGGAGAGGAGAGGGGAGGGGAGAGAAGGCAGATGACCACAGAAAGACAATTTTGAGAAATGGAAAGACAAATCAAAATGTTTTTATAATGAAAAAGGAACCTGTGCAAAATTGGTTTTGATTAATTGTCAGTTAACTGAACTTATTAAATTGAAATTATTTTTCAGAGGGCCACATGAGAGCTCGGTGAGAGAGCAGGGAGGTGTCAAACTCACATTGCTGCCAAAGTTTGGTGTCAGGTCCACCCAAGCAGGGAAAGCAAGAGGGAAACTGTCTGCCCAGCCTTTGCTCAGCCACTTTCCTGGGGGCTATTGGGGGATAACAGTAATGCTGGACTGGGGTACTCCAGCAGAATCTTGTGCTAAATTACCTGTGGGGCACCTCGTCCCCATCTCTTCACACAGGAATGCTGAGCCACTGGAGCCTGTGCTGTCACCCCTGTGCTGCTGTGCTCAGCTGCTGCTGGGCTCCCAGACTGAGCTGCCCAGGAACAGCCAGGATGCCTCAGGCAATCGCCTGCTCAGGGTCACCCAGTGCAGTTCTGCAGCCCTGGAAAGGCCTGGATTGATGGCAGCAAGGTGGGACAGCAGCTCCTGACTGCCAGGACTGAGGATCTGAACCGGCTCCAGGTTCCTCCTGGAAACCCAGCTGGAGTGGGGCACTGCCAGTGATGCTGGGCTGCAGCATTTGCTCCTCAAAGGCAGAGCAGCTCCAAGGTCACACACACAGGAATCTTCAGGGCTTAGTGCTGGGTGAGACTCAGGAACAAGTCCTGGTTTGTAAAAACATCCCCAAATCATCCATGTCAGCGCATTCTTCCCAGGCTGGGTTTTGCCGTGACAGCAGCCTGATTCCTCTGACCTGGAGGATTATTCCAGATTTATGCTGGGATGTGAGAAAACCAAGGACTGATCAGGCCTGATAGGAACAACAGAAGGCAAATCCCAGATGTCTTCCTAACATGTCCCTAATAATTAAAACCTTTTAACATAATAATTTTGCAGACAGATTTATCACAAATGGTCTGACAGCCAGTCTGCTCCTGGAAATCAACCCTCCCATCTCCAGCTGGGAAGAATCCACAATACAGGGCTTTCATGATGGCCAGTCCCAGTCCCCTTGGCTTGATGGTGCCTCTCCCAAGAAAGGTGAAGTCAAAACAGTCTCAGGCACTTCAGATCCTTGGGGCAGTCTCCTGAAGATTTAGGTGGGCAACTTTCAACCTGCAGAAGCTGTTTCCCAGGAAATGATGAGCACTCACTGAAACTCCATGGCAGTGCCATTGCCTCAGATCCTTGAGGATCAATTTCCACATGGATCACTCGAGCTGTGCTCTTGGCAAGGTGATGTGATTCTCTCCTGTGTAAACAGCCATAACTTCAGAATTACTCAGGAAAGACAAGAGACCTCAAGAGATGTTTAAATGACCAACTGTCTCATTAATCAGACACAAATGCAAGCACAGCAAAGGCTCTGGTTGCTGAGCTGGAAAATGCTTAAATTTATGTATTGAGACAGCAGGAATAGTGGATCCCAGTCTGGGACTAGGAGGTCCAAGAGCTGGGATGTGGCCATGCTGGCAACTGGCTCTGGAGTGCTGCTGGCCTGGGCACCCATGTCCTGCACTTGAGTTTTCTCCTGCCTCACCTGAGCCAAGCTCAGCCCTTCCAGCAGTGGGAATCAGAGCCCAGGAGTATCCTGGGAGCTGGACCCTGCATTTGCCACAGAGCTGCTCTGTTTGGGATTGTGGCACCAATCTGTGTCTGCCTTGGCCAGCGGGAGCACGGGCACGGAGCACCGGGATGTGTCTGTATCACTGAGAGCTACAGCAAGGCTGTGCCATCCATCCTCCCAGGTTGCCATGCCAACAAAGAGGAGACAAGAACCGATGTAATTTGCAGAATCACCCTCTTGACATAAAATCCAAGCAGCTTGTGAGAAGTAGGGTGAAAGATGTCAAGGGATCAGGGAGAGGCTCTCGGTGCCTCTCTGCATCCAGTGTATGGCTGTGTTCCATTTCCCAGAAAGGATTCTGACACCTTTGCTGCAGAGCTGGAAGCACAGGACCCAGACACCAGCCCATGGGAAGATCTCCTGGCAGTGGGAAAGCAGCTGGGAGCCCGTGGGAAATCTCAGTACAATGTACCTCGGCATGTGGTGCTGTGACGACCTGGCTGGGGCACTGACCCGATGTTTGGAGCTGCCTCAGGAGCTTCAGCCTCCTTCCCCTTTGCAAGGAGAGTGGGGAGAGAAATGGTGGAAGTTGCAAAGCCATTTGCAAAGCCATTTGCAAAGCCATCCTTTCTGCTCTTCATCCCCTTATTGTCATACTTGAAGGCAGCTGGGACTATGGATGATAAAGACTCAGCATTGTTCCTCTGACCAGATTCTGCCTGAACTTGCAGCCCAAGGAGGTTCTTTCCCTGGAGAGATATCCAAAGGGCTGGAAGTGACTGCCTGTGCCGAAGGTCTTGCTCAATAGCTGATCACATCCATGAAGCACAATCCATCATGTCCAGTCATCCCTGGAGCCCTCCAGGTTTGCCTTTCTGAGTGCATATCCTGTTTGTATCCTACAGAATGGCACTGGAAACTCCAGAGCTCCCTGCTGTGCTGCCAGCAGCGGGGTTTGCCCAGTGGGGAACAGAGCATGGGGCCACCTGTGCCATCTCCTTGTGGCCACTTGCGGGTGTCCCCCAACCAGGGAGGTCAGAGAGGTTAAAAAAAAAATAAAATTATTTCCTCAGACATCCTGTGGTGATGCTCCATCTTCTCTGCAGTGGCTTCAGCTCCTTGCTTTCTTTCCACCTGTGTGCAGTTGCCCTCTGTGCTCCAGCCTGGGTCACACTCACTGCAGACACCCTGTGTGTGCTCCAGCCTGGGACACACTCACTGCAGACACCCTGTGTGTGCTGCCTGCCTGGGACACACTCACAGCAGACACCCTGTGTGTGCTGCCTGCCTGGGGCTCTGCTCCAGCCTGGGGCTCTGCTCCAGCCTGGGTCACACTCACTGCAGACACCCTGTGTGTGCTGCCTGCCTGCCTGGGGCTCTGCTCCTGCCTGGGGCTCTGCTCCTGCCTGGGTCACAGCAGACACCCTGTGTGTGCTGCCTGCCTGCCTGCCTGGGGCTCTGCTCCTGCCTGGGGTCCTGCCTTGCCACAGCCATGGATGTGGCAAACGAGCCATGGGGCCCCAGTATCCAGAGCAGCTGCACAACATTTAATTCCATGTTCCTGCTTCAGCCTCTGATCTGAAATCTGAAGAAATACAGATTGCTTTTGGAAGGGGTTTTGGGGTTTTCATGGCTGTCTGGAGCACCTGGGATTACAGGATCAGGTCAGAGCATCTCAGCACTGTGCTGCCATCACCACCAATCAATATCCCAAATTACCTCTTCACACCAAAGGTGCTGTGCTAATTTTCATGGATCCCCTGTATTTCATGCCCTTGGTGTCCTGTCATGCACTGGTAGTTTTAGCCCACAAGCTGGAGTGCAATATGCTTATGAGTAATAGCATCTTATTGGAGTGTAAAGATGTTCCTATTTCGCTGATTTATCCTGCACTTAAACTAATTCAGAATTCACTTACTTCAGAAGTACTGGAAGCAAAATGCTCTCTGTAAATAGCCTCGCTTTTCTAAACTGATATCACTGAATGGGAAGATGGAATAACTCGCACTATCTATTTTCCCTCAGAGGGAGCATCGCTGTATTATTTTGACTGTTTTCCATAATGAGAGCTATAGTTGATTCTTCTCTAAGAAAGGCTCGTGGTCTGGGAAGGACTATTTGACCTTCATGGTGGAGTCTTTAGAAACTCTAGTCAGGTGAAGCTGAAGTTTGTTTCAGCAGCATCCACTCTCCTTCCAGCCCCCTGCACAGCAGGTTCTGAGTCCCACAGTGCCCGACTGCAAGCACTAAGCCACTTGCTTTGGCTTTTAGCTTTTCCTTTCCTTAAACATTCCCAAGTCTCTCTGACGTTTATGGGCTATCACTTCCCATGGAAGGAAGCCTGCACCTGGCCAGGAGAGGTTGCACAGAGATTTGCTGTGAAAGAGTCACAGCTGCAAAGGGGGAGACAGGGAAGGGACAGGGACAGTTCCCAGCTCACTGCTGGCCATTCGTGGGACAGGGACAGGGAGAGCAGGTGGGAAAGGGCACAATGATCCCTGCACAGGTATTTTCACCTCCATCACAGTGTCTTTTCCTTGCCCTGTCCTGAACTCTGGCCAGGACACAGCTGCCTTTCCTTCTGGGCCACTGCTCCAGTTTGGAGCCAGTCCAGGAGCTCCCCAAATCCATGCTGGGGATTGGAGAGGTGCTGGGAGCTGAGTGCCACAGAAAGGACAAACCTGGCCCATGCTGGCCATGCTGCTGGGGCTGTTGGAAGAGGGACCAGAGGCACGGAGGGGTGATGAGAGCTGGGGGCTGCTGGCTGGTCCTGCTGCCACAGCCCTGGTGGTGGCCAGCTGCCATCGAGGCCAAGCCCTGGTGCTCCCAGCCAGGGGGTACAGAGGAGGAGGAGGGTACAGGGAAGCACAGCAGGGCAGGGGGATCAAGTGCAGCCTGGTTGTGGCCCTGACAGCCCTGAAAGGAGGTGGTGTGAGGACACAGGGGCTGTTCCCTGGGATCTGTGGGCTGGAACTGCAAGTAACACCCTGGCCTGACATGCACTGACACCAACTTGCCCAGTCAGGCTCCCAAATGAAGCCAAATGTTTTTTACGTGAGTCAGTTCTGCCTCCTCCTGCAGCTGGACAGGATCACAAACTGAAAACATTTGCTGTGTTCTCACAGCAGGGGATAAGCCCAGGTTGCAGGATCCATCAGAGAGGAGGACATGTGCAAACACCCACTTTGTTTCCTGGTCCTCATCATCCCTCAATGCTCTGTCCTCCAGAGCAGGACTGCTCCATCTCTGGCAGCCATGGGATGGGTAATATAATCTCCAGAGAATGCTTCCAGCCTCAATCCCAAGTGAAATAATTCAAAATCCTGAAAGAAAGAGCCCCTCAGGAGCCAAGAGAGCAGAGCCCTGCCAAGGAGGTGGCATGGGTGTTTCTGAAGAATAAATCTTAGTGGTAGTACACTGGGTACCTTGTTACCAGGCAGAGTGATAAATTAGGCAGCTCACGGAAGAGCTACAGAAATTATGAGGTAGGTGGAGGATCTATCTAATAAGCAGGGATTACATTACTGAAATCAGCAGGGCTTGGCTGAGTGGCAGGTGAGGAGAGAGAAGGAACCATACAGGGAAGGGGAGGGATGAGAGAGAACAGATCATTTCCAGGGACTCACACTGGGCATTGCTGCTTCCAGCAAAGGGCAGCAGTGACTGTCTTTGCTCCATGGGCCAAGAAGGCCATGTAAGGGAGAAGGAAAGGGAGAAGAAAAGCAGCTTGGCTGCTGCTCAGGGGGAGCTGATTCCCCTTGAACTCATGGCTGCAGAGACTGGACTGGCTATTTCCTCTCTGCAAGCTTTGACAGTGCCTGAGGAGCAGCTCAGCACAGCCTGTGGAGCTGGGAGGCTGCAGGCCTGCAGTGGCACCTGCCTGTGGACAGTCCTTGCTGGCCCGTGAGGAGGCACAGGGGGTGTCCTGCACCGGGGCATGGACTGTGCAGGGCTGCAGCATGAGCCCCTCTCCTTGGGCAGCCAAGCCACCCAGCCTGGCAGCTCTGGTGTGCCTCACACAGCCGGTGAAGGGCATTTTAGAAAGCACTGAAGGTGTTGGTGAAACATTTCTAATCCAGCTCAGCCCTGAGCTGGCAGAGAGGGAGCAGCAGCTCGGGAGCTGTGTCCCAGCAGAGCAGGACCCTGTGGCCAGGGCTGCTGAGCAGGGTGCCACAGCCTCTGTGTCTCCATCTGCATCTCCCCAAGGAAACAGCAGGCTGGCCCTCCACAGCAGCACCGGAGGGCAGAGGGCTGGCTGGGGAAAGTGAGGGGGAGCAGGGGGAGCCCCAGAACTGCAGGGGGAGGTTTAGAGGGAACAGATCTGTAATTCAGCTGTTCAACAATGGAAGGAAAATTTCCTGGCTTCAATCTTTCCTTGATTTTCCTAAGGGCTTGTTTGTCCCAACAGTGACAGAAGAAAGCAAAGACCCTGCAGCTCCTGCAGTCCCCGTGTTTGCCAAGCCGATTGCTGGCACAGTGGGAGCCAGGGGATGTTCAGCACCTTTGAGTGTGCCAAGACAGACTTGAGGAGCTGGTGGGACCTTGAGGGACCATTTGTGTCACCCGTGAGTGCCCTTTTCCCCCCTGCTCTCACCTCTGCTAGCACACTCCTCTCAGGCTGCCTGGCTTTCCCTCTGGCTCACACTTCCAGGACTATACCCTGGATAAACCATCTTGCACAGCACATTCCTGGCACATCCATTTTCCTAAGTCCAAGAGCTGTTTTTGTATAGCAGCTGTGAACAGCATATCAGTGAAACAGTGGGTTTGGTGCCTGAGCAGCTTGTCCAGTGATGTCTTCTTCCACCTTTGTAATTTTAGGTCAAGGAAATGAATGTAGGTTCCCAGACTGTGCAGTTTGGATCACAGGAGCTGCTACTAACAACCATCAGAATTATCAATGATTCTAAACCTGAAGCTGTTTCCATGAATGAGAAAATGGTTTGACAGAGTGGAAGGCCACTGCAAAACATTTTGAGTGCCTTCTTTGACTGGAGTTTAAATGTCATTGTAGTTTTATTGGGGTTTTTTTTGTTATTCAGTATATATTTACAAACTTTATTCATTCCCTGAAGGATGTAGAGCACTGTATACATCAATCCACTTCTTTTCAAGATGTTTCATTGCTTCTGTTGACAAATAAATAATGAGGAGGAACTATGGGAGGTTAGCCTCTGAAGTTTCCTAAAAAATATATTCCTAGTGTTTGTAAAAGCCAGGAAATTGAGGTGATAATCTCTGGAATTTAGTCCTTAGCAGAAGCAATAATTGGAATATTGGCATGTAGAGATTCTCAGGCCAGAGACTCTCCTGCAGGGACCACATCCTGGCTCACAGCTGGGCCCAGTTCTTTACAAAGAATTCCAGTTGCAGTGTAAAGCCTTCCAAGAAAAGTGTCCTGTGATATTCCTTCACAAATTATTACAAAAGGAAATTACTGTCCTTGTTAAAATACACCCTTTTTATTGCACTCAAATGAGTCCAATTCCAGATTCTCTTCAATGGATCTTGTTAAGCCTTTGATAGATTAGAGAGCCCTTTCCTGTTAGAGGGCTCCTGCTCTGATCGGTGCTTGTGAATGACAACAGGAGCATGGAACTAGAAGGGACAGCTTGGGCCATCAAATCCCATTTCTCTGCAATTGCTGGCAATGATGTTATAAAGTCCATTTCAAACTCAATCTTAAAACTAATTGCATACCTTGCCCCCAATGCTTCTCTCAGGAATCTGTTCCAGAACAACATTTCTCCCACTGTTAGAAACCACCTGATTTCCAGCCAAAAGTTATTTGTGCCAACTCATACCTCTTTGTTTTTGTGCCAGCACAGACTATTAACTGAGGCCATTTTCCTCCTTTCTTGGTGCTCATCTGCTTGTGTGCTTAGAGAGTAGGGACATGATCCCCAGCTCCCCTCTCACTTGACCAAATATGCCCAGGTCCCCCTCAGATGGGCTCTGCAGCCTGAAGATGTCCTTGGAGGCTGACTCTGCCCTGCTCCTCTCCCAGTTTCTGTTCCTGGAGCAAAGGTGTGAGAATACTGGAGTAGACAGCCCCATGTCTGAGCAGTGAGTGTGCCAGCACTCAGCCATCTCAGCCTTGGAGTTCTGCTTCCCCCCATGAGCCAGGCCAGTAGCCTTTGCACAGCACCAGCTGGGGCAGCACCACCTCTGAAAGGGCTTCTATGACACACAGCTCTGACTGGAGCCTGGTCATCAACCTGTGCAGCCAAACCCTGGCAGCTGGAGCAGGGAAAGGCTCTCAGCTGCCTACCATGACTTACTGCCAGATGTCCCCATAGCCAAGATTCTGGGACAAATCTCAGCACGGCTGTCCCTGTGGAGGTGAGAGCATCAGAGGTGCATTGCCCAGGTGGGGAAGCCACGAGTCACTCCAAGTGATGGGAACTTAGAAAAAACTGTATGCAAGGGGTGGCTGCTCCATGGTCACCCACAACAGAATTCCTTCCCCTTTGTCAAAATCAACTGATCTTGATCTGTGCCAAAATGTGGGGCATGAACTAGGTGTTCCACCTGACCAGTCTACCCAGGCAATTCCCAGTTGGCCTTGCTAGACTGGCCGCTGTGCCTGCCTGGGAAGTGCTCCCATTGCTAATTGATGTGCCTTGGAGAGGCAGGGATGCAGGGTAAATACAGAAGCCTTTAAGAGCAGAACTGTCAAATAAAGTGTTACACTCCATCAGTTCCTATTGCATCCATGGCTGAACAGCACTAGCCAGCATTGGATAACACTCAGATCTGCTCATGGATGCGTTTGACATCCGCGCAGGAGAAATACACACTCCGTGATGAATCAGGAGCCAGAGCCCAGCAGCAGGCATTTAAGGCTGAACCATTTGTTTTAGAGGACTTTACATTCTGGTTATAAAATTTCCTCTGTGTTGGAAGCTGGTGCCCAAGAAGAAATTGTCTCTCTGTTCTGTGTGGTTTGCTGTAAATCCTGTTAGTCTCCTGTGCAGCATGTCATGGGGACCGGAGCCACAGGGATGTCAAGCTGAGGAATTCTGCTAAGCACTGCAGTTTGGGTGTGTTCTCAGTGTCAGAAAGACCAAAGCACTGTGACTTCATTAAATAGAATCTAGTTTGAGATTTATTTTATTTTTGAAACTGAAAACTATTTGGGTTTTGGCTTGGGTTTGGTTAGGGTTTTTTGATACTGGGAAACTCGAGAGCAGGCTTGTGGCTGCCAGCAGGCTTTCAGTGGGTTCTCCAGTTTGGGATTAATGTATCTCCATGTATGAGAAGCATTCTCTCAAGGTAAATCCACACATAGCAGAAGAATTCTATGAGAGGCCATGTGTATGTGCTAAGCAGAGCAGCCAAGTGAACCTGCTCTGCCAGGGCTTCCTGGGAGCGCCCGTCTGTCCCCAGCCCTGCAGTGTGACCCACACTGCACCTACTGGGATTCTCACCTAAGGTTCAAGCCTGATTTCTGAATTTGCAGCAGCTCAGGCTGTCCAGGAACACCCTGTGCTCCTCCTGGTCAGTGCCTGAGGGATGCCTGAGGCCAAGAGATGCTGCCTGGGGCAGCTGTGCCGCTCCTGCAGCGCTCCTGGGACACTGCAAAAGGCAGCGCTGCGAGTGGGGGCATGTGAGGTGTCGCTTATGTCGGCTCGAGTTGGTCCCCAAACATTCACATTACTGTAATGCAGTTTAAAAGGAATACACAAGTTACAGGAAATGATTTACAGGACTCAAGACACTGCATTTCAGAGGTCTCATGTGTGCCATAAAAAATATATTATAAAGGAATTATCTCCATCGGAACTGGCGCTGCACAGGGAGAACACATGTCCAGTTGAGAGCAGCATTGAGCTTTTGTTCATTATGGGAAACATTGGTGCTTTTCCTCTTTTTTTATGAATACATTTCTCAGCTCTGGGTAGCTACCTAATATTGGCACTTAATTTTTGTTTCCAAATGTTGCTTTTGCAATGAGACCAAGCATAGCTGGGACTCCAAAGGCACATTGCTCTGGTGGAGCTGGCAGGAAGTTTAGGAAAGCAAACTGCCAGCTCTTCAAGGAGTTAGTCAATGTGACCCCTGGGAAACTGCCCTCAGGGATATGGAGCAGAGCAGAGCTGGCAGGTCTTTAAGGGCACTTTCCATAGAGCACTAGAGCTCATGATCCCCAGGCACAAGAAATCAGGCAAGGAAGGCAGAAGTCTGACATGGCTGAGGTGGGACCTGCTGGTCAGCGTTGAAGGGAGGAATGAAATGCACAGGCAATGGAAACAGGAAGAGGTATCGTGGGAAAAGTATAGAGAAACTGCCTGCTTGTGTAGGGATGGAAGCAGGAAGGGCAAGGCTGGAGCTAAGCTTGGCAAGGGACATACAGAATAACAAGAAGGGATTCTACACATATGTCAGCTGAAAAGGAAGGTCAAAGAAAGCAGTGACAGGATAAGGGGGAGCGGCTTTACATTTACAGAGGACAAGGTTAGATTGGATTTTGGGAAGAAATTCTTCCCTGTGAAGGTGGGGAGGCCCTGGCACAGATTGCCCAGAGCAACCTAAGCCCCATCCCTAGAAGTGCCCAAGGCCAGGTTGGATGGGGCTTGGAGCAGCCTGGGATGGTGGAAGGTGTCCCTGCCCATGACAAGGGTTGGACTCTATGACCTTGAAGAATCTTACAATTCAATACATTCCATGGTTCTGTGTTCCCTATGGCACAGCAAGGTTTGGAGATGGGCTTCCCCTGTAAAACCGAGGCCACAGCTCATCAGCTGGGGGAGCACAAGGAAGCTCTGCCAGCTCTCTCCCATCCAACCTCACCTCTGTGTGATGGGATGCACAACCCAGCACTTCCCCAGACTGCTGAGTGGAGAAGTGTCACTGCCACCAAATACTCGTCCTGCTCACAGGCAGGATGAGTTACACAGCATTCACAGATGCATGAGACTGGAGACACAGTCTGCATTTTCCCAGTGCTGGCTCAGAAGCGCAGCTCTGGCCTTTGTTTGTGTGAACATATAGCTGCTCTGCACCTTTTGCTACTGGGGTCGGGTGCTGGCTCTTTCTGTGATCTGCTGGCCTCAGGTAGTGCTGGCAGTGCAGTTGCACAAGGTGAGGTTGGTGCTTGTTCACCTGTGAGGGTTTTAGCAAACGTCCTTGTTCCTCCGTTCATGTCTGTACATGGTTCTGCTGTGGGGCAGGATGCCAAGGGCTGTGACATGTCCCAACATCCCAGGGCAACACTCACGATGGAGAGACTCCTGGACACCCAGACGAGGTATAGGAGAAAGCTGAGAGACAATAATACATTCCTTCCCCTCACAAAATACATCCTAAAGCCAAACCTGAGAACTGGAGGTGGGAAGTGACAAAACGTGGAGCTTGAAAGAGGTGATGGCTGCTCCAGAAAACTGTGAGGAGGGAGGCTGTCAGCCCTAGGCTGCTCCACCAAGGCTGGGGACAGAGTTCCTGGAAGAGCATCATGCGTGGGTGCAATTGGCCTCGTCTACTAGCGCAGCTCCTGGCACCTAAACTATGAACCCTCCATGCTCCAAATTGAGTTCCTGCCTGCCCCTGCCCACGGTCTGCCACCTCTCCTCAGGATCCCAGGAGGAAGCAGGCTGCCCTAAGTTACTGTCCCCAAAGGGCCAGGGCCGAGGGGCCCTGCTGTGCGGGGCTGTCCCAGCGGAGCTGTGCCAACAGCCGGACAGAGCCACGGGCTGCGGGCAGAAAAGGCTCCGGGGGAGGTGGGGGGGAGCAGGCCAGAACACGGGGCCAAGGAGCTGTGGCGCGGTGACTTTTGCAGGGGAAAAGGAGGAGGATTTGTAGGGTACAGCTGACTCTGGCCCTGTTTCTGAGGCCCCGCGCCGTGAGCGCTGCCACGAGTGGATGCGGCACGGCGGGAGCCTCTGGGCAGCAGAAGGGGCAGACGGGGCTGGGGCAGGCGGGGCTGGGGCAGGGGGGGCTGGGAGAGCCGAGGGCAGGGGGAGCCGAGGGCAGGCGGGGCAGGGGCAGCGGAGGGCAGGGACAGCCCGGGCCGGGGCAGCGGAGGGCAGGGACAGCCGAGGGCTGGGGCAGCCGAGGGCAGGGACAGCGGAGGGCAGGGACAGCCCGGGCAGGGGCAGCGGAGGGCAGGGACAGCCCGGGCAGGGGCAGCGGAGGGCAGGGACAGCCCGGGCAGGGGCAGCGGAGGGCAGGGACAGCGGAGGGCAGGCGGGGCTGGGGCAGGCGGGGCAGGGGCAGCCGAGGGCCGGGAGAGCCGAGGGCCGGGGCAGCCGAGGGCAGGGACAGCCCGGGCCGGGGTCTCGGTGCCGCCGCCGCTGTCCGCGGTGCTGCCCGGCCCGGCGCGCTCCCCGCGCTCTCGGCGGCGGGGCCGGGGGCGGGCCGGGCCCTCCCCGCGCCGGGAACGCGCTCCCGCCTCCCACCCGGCACAAAGTTTCGCGGCAGGAACTCGGGCGGCAACAGTGCGGAGCCGCTGGCACCGGAGCGCGGAGCCCGAGCGCCCCGGTGCCCGGCGGGGGCCGGCGGTGACCGTGCCATGCGGGGCCCCCCCCCACCGGCGGCGGCGGGGCGGGCGGGCAGCGGCGCCCCATGCGGCTGGGGCGGCCGGGCGGCGGCTGACACCATGTGCGCCCGGTGCCCGGGGCGAGGAGCGGGCAGCAGCCATGTCCCCCCCCGCCCAGCCGGGGCTGCCGGGCGGGCGCGGCTCTAAGGGGCCCCCGGCGCGGAAGCTCCTCTGCATGTGCAGCCTCTCCCTGTGCCTCACCTACCTGTGCTACAGCCTGATGGGGGGCACCGGTCCCGCCGCCCTGCGCTCCCCCGCCGCCCTCCCCGGCTCGGCGGCCCCCGGAGCCCCGCGTTCCCCCAGCGCCTTCCCCGCCACGGTGGCCCCGCGCTCCCCCGCCAGCCCCTCGGGCAGCCCCGGCGCCCCGGCCGCCTCAGCCGCTCCTCCGCCGGCCTCCAACGGCAGCCGAGAAGGGGCGGCGGGCACCTGGCTGCGGGCGCGGCTGGCCCCCGGGGAGGTGATCACGGCACAGAGCGGAGCCTTCGAGAGGGACCCGCAGGAGTCCAGCACCACGGACGAGGAGCTGAGCCGGGCCGGGAGCCCGGGCAGCCGCGGCGGCGGCAGCAGCACCACGCCGGACTACGGGGAGAAGCGGCTGCCGCAAGCCCTCATCATCGGGGTGAAGAAGGGGGGGACGCGGGCGCTGCTGGAGGCCATCCGGGCGCACCCCGACGTGCGGGCCGTGGGCACCGAGCCCCACTTCTTCGACAGGAACTACGAGAAGGGGCTGGAGTGGTACAGGTGAGGCGGGGGACTGCGGTCCGCGGCGGGGGAGGGAGGAATGCGTGTCGGTGTGGGGCGGGGGAAGCTCCCGTGTGCTCCCGGGGATGCCCCGGTACCCCCGGTGGGACCGGGCCGGGGGCTCCGGGACCCCCTGTGTGGCCGGGGCAGGCGGGGGAGCTCGCCGGGGACCGCGCCTGGCAGCGGCGCTGATTGAAAACGCGCTGTTCTGCCGGAAAAGCAGGAAATCTCTAACAACATCCCTCTTAGCTGCTCAGTGTGTGAGCAGACCGCAGCAGTTCAGCTGTACTTGCTGTAAAATACACCTAAATAGGTCGGCAATGAATAATTACTGAAATAAACAAGATCGCAAGTTATTCCAGGTGCTGCTAGGGCTGAAGGGCTAAAGGATGCTGCCTTCATGCCAGTACATGATTTGCTTCACAAATAAGGTTTACTCTTTATTCAACAAGTTCCGTATCAGGAAGGTTTTTTTTTCCGTTGACAAGATCTAATTCTGTTTGTGAAAAAGTCTCTAAATACTATTGTCTGACAGTATTTGTTTCTATTTTAAAGGAATTTTATGTTAAAAGTCCGGGTTATTAGAAAACACTGGACTGCAGTAATGAAGTGTTAAATGTCTTAACATGTTTAGTAAATCAGTGGATTGTGATGGCTCAGTGTTTCTCTCTTTAAACATTTCTGAGCAGAATGCAGCACATCAGAGGAACTTAAAAATTCTTAGTAGCTCTGTAGGTCGCTGTTCAAAGCAAACCATACTGGTTCTTCATAAATAGTGGTCTGTGGCTGAGCTGGTGAAGTTCTTGTTGTGGTTAGTATGGCAGCTGCCTAGTTGCCCTGAAAATGAAGCTAAAAATGAGAGGCAGAAGGCTAGTTACTGCATGGATTATCTGGTCACTCTTTATTAAAATAAAGTACATGGTCTGCATGTCAGGGGTATTTAAAGGTGAGAAACTCCAGGCAGTCTGCTGTGGGGATTGTGGAAGCAAAGTTTTCATAATGCTTGGTGTGGCATGCACTTGGCTCTGGTGAAATGCTGTGGGATTTTCTGGAGGGATTTCAAGAAAGTGGACATCAGCACTGAGAAAGTGAGGTTGTCCCTGAGAGCGTTATTGGTGTGCTGCTCTGATGGGGGTGGGGGGAAGAACTAAAGTAATGGCTATGGTTATTATTGTGTTTATAGGTATAATTTCAGACACAGTATTTTATTGTACTGAATTTTCCTGGAGGAAAGGCTTACCTTGAAAAATAAGTTTAGAAAACTGGCTAGTAGAGGATAGGAAGTGGCATTTAAAAAAAGTTTGGTTTTATTCAAAACAGGAAGCAGAAGATCAAGCACTGAATATATTGAGCAGCTGTTTTTTCACCTTTAAAGTTATGCTACTAGAAAAGGGCTAGTGAGTGGGTGTAGCTCCTCTCGTGGAGTAAGAGGTGCACGCACAGGTTTTCATTTGCAGACTGCAGTTCGGTATTTTCTATTGCTGCAGCAGCTCTCTGGTGTGTGCAGCTCATTTCAAGCCCTGGAGCTCTGCTGCTGGGGCAGGAGAGGTGGGAGAACAGGCTGGGGCAGCCTCGGTGTGTGAGGGTCTGGGCAGAGCAGGCTGTGGGACGGCTGCTCTGGGTACAGGATAAAGAAATGGCTTTGGTGCTGTGTGCCATTGCAGCCCTGCCTGCCTGACCTGCACTTATCTTCACACCTGCCCAAGCCAAACACGTGCTTCTCCTCCCCTCCTTCCAGGAGTGTTCAGCCTTGGAGGGGCAGGACACTGCTGCTGCTGCTGTTCTGTGCCTCAGCAGCTGCCACAGCTTCCCTGGGGCTGTACTGGTGCCAGGCTGTTGGCATGGACTGGCTTTTAGTGCCATACAAACACAAACCAAAAGTGCAATGGGGAAAGATCGCCGTCCATCCCAGCAGTTCTTTCTTCCTGACCTTCTCTGAGATTACCTGATTGAGTGCACCAGGGAGGCTGACAGCTCATGGCTGTGTCCCAGGTAGAGTAACTGGAGATTTTCTTTCCCTATCCAGAGTATTGTCAATGTTTTTTTAGCAAAGAAGCAACTATTGAAGTTTTTACCAGCATTTCCTTATGGTGACTTCTGCATTACACAGTGAGCTTTTAACACGGTCAGGCTTTTTCTTACGTAGTGAAATAAGGGCATGGCAGAGCTTCAGGGTTCCTTGCTTTGTTGTTCAGTCACAAGATTATCTCCCAGCCTCGAGGAGCTGGAGGAAAGGGAAATGCCTCCTCCACCTTGGTTTCTCCACCTGTGAAATGGAGACAGCACCAGGGCATTGCTATTTTTTGTGTGTACTCCATATTACCTGTGTCTTTGCTGCCTTGAGACTGAAAAGCCCTAAACACTCTGGGTGTCGGGTCCAGGATCTCTCTCAGTGGCTGGAGTTGCTGCAAACACTGGACCAGGGGACACCAGCTCTGTGCTGCTGGGCCAGGATGGCAGCTCCACACTGCCTGCTCTGGTATTTCCTGGGAGCCTGTAGGGAAAGCTGAAGGTTTGTTTGGTGTCTCTGATGCCTTTAGCTCATTTCATGTGGCAATTGCAAACAGAGGTCTTCCCACATACAAATTGGTGCAAACTGGGCCAACACTGGTTTTGGTTAGTTTCTGTTACGTTGCCAGAATTGTTTGTGTGGTTGTGGTTGTAGTTTATGATTCTGTCTGTCCTCATGCTGGGCTGTCTGAAGGACAAGTTCCATGGCACAGCTTTCCTTAAACGACATCCAATCTTCCTGTGCTGTTCCTTTGTTGTCTTTAACTTGCTCCTTCCTTCCCCAGGACATGCCATCTTTCCTGCAGGAGCTGCTGCTGATTTTTAGGCAGTGTCCAAGTGTCCCCCTGTGCTGACGTGCCCAGGCACAGAGTGATCTCCGCGTGTCCCCTGCAGCCAGGCTGGACTGCAGGCATTTGCTCTCTCCAGTGCGATGCTCATGCCTCAGTGGGCATCTCCCATGCCATGAGCTCTGCCCTGAGCTACCCGGCATTTGGAAAAGCACCAAGAGCCTTTCTCAGAGCACAAAAAGGATGGCAGGATGACAGAGAGGCCTCTGAGGCTGGGGAATGGAGATTACATCCACAAATGCTCATTACAAGCACAGGCTCAGCATTTGGGACACGCCTGAGTTCCCTGCCTGGGCGTGGATCAAGGGCACACAATTGTGCAGGGATGTTGTGGAAAATGGGAACTACAAACTGCCTGCAGTGTCCAGCAGCTGGGCAGGTTTGTCCCCTTGTGGTGCTAGAGGCCTTGGTTTGTTCTCAGGGAGGAGAGGACCCCGGGAGGTGGGCAGGGGTCTGCAGGGGAGCCCTGGAGCCGGTGTGGTCCCAGTGGCTTTGTGTGACTGGAGAAGGAGGGGGATCCTGTTTGGCCCCGCCCTGTGGGTGGTGCACCGGGGTCACCTGGGCAGGTGCCGATACCTCGGGATGCTCAGATGCTGCTGGAAACTGGTCTGGGGATTTTGGAAGAGAAATGCTGCAGGTGGCTGTGTGAAGGGAGTGGGAGCTCCGAGCGCTGGCAGGGAGGGGTTTTAGTTGTGTCTTTCTGCTGGTACAAATGACCAGCACAGGAGACCTCATCCCTGGGGCACTCCTGAGGTTTTCTGAGCCGAGGGGAGCAGCCCAGTGCTCCCAGCTGCCTGCAGACTCAACACAGTGATGGGGTTCAGTTCTGTCATGTTACGCTTTCAAGGCTATCTTGACATCCTGCCTTTAGCAGAAAAACTGAGCTTCTCTAGCAGTATTTTGTAAACAAACTTGCAGTGTTAACACAAATATGATTTACATAACAGAAAGAGAATACCTGATAGTGGTGAGTTGAAATTGAGTTTTAAGGTTTGCTGATTTGAAGAGTTAAATTCTGTGTGTACATGCACATTGCTTTACTCCTTGCTTCCTCCTCAGTGGAGCCCTGATGGAGAGGCTGCAGCAATATCTGTGATGAGATCACATTCCCCTGTCTGCCCTGGGCCTCCAGTGCTGAGCACTTGCACAGGGTGTAGCTGTGTGCGTGGAGTGGCCCCAGTGCAGGAGCAGTCACCATGACAGGCAGTGGAATGGCTTGCATGTCTAATGCTATTTGCACCGCCTGTCTGGGTTTTTTGGAGTGTTCTCCGGAGCAGTCAGGCCTGTGTGTTATTTGGTGAGCTCTGCCCTCGTACAGATAATGAATAATGCCATGACAGGGAGCTCTTCTCTCGGTAATAAACACGTGCTCAGCGGTTCCGTGGAGCCGTGGCTCTGGAGCTGCTCCTCGCAGTCACATCCCTGTGTCTGTGTGGGGGAGGCAGCTGTTGTGTGTTGTTATTTCTGCCATGGGGCCATCTCACCTTCCTTCCCGTGCTGACCTGGTGGCTGGGGCAGTGGGGCCACCCCTGCATGCCCAGGGATGATCCAGCCTTGGAGCACCTGGCTTTTGCCGTCAGCTTTGGCTGCTGGCAGGAATCGTGTCCAGGGATGTGGAGGGGGACCTTTTTCAACATCCCCTAACAGCTGTTGGGGAGCAATAGCCTGGGGCCATTTCAGCCTCATCCCACCTAGTGTCACCTTGCTGTGGGCTGTACCTCGCTGTGAGCTGTAATTGTGTTGCTGGGTAATGCCTGTGCTGCTCTCATCGGCTCAGGGCATTCAGGAAATCAAACCCTTTCCATCAGGGCTGTGAGCCTGTGCTGACGGCACTGTGGGAACACCTACAATGGGCGGATGGATTGGGGTCTGCTGTTGCCCACAGGCACTGCTGCAGATCCTGGGAACTGCTGTGTTTCTCTGCAAAAAGCCTTCCCAGAGTATTGTACCCACTGCACTTCTGGTAACTTAGGGAAAGTGTATTGATTTTGTTTCTGGGCCCTGCTGTGAGCTGGCTTTTGCTGAAATGTAGTGACTCAGCTGCCTCTCTCCTCTGTGGATCCAGTGTATTGGACTTTGCTGACACCTGGGTGGGCTGTGGGCTGGGGACTGTGAGCAGGGGTCAGGTTTTGTGCTGGCTGGCCCCAATGGTTCACCCATCTGGGGACTGACGAGAGGCCATTCCAGCAGCAGCCGTGGATTTTCTTCTGCATCCTGCAGCTACTGCAGTGAATCTGTTGTGTGCCAGAGCTGGGGGTCTCCTGCCTTGAGTGCTGGGCCAGGGGTACTGACCCTGCACCCTTACTGGGCAGCAGTTGTCTTCCTCCTTTCTGCTGGGTTTTAGCTCCAGGAATGGGATGAAGGAATGAATTGTGTCTATTTGCAGTGTTTTATCACCTGATGATGGTTATCCACATGCTGCTCAGTTGTAGCCATGGGAATGGCAGCTGCTCTCAGCACCTGCAGCCCCTGTGTGCTGCTCTGGCTCTTCCTGCAAAGAGAGTGAGAGAAAAGCCAGGGCCAGCACTGGCAGGAGGGATCCAGAGCAGCTCCTGCAGGGCTTGTCACTGCTTCTGCCTCCATGTGAAATGTATTTGCAGTTGACTGAGGGCACAAAGCACTGAGAGAAAGGTGGGAGCAGGACAGGGAGGCAGCAGGGTGCTCTCTGTGCCCCTTGGCAGCCGCCAGGCACCGGCTCCCCTCTGCCTTGGCTGGGAGGTGTCTGACCCCATTCCCTCAGAAGGGTGGAGTGACCAGGGTGACATCCCACCACCATGCCCAGCTGGGTTCTGCCCTGTTCCCACTCTGATCCTGGCATGTGTGGGGAGCCTGGGAACAGGAGCAGCCACACAGCTCCCTTGGGAGCGCTGTGGACTCAGGGCTCTGCACCCCAGCCACACAGGTTGGGGACACCTCTTCCAGTGACTGTTGGAACATGCCTTGGAGCATGTAGGAAACTCACACGCCCTGAAATCATCAAACTGTTGCACTGTAGTCTCAAGAACATCCTTTCTCTAGGATTTTGCTCAATAACCCACTTTGTAAACACTCTGGTGCTTTGCTGCTAACGGTTTAAGTGTTATCTGTGGTGTCAAAGTTTGTGAGCTTTGCTCTCTTTGTGGGTGCAGTACTACTCGTGCATGTAGAGTTACAGAAAACTCAGAAACAGGCCTGGGGAAACACAGCCCCTTGGAGAAGCAAAAGGGGAAGTGTTGGGTGGTCGTGATCTCTGCTTTAAATGATGCACCTGACCCCTGCTTGCTCCCTGGCTCAGCAAGGCTCACTCTGCTCTGCACCGAGCCTGGACTGGCAGAGAAGGAACAACAGCTTCTCAAAGAAAGTTATGAGCAAAGGCTTCAGATTTTCAGAGTCAAAATTCCAACACAAATTTGTGACACCTTGTATCGACAAAGGTCAGAGTCTTATTCTTTTCATGGGTTTCTTTTACCTCTTCTTGTCATGGGGACTCCTTTTCTCTGAGTCATTATTTCATGCACTTCAGCAGAAATTTTATTGCTTTGGGGGCTGGGCTGGTTCATGTGGGACATTTTTCACTGCCGGAGTGTGATACACAGAGGTAATTTCTTTCAAATGATTTCTGCTTGAAGTGCTTTGAATGAATTGCAAAGGGTGTGAGGGTATGAGCATGAATGAATGGCTGAAACATTTGTATGGAGTCCAGGTGAGGAACCTGCATGATCAAACTTTCCAGAGCATCCAGTGTGGATATTGTAATTTCACTGCCGTGTGCATGTGAGCAGCAGTTCATTTTAGCCTTTTAATCCACTTTTAAATAAGTATTATTTAGGGGTGTATAAGGTTTAAATTGGTTTCCCAAAAGTTTAAAGGAAACCCCAGAATTACAAGAGTCTATTCAATCACAGTGAGAAATTCCTGTTTAGATCAAAAGTACCTGTGGAGGGCATGGGGGGAGTGGCTGGGCAGGACTGGCCCTGACCCTGCCAAGAGCAGCTCCTGTCCCTGGCCATGGCCAAGCTGCTGCCCAGACACTGCTCCATGGTGCCACATGGGAGCTGCTCCCTCCATTTCTTGTTTAGGTAGCTGCAGTTTCCAAGCTGAAGGAGAGTGTTGAAAGCTGACTGTAGAAGGCTGGGAAAAAGATTCATACTTATGAAAAGGAAGAGGAAAAAAGCCAAAAAAACAGCCCTCAAAAAAACCCTCCAACCTTTTATTTTTTCAGTCTCCCATTTCCCTCCCCAGTGTCAACACACCAATTTAGTAAATGTTGCAAGGCACAGTATTTCCCCCCTTGTCATATTATACATCCAGGCATCAAGGATGGATCATAAACTTGCTCTTTATGGCTTTAACATTTCAATTGCTAGTCACATTTTATGTAAATGAAGGTATTTACCTTGACAAGCTCTCCTGTGAAGTACAGTACTTCTTTACAGAATATATTTGGCAATATAAACAGGCCAAAGGCTGGGGGTGGATGCAAAATTCACAATTGATTTTTACAGCTAAGTAGGATCCTCCCAAAATATACTGGAGTTGTCTGCTCCAATCTTGTCAGTGACTGGAGAAACTGAGGCAGGGGGTCCTGGGGGAAGAGGAAATAGCAAAGGGACATCAGTTATAGCCACCGACCTACTAAACAGAACTAGCTTTGGATAAAAATAACTCCATCTGCCAGACTTTATTTTATGTTGCAGAGATTGCTGTAACACATTTCAAGCCAAAATCTGATTTCTGTTCTCTTCAGAGTCAGGCTGGACTGGCCATGGCCCTCTCCTTTATTAGCGTAATCATTTTGGATCTGAGCAGAGCAGTGCTGTGATAGCCCAGATCCGAGGTTCTCCTTTGTTTTAGAGTGTATTTCCTTTCATCTTGCATTGAGATGGGTACAGTGATATATTTAGTATTAGTGCTCATCCACATCTGCAAATAACTTTATTAGAGCCCAGCTCTGCCCTTTCTGTGTTTGCTCTTGGTGGACACTGATGTGATTTAGCAGAGCCGTGAGCACACTCGTGGGAAGGCAGCATCGGGGCTGGCTGTTAAACCCTGCCTGCATCCCACAGCTCTGGGGAACACAAACCCCCTCAGCCTGTGTGCTGAGCATGGGGGGTGCACCAGCCCCAGGGGCTTTGAGGCTCCTCCAGGTGCTGCTGTGCCCCAGGAAGCTCAGCTGCTGCCCAGCCCTGAGCCCCAGACATGTGGGAAGGGGTCACTTCCCAGCTCAGCCCCGGGTGGAAGGTGCTGTGTCACCTGTGCAGGTGACAAACTGTCAGTAACTCAGCTCTGTTCCTGCCTGTTCAACAGCAAAGTGACTGTTTAACATCCAGAGTGCTGACTGGAGAAATGCTGGTGGCAGACCATGGATCCTGAAGTCATTGCTGCTGGAGGTCTTTAACTGGCTGTTGGTTCATCCCTCCTTGGCTGTTCCTTGGGGAGCGGCAGCATCGATCCCACAGTGCCACTGCCCTGCCCTGTCAGCACTCACAGCTTTCAAGCTCGTTTTAGGACTCTTTATTTGTACCCTTCTAATTCCTGAATTACCAGTCACCACCTCTGCTTTGTGCTCTGTGGCACTGGGGCCTGCAGAGCCAGAGGGTGCACTGGGGGACACTGGTACATCAGGAAAGGGCTCTGGGTACCCTGGGAAAGGGCTCTGCCTCCTTTACATGAGCTGTTCACCTTGCACAGAAAGGCAAATCCAGTCAGGTGTGAACCAGAGGGGCTCTGGAGACCGGCCCATGTGGTAGGGTGGTGATTTTGCAGCATGAGGGAGGATGCTGGGGCCACAGCTGGTGCTGGTGCTGAGCTGTGCCACAGAAAGGAGGATGTAGCATCTGCCAGGGCCTGGCTGCAAAGGGATGGCACACAGCAGTGTTCCTGCTCTGGGTCTTTGCTAATGGCTCCCCCAGAGAAATGGGCACAACCCAGGGCAGCCAGGCACCGCCTGTGGTTACCTGTGTGTCACCCCCGGAGCTGGCTCTGGCAGGACAGACCCCAAAGGGGCTGGCACAGCGTGCAGGGACCCCAGGGCTGCACAGCCCCTGAGATGGGGCAGCTGCTGCTTGGGCTGCTCATCCTGCACTGCCACTGTGGGGAAGAGGCTCCAGCAGCTCCGTCGCTGGTTCTGTTGCACGTGCTGGGATCTGGAATGATAACGGCTCCTTACTCAGCTCAAAATCATCTAGAACCCCTCTAAAAATTGAAACAGTGTGGAAAAATGCCTGAGGCAACAACTTCATTGGTAAACTAAAGCATCTTGCTGAGAATTTCATAGACCCAGCAAATCATAATGCAATTTCCTATGCAAAAAGGGTTTATCTCTATCTAAATATTATTCCGCACCGTTACTCATTGTAGGGAAGTTATTGCTCTCCTAGGTTAACTGATTGAACTTTGGAAATAGAGCTGCAAGCTTATTGTACAGACGGGAGCTTGACTTTTATTGCTCCTAAATTGTAGTGATACTATTAGATGTGAGTAAAATATACACTCTATTAGAAAATATTAAAGTTTGGTACCACTTTAAAATTAAAAAAGATTAAAAGAAGCATTTCTGCAGTCTAGTCCACCATGAAATTTGAGTCTATTTGGTATGTGAAACGTGTGACACAAATAGCCTAACAATTAATCACAAAGGAAGAGCTGGGATGGATTTATGGCTTAAACTACCCTGGATTTCACAAGGCTGGTGTGGCAGCAAGGGAAATGTGTTATTAGATCATTACAGGCTTTTCTGCTAGAGCCACTGCTGCTAAAGTTACAGCAAGGTGTTTTATTATTACTGTGTTCCCACATAATACTCTGAAGCACTCTCATCCTGGGATATGGTGGTCTCAGTGGGAGGCGATCCATGGCTCTGCTGCGGATGGGTTCCTTTGGAAAACCTTATCAGGAACTCCTCAGCCATTTTTTTGCATTAGGCAGTGGTGAAGAAGTGCTTTCCCATGGGCAGGCTGTGGAAGGAGCTTGTTTATTATGTGTAAGTTCAGAGCTGCTGGCTGTCAGCAGGTGATGGCTGCACGAGCAGGGCTCTGGCCCCACGGCACCGTGCTGGATCTGTGTCCTGCTGCCCGGTTCAGGGTGCCTCCCTGGGCTGCTCTGGCATGGCACTGCCCAGTGTGGCTCCCCCCATCACCCCTATTAACTTTTTCTAATGCTTGGAGTGTGCTGCAGGCAGAGGTGAGGCTGAAGCTCTTTGCTGTGCCCAGAGGGTAAGGATTTGGGATGCTGGTGTCGGGAGGAAGGGAGGGCTCTGCAGAGAGGTGGATTTCACCTGTGCCTCTGTCTTCCAGTGAGCCTGTGGAGAGCTGAGCCCCCAGTTAGCCTAAGGCTGGGGAGACACCCTCATCCTGCAGCACTGCTGCTGTTGTTGGGGAGGGTCTCAGCTGCAGCCCTTCCCCTCCCACACGTGGCTGGCAGTGTCCAGGGGGTACCCAGGCACTGTGTGCCCCCCAGCACACCCAGCAGCTGTGCTGTGCCTTGGGCTCTCTCTTGGCGTGGGGAAAATAGATTGAGGTAGGACTGGTGTTTTGGGTGCCTTTGGGGTGCAGATTCAGGGCCTGTGGAGCCAGATGAGCATTGTATCCCTTGGAGTATAAACTGCATTTCTAATCCAGCTTTCTCACCCTGCACTTCATATGAGAGTCATCTTGTACTGGTGCCTCTGTGCTGGAGCCTACAGTGCAGGTTACATATCTCCTTCTTCATTAATGGGATTTATATCCTTGGTGCTCCTTGCTGGATGACTTAGTATTGTAATGTAGAACATGAGTGCTGCCTTAATTAAAATGTAACCCCTGTATTAATATATATGTTGCCACTGAAAATTGAATCAATGGAAACTGAGCTGAAAAGCTTGTGGCAGGTGTAGCCAGCAGGTGAAAGGGGAGGTGATTTGGGGTGAAGAGCCCCAGCTTGGCAGCCCAGCCCCGCAGTACCATGCTCAGCCTGTGGCAGGGTCAGAGCTGTCCTGCTGGTCCCCACAGCAGGCTGGCAGCTGGGGACACCACAGCTGTCCCAGGGCTGGGTGCTGCCAGCTGCCCTGAGCTCAGCACCGCTGGGAACCTGCACCAGTCCTGCTGCTCACTCCCAGGATGTTCTCTTTTACCAGGGAGGTGCAGAGCAGCTTAATGAACCAGAGAATTAGTTCCGTAATATTACTTAAAAAAAAATCTTGTAAATGCAAACATTCCAAGCCCGTCTCTGAGCTGTGCAAGCATTGCCATTGGCAGTATGATCAGTTATGAAGATATTTTGCATTCAAGGATTTGCGGTTTCTGGGTCCATGAATATTCAGGCTCCAGCTCACCCTTTTTGTCTGTGCTCCACACCTATCCTTTCCATTCCTTTGCTCCTTTTTTTTTTTTCCAGTGGATTCAATTAGTTCTATTTGCTGCTTTAGCAATAAAACAATTCCCTCTGTGGCATTAAAATGAGTTTCTTTCATTATTTCATTTGGCTTCTTGTTATATGTGGAAGGAAGGTAGGGAGCTGTGCTCTGTGCCCCAGCTCACAGGGCCTGCCAAGCCCTGGAGGACATGAGATGTACTTGGGGCAGCATTAGGAATTAATGAAGGGCATTGCTGGTGCAGAGCTGCAGGAGCTGCGCTGACAGAGCCACATTCTGAGCCACCAGAAAATCTGACCGGTCCCAGAGACTTTGGGTAGGACTTTGGCACCTGAGTGACTGCAGCCTTCAACGTGCTGTGCTCCTGACCATTGCTGAGCTTTGGGTCAGTTCTCACGTGGCCTTTGTGTTACCTGTTGGCAGCGAAATGCAGGGACAGAGCCCCAGCTTGGCTCAGATGAGGCACAAGTCAATCTGAGCTGAAACATGGATTAAACCAGCAGATCAGTTTGTGGAAGCAGCGTGGCTGCTGTGTGGCAGCAGGGGCTGAAGCTGGTCAAGGCTCTTGGTCCCGTTTCCTCCCTAAGCTGAGTCAAGTGCAGTGTGAGGGAAGCACAGAGGCACCGTGAGAGCCAGGAGAGCAGTGATGGTGTGGGCAGTGTGTACAGAGAATTGCACACAGTGCCAGAACGCTCGTCTGGCCACTCCTGGAGTGCCCTTTCAGGGGCTGCAGTGGCATTGGGAGTGTGTAGTGTGGACAGACACATAAATCATTCGTTTCGCACTGTGCTAAACACAAATCCTATTAGTGCGCTGAGGAGCATCTAAGTAGAGGAAAGAAAAAGCAAGATAGAAGGAGGAAAGGAGATTTAAATCTAATTGCTTTTTTGCCTGTGTTTCACCACAGTTTGGGCTGGGACATGATGAAACACGGCGGAGGAGAGCTGACACAGGTGGGAGTGGGAGCAGTGGTGTTCCTGCTCTGCTGTCCTGGACAGCTAATGCAGGTGTTGAAGGTCAATGACAGGAGATGTGGCTTTGTGTATTCAAATTTTTTTAAAAAAATCACTTTTCTTCCTCTTTCTGTGACTGGGGAAGGTTAAAGCAGTTGTGCTGATACCAGTTGCTTTTTCATTCTGAAGTAAAATCTAGAACCAAATGAGAATTTCCAGGCTGGAAGAGGGGCTGCAGACCCCAGGGTCCGGCAAGCACCCAAATTTTGGAAAAAGAGGTTTGTGCCTTTCCTCCCCCCACAGAAAGGCCCACGCCCCTCTGCAGCAGAACACGGGTGGCCACGGGTGTTGCTGTCTCCAGCTGGAACTGCAGATTCGGGCAGGATGGGTTAGTGATGGCAGGCTTCAGAGGGACAAAGTAAAGGAGCTGAACAAGGAAAGGTGTCTCTTAGGGATGGAAAACCATTTTAAAAGGAAGCAAAATTAGAGCATGCAGTAGGGTAAGTAGGACTGCAAAGTTCTGTAATTAATCACACTGTTGGAACTTGGAAAGGAAATAAATATGATAAAAGGATTTGTCCAAATAGATTACAGGCAAATTAGAGGGAAAAAAAAAAAAAAAAGGTGGGGTCATGATGGCCTTGGAAATTGTGCTCTTCAGAAATCTTCAATCATCCTCACAATCAATTCTGTGTTTCTTTAATAGCACTGCCTTGGATTAACCGCTGCGTGCATCCAGACATTAAACGAAGTATCGAGCATTTGTCTCTCAACAACACACTTGGAAATTGTTTATTTCCCTACTTGTGTTCTGCGGTGTATTTCAGTCTGTAACCCCAGCTGAAGTCCAGCCTGCCTGAGGTGCCCACCCCGAGCACGGGAGGGTTTTCTCATAAACCACTTGTTTGTTTGTGCAGACGATTACACCGGCTTTGCTATACAACAGTGTGTTTCTCTGCAGCAAACAATCTGCTTTATGGGTTTTCCTAGGAAAATATCAGCTCGCTATGCTCACTAATATGATTCAATTGTGTTGTGTTATCTGACCTTTAAGGAACTTGCAATCTATAATGACATGGTTCTACAGCAGAGCCACTGGTAAAAGCCCAGGCTCCTGGGGAATTCCGGCTGCAAATAAGTGAAGCCAGCTACAGGAGCAGTAACAAGGCACTTTAACCCCTTGGCTGCTGGCCTGGGGGGCGGGTGCTGTAGGGATGTGTCCTGTGATCCCATCCAGGAGCAGCCAGAGGCTCCCCAGGGAGCACGGTGGGCAGCAGGGGACAGGGAGGGGACGCGCTGGTGGCCAGCAGAGCCGCTGGTGCTGGCTGTGCCGAGCAGGCCGGAGAGGAGCCGTGCCCGGTTCCCGTCAGCGGCGCTGGGCAGCGCAGGCCCTGCCAGCCTCAGGCTGTGCCCGGTGCCATGGACAGGATGAACGCTGCTGTCACTGCCTGCCACCCCTCCTGTCTGTCCCCTTGGCTCCGGGCACCCTGCCACTTGTGGAGGCACCAGCGAGCTCCGCTACAGATGGGGGACCCCGCCTGTGTCCCCTTGCCCTCCTGGTGGCATCACCGCCAGTGCTGGCTCTGGGCCTGTCCTGACCTGGCACAGCATGGCCTCTGTCCCCCCCAGTCCCTTCTGCTCTGCCAAGGTCCCAGGGGGACACAGCACAGCAGCCCATTGACCTCCTGGCACAGTGGAAGCTCGGGAGGCAAACTGTTATGTACCGACATCATCCCTTTGCTCTGGCTGGTCTTTTCCCACTTGGAATTTACCCACGAGGTGCTTAGGGGAGGTCTGTAGGTCTTGGTCCCAACCAGGGCTGGAGTGACCCCTGGCTCGTAGATCAAACAGCCTGCTTTTCTCAGGAAGGGATATGCCACCCTCCAGCTCATGCTGCTGGTCCCTCCCTGCACCTGTCCCAGCATGGCCGGGAGGAGCTCAGGCTGCAGCAGGACATGGTGCTATTGAGGAGGCCTTGGGAAGCCTCGGGGTGTCTGTCCACTCTGCTCTGTTGGGCTCATTTTCAGGCCACTAATCACTGTCTGATCCCTCTGATGGCTTCTGTCTGACCTCCCTCCACAGCTGGGATGCTTTACCTAACAGGCATTTCAGGGATTTTATTGAGCGGAGTGAAAGATGGGGGATAGTCGGGAATCTGTCAGACCCAGGAAACTGGCAAGAGATAGGGAAGTTGAACCGAGAAACAGACACTCCAGAGATTCACAGAATGATTTGGGTTGGAAAGAACATTGAAGATCACCCGGTTCCAACCCTCCTTCCACCCAGGTGCAGGGTGGTGTGGCTGGAGCTTGCTGCCAAAGGCTGAGAGTGAAAAATTTTGAAGGGTTGGTTTATCAGAAGCTAAAGACAGCCTGTGCCAAGTTCTAGGTGCTGGGTTTTAAGAAGTTTCCTCAGTCTGCTGCACCAGCTTTTGGCAGAAATCTTTGTGAAACTACTTTTCCACTGAGGAACAGGAGATCAGAGAACTGTTCCCTTTAACACTTGAGTGTGCATGAACTTGCAGGGATATTGTTTGAAGCTCTGCTACCCTTGTTAAAGGTCACTTTTTGATCCCATCAAATACCCTCTTTACCTGGAGATAAGATTTAAAAATGGAAGACGAAAGAGAAAGAGCTTAAGGAAGAAGGAGAAGAGGGAAGCTGGCTGAGCAGCCTGCGCCCGCTGGCAGCAGGGGGGAGATTAAAGCAGGAAAAGGGCTCTGCAGGGTGGGGATGGAGCAGAAACAGAGGGGCTGGGGCATCCCCAGGGCTGTGGGGCAGCCCCTCGGTGCATCTGTGCCAGGAGAACTGCCCACCCTGTGCTGCTGGTGCTGCCACAGCACCTGCCAGAGCCCGCTGCTGCCATCTCCACAGTGCAGAGAAAGGAAACCACGCTGGGCCAAGGTCGTGGCTGAGGTCAATAAATTATACATGACAATTAATCTTAGAAACCTGTGATTCGGGGGAGAAAGACGAGGACACTGCGGATCCTGAGCTGGGCTGGCAGGCGGATGCCTTGGCTCCACGTCAGCCCGGGGAAGGCAGTGAAAAACAAGTCTGTGCTGGGATGCTGTGAGTGTGTGTGAGTCACTCAGCACGGCTGGCACGCTCCTGGTGCCCGTCCTGGCCCTGCTGGCTGTCACTGCCCTTCCCACTCCCCTGTGCAGGTGTCTGGGCTGTGCTCCCGGGGTGCTCAGCTCCTCTTCTGTCACCAGGCCCTGAGCCCTCCGTGCTGGGGGCTCAGCAATTGTTTGCCTGTTACAATCAATTCCCATTTGAGATGTTTTAAAATGTATAACTGTCTCCTTGAGACTTCAGCATTCAGCAGGTGGTAACACTCAAAGCTTTTTTTTTAAATCTGTAGTAAGGATTTACAAAGGAAACCTTGACTTTTAGATTGATTTTTAAATAAGCATATATTTAGCTGTTAGTGCTTGAAGTACATATTGGATTATATTCTTCTGCAAACAGAATATTCTAATTGATCTTGCTAATAAATAATGAAAGCCAGCCCTGCTACATATAATTCAAGGTTACACTGCATTTTGTATCAGCAGCACTGGGGAGTTTTTTAATGCTTAAAAGATTATTTCTTTTGAATAAGGAAAAAAAAAGGGGGTGGGGTGAGACTAAATGCTGAGCTTTTCTCTAGAATTTCCTTTTGTTGTTCTCTAAACTGTGGCTAACAAGTGTCACTCTTTGAGACCCTCCTGTACATATAAGGCTAAACCTAAAAGCCTCTCCCCAGTGAGTGCCCCTCAGGAGTGGCAGCAGCCCAGGATGTGCAGCCCTGGCTGCCTGCAGCTGGCCCTGTGGCTGCCTGGGGTGGGGCCAGCCCCCTTCCCACGCTGGACTGGGGGTACAAGTGACAATGGCAAGTTGACAGGAGCCCCTGGGAGGAGTGCAGAGCTGCCACTGGGACCTGAGATCAGCTGGAGGATGGATGTCCATGTTCAGCCTGGCACTGATCAGCGCTGGGATGGGTCACTTGGCTGGGCAAGAGCAGTTTCCAGGAGCCTGTGGGACAGGATGAGTCCAGGCCCTGTGCACCCTGGGGACACCTCTGGGGCTGGGCTGTGAGCTGGGCATAGCCAGGGCTCCTGGCAAGGGTGCAGAGCAGCTCTGTCAGCCAGGGCCCACTGCAGCACGAGCCAGGGACAGAAGGCTGCACCCTGCAGCTGGGGCACTGGGGTGCAGGTTATTGTGGTTTGCAGATGTGGTGCAGGTTCACTGAGAGCAGAGCAGACATTAATCACCCAGTGACATTGCAATTACCATAGTGGACAGGCATTTATTTGGCATTTAACTTGTAATTCGGGGAGATAACTATTTCTTCTCCGTTCACAGAGGTTGCAAGTTGCAGCTGGCCAGCTTTGAGCTGGTGAGTTTGTGCAGCTCAGCTGCATTGGCTTTGCCACGGGGCACAGAGCTCCTGTGTGCGGTGGAGGTGACACTTGCTGTTGCAGGGACATTCACAGCAGCTGTCCCCACTCCATACACAGCCTCTGCCTCCGGGGTGGCAGCAGTGACTGGAGAGTGGAGAGGGCAGGGCAGCTGGCCCAGGGTGATGCCATCCCACGGGGACCGTGGGGCAGGGACACAGGACGGTATTGCTCCCTAACTCCTCCAGGATTTCTCCAGTCTTAAATGCCCTCAGCCTGAGGACCAGGACAGAGGCCAGCCAGGCACACAGTGAGGGATAAAGGATAAAGCTGTATGGCTTTGTATCCCACTGGCTGCTGGAGGGAGAGCGGAGAGCAAGACCTCCAGGCCTAGGGCAGTGGCCCAGCTGGCCAGTGGATCAGGGCTGAGTGGATGCAAAAAGCTCCATTCTGTTCCACTCCTGTGACACCAGCAAAGCCCCTCATTCCTGAGCAAAACCCCGTGTACCTCGTGCTGGGGACCTGCCACTCCATTCCCTGTTTGAGATAGGGCAGGGGCCCATGGTGGCCCATGTGTCTGCTGACCCTCTTGCTGCCTCTCTGCTCCTGCTGCAAGAAGCCATTTGTTTGTGGTGTCGAGAGTGGTGCAGGAGGAAGAGCCAGCGCAGTTCTCCCAGGCAAGAGGAGACATTCCTGTCATCCTTTCCCCATAGGCAGCTGGCAATCACTCTCCCACCAGCTGGAGTGACAACATGATTGGCCAGGAAAAGCAGCACAATATTAAAGAGCTGCTGACACCTCATGGGAAATTCACTTTAAAATATTTTATTTAGGTGTGTGTCTGTGGATTTTTCTGTTTTTCCTTCCCTTGCTTCACATCCCAGGGAGCACTCTCTGGGGTGCAGGCACTGTGCTGAATGGGGAGAGGACAGGGACACAGAGCCACACAGAACCAAGCCCATGGAGTGTCTGGGAGCTGCATGTTCCATAGCTCCAGGGCTGCCTCGTGCCCAGCACTCCAGGGGTGAGAGCAGATTGATGTGGGCCACACAGGGTGGGTGTGTTGGTGGGAACAGAAATGGAGGTCATGGGATGAGGACAGATGGACTCTTCTGGCTCTGGCCAGGATAAAGGGCTTCTGCTGGTGGCTGTTTATTAGCAAAACTAGTCATGGTTTTGGCTTTTGTCTGTTCTAGGAAGTCATGTTAAATATGGGTGTGAGTGCACAGGGGGATGGGATGGTTAATTGGAGTCCTGGGAGTGGGATCTCCTGGGCTGTAATCACACCCTGGGGAGATGGAGCCAGTCCTGTAGGACCCCCCCTGCACACTGCCAGGCTGTGGGACCTGCAGCTATGGACTTGCCTCTCCACAGATCTAATTGTGTCTGTCCCACAGGCTTGTTGTGTGAGTCTGAGTTAATTAATGCTCATAAAGCCACTCAGCATCTTTGGAGAAGAGCAAAGGTATTGTAGGTGCTGTTAGGATATACTAGGCAATGCAATTAGTTTAATTTCAGAGAGTTATCATCCAGCAGCCATTTCCACAGCCTGTGCTGTCCCTGTTTGCCCACTGCCACAGACAGGTTCACAGAGAGCCAGCTCGTGCTGTCTGCCAGGGAGGAGACAGCAGCACTCTTTGTCTACTCTTCCTGAGCACCTCTTCCCCCCTGCCCCATCCCTGCTTCTTGAATCATCCCGGTTGTCACTCTTTGTCCTATTAATGGCCTGATGTCATTGTGACCTGTGGCTCTGGTCACAGCAGCCACCAGTGCTGTCATGAACAGATGAAGAATAAAAGTCATCCCATTTATCCTCAGCTGTTTACCTTGCCCTGAGCTCTGGTGATGTCAGTCCCTCTCCTCCAGCTACGAAGGTCTCTGATGAAACCCCCTCACTGCAACCCAAACACTGAGAGCCCAGAGGAAGGATGTGAATCCAAGCTAGCCTTTGTTCTGGTGACAGTCGCCTTTTCTCATGCTGCTTCTGGCCAGCAGATGTGTGGGACAAGCTCTCTCTCAGGCTGGGTCCAAGCTCTTTTAGTGCTGGAATGTTCCTGTGTCCCAGAGACTCGGGAAAAGTGGAGCATTAAATCCGTCTGTCACGGGAGGAGAGCAGGCTGAGCACGGCTGGGGAACGCGCGCGCGGCTCGGCCCGGCCGCGTGTGTCTGCAGGATGAGATGGGACAGAGGGTGTCAAAGCAGCGGGTGTATTTATATCTATCTATATGGATGTACATGTTTCTCTGTGTGTCTGTATGCATTTATTGGGTTAAGAACTTGAGGACCATCTGTTCCAGCTTTTGGGGGAAGCTAAAGCCATTTCTGGCATATGCTGAGGCTGTAGGTGATTAATCACCGAGGGCTCAGTGGTTTGCTGCCACAGAGTGGGGTTTGCAGAGCCTGGCTCCCATCATCTGAAGCCAGGGTGCCCTCGGGCCTCATGACCCTCCCTGGCCATGGCCAGTAAGGGCTGTGGTGGGTGGCAATGTCCCCTCCATGTGTTTTGTCACAGGGCCACACGGCTCCCAGCCCTTGGGGAGGGGAGAGCTGCAGCCTCTGGGGTTCAGCCTGAAGCAGTTACACTGGTCATCACTTCTTTCCAGGCTGCCTTGGGGAGAATATCTGGCATCAACCTTATGCCCCATCTCTGCACAAACCATTCTTTGTCACCAGCTCTTTTTTCTTCCTGAGACATGAAAACTGAGACCTGTTGCCTTTCTCTTTGCCTTTGCAGCAGATGAAGATGTCAGGAGCCTGAGTGGCTGTTGAAGAGATCTGCCATTACCTTTTGCCTTCTCCAATTTTTGAAATCATTTCATAGGAATCCAATTTTCTCTTTCATATTCACTTCTGCAAACAGATTTGAAAAATTCTTTGTTAGTCAGAATCATCTCTGAAATGTACTGCTGTATTTCTTTTTGCTATTCTAATTAGCCTTTTAACTCAGCACTGCTTGTATTTATAGCTGGCTAATCCTCCCTTTCCAGGCCCCATCCTCCTCCATAGCGGAACATTTCCACTCTTTAGAAGCCATTTTCTGTTTCCTGTTTTCTGTTTCCCAGTTCCTTTGCTGTCGCTGTTTCAATGCTCCAGCTCTTGACTGAGCTCCCTGATCAGACGCAGGGTCCCCTTTGCTGCAGCACCTTTCCTGGAGCGAGATTCAGCTCCAGGCTGGCACAAGCCTTTGAGCAGCTGCCTTGATTCTCTCCTTCAAGATTATTTCAAGACCATCTATTTTAGCTCCTCAGCTCCCATCCGCTCCTGCAAAATGGGCAGCCCAGGGTGGGCAGGGATGTGGAAACGATTGCCTTGCCCATGGCAGTGTGGGCAGAGAGCCTCTGGCACGGTTTTGGTGGCCACGGTTGTGTCCTGCCGTTCTTTGCAGTGCACGAGCGTGACCCCCATGTTCTGAGCTCCCTGGCTTCCTCCACTCAGACCAGTTCCTGCATCTGTAAAAAGGAGGCAGATTTTTGTCCTCATCCATCATCCTAATTAATCACCATAGTGTAGAATACATTTTTACTTTTTGATGCTTTTATGTACTTAGGAGCCAGGAGGAATCATTTTGCTGCAGTGTTTTAGTAAAGCCCTTCAGCTTAGCATTGGGAAGCATCACAGTTTGCCCAGGGTGGGCAGGGGGGGATGTAAATACGGATTTATCCCCCAAAGCCAGGGGGAGAGCACCCCCTAAGCACCCATTTTGCTGTGCGCCTCTAACCCTTGACTTAGGAGCAATTCCCTTGCTAATGCTTTAGCTCCACATTTATGAAGCTTAAGATAACTCAGAGCTCTTCTGGAGCAATGCCAAATGCTGGCATAAAATATCAAAATGTCTTGTATGGTGCAGAGCTTTATCTGTGGGCTGGAGCTGTGGGGCTTTCCCTTTATGTGGCCCTCCTGCCAGAGCTCCTCAGAGTGGGCTTTCAAAGAGCAGATACGCAGGAGATCTGCTGGCTTAGGACAATTCCTAAATGCAGATAAGGCTTACAGCCTCACACCAGGTAGGAAGATTCCATCATCAGTTAAATGGGCTCGCTTGTGCAAATCTCTGGCTGTGGCAGGGAGAGATGGGGAGCTCTGACAGATGGTCTGGCACAGGCAGCACGGGGAGCTGCTAAGGCACCCTGGTAAAAGACATCCTGCTGGCCTCGTGGCAGAGCCTGGGACCACCTGAGAGTCCCAACTCCCCATCCCTCTCTGGCTGGTCCCACCATCGTGGCCACTGTTTTCACACCCCTCAGCATGTCATCTTCCCCTGGGGTGGTCTCAAGCTGTCTGTGTGAACAGCAGCCACAGAGGTGTAAATCATGCAGGCTGAGGAGGATCCTGACAGAGCAGCCCCTGGCACAGGGAGTAGGGCTCGGGCCAGCCCCTGCTGTGATGGGGGGATTGGGGTGTGTGGGTGGGCTTTGCTGCATCCAAAGTCCACCCACAGCATTGTCCATCACACTTTGAGAGAAGGTGCTCCTCTCCACATTGCAGAGCTGGAGCCCCAGGCCCATTCCAACGTGGCAGCTCCTGTGGGGAGGGAGGAGAAGGTCAGAGAGGAGGAGGGTGTTGGAATAAGCAGCAGCACTGAGGGCAGGGACTCAGATGAGAAGGGGAATCGGTACTTTCTTCCTAATACCACATTTTTAAATGTGCAGATCTGTTAATCCTAAATTATTTGCTCCACATAAAATATTAGTTCTTGTCAAGATATATCTTTTCTGTGCATAAACTGCATAGTTTGATGCCTTGGGTGTTTTTATTCAGTCTCTCTGCTCCTGAAAATTCATCTACATTTTATCATTTGCTCAATTTTCACGTTTGTTTGGCATTTCTGAGATAGTCATGGCATCAATCCTCTGCTTCGGGAATCTCAAAGCCCTGGTGGGGAAGAGGGACTTGGAGTGCCCTCAGTCACAGATCTTCCCCTGGCATCAGGATCCACACAGCAGGGTTTGGGATGGATGGATGGATGGATGGATGATGGATGGATGGATGGATGATGGATGGATGATGGATGGATGATGGATGGATGGATGATGGATGGATGGATGATGGATGGATGGATGGATGGATGGATGGATGGATGATGGATGGATGGATGGATGATGGATGATGGATGGATGGATGATGGATGGATGGATGATGGATGGATGATGGATGATGGATGGATGATGGATGATGGATGATGGATGGATGGATGATGGATGATGGATGGATGGATGGATGATGGATGGATGATGGATGGATGATGGATGATGGATGGATGATGGATGATGGATGATGGATGGATGATGGATGATGGATGATGGATGGATGGATGATGGATGATGGATGGATGGATGGATGATGGATGGATGGATGGATGATGGAAGATGGATGGATGGATGGATGATGGATGATGGATGGATGATGGATGGATGGATGATGGATGATGGATGGATGATGGATGGATGGATGATGGATGGATGGATGGATGGATGGATGGATGGATGGATGGATGATGGATGATGGATGATGGATGATGGATGATGGATGATGGATGATGGATGGATGGATGGATGATGGATGATGGATGATGGATGGATGGATGGATGATGGATGGATGATGGATGATGGATGGATGGATGGATGGATGGATGGATGGATGGATGGATGATGGATGATGGATGGATGGATGGATGATGGATGGATGGATGGATGGATGGATGGATGATGGATGGATGGATGATGGATGATGGATGGATGGATGGATGGATGGATGATGGATGATGGATGATGGATGATGGATGATGGATGGATGATGGATGGATGGATGATGGATGGATGGATGGATGGATGGATGATGGATGATGGATGATGGATGGATGATGGATGATGGATGGATGATGGATGGATGGATGATGGATGGATGATGGATGATGGATGGATGGATGATGGATGGATGGATGGATGGATGATGGATGATGGATGATGGATGATGGATGGATGATGGATGGATGGATGATGGATGATGGATGGATGGATGATGGATGGATGGATGGATGGATGATGGATGATGGATGATGGATGATGGATGATGGATGGATGATGGATGGATGGATCATGGATGATGGATGATGGATGGATGATGGATGGATGGATGATGGATGATGGATGGATGATGGATGATGGATGATGGATGGATGGATGATGGATGATGGATGGATGGATGATGGATGGATGATGGATGATGGATGATGGATGATGGATGATGGATGGATGGATGATGGATGGATGGATGATGGATGGATGATGGATGATGGATGATGGATGATGGATGATGGATGGATGGATGATGGATGGATGGATGGATGGATGGATGGATGGATGGATGGATGGATGGATTGATGGATGGATGATGGATGATGGATGATGGATGGATGATGGATGATGGATGGATGGATGGATGATGGATGGATGATGGATGGATGATGGATGGATGATGGATGATGGATGGATGGATGATGGATGATGGATGGATGGATGGATGGATGGATGGATGATGGATGGATGGATGGATGATGGATGGATGATGGATGATGGATGATGGATGATGGATGGATGATGGATGGATGATGGATGATGGATGGATGGATGGATGGATGGATGGATGGATGGATGGATGGATGATGGATGATGGATGGATGATGGATGATGGATGGATGATGGATGGATGGATGGATGAATGATGGATGGATGGATGGATGATGGATGATGGATGGATGATGGATGATGGATGGATGATGGATGGATGGATGATGGATGGATGATGGATGGATGATGGATGGATGATGGATGGATGGATGGATGATGGATGGATGATGGATGGATGGATGATGGATGGATGGAGCAGGGAGAGCAGATGTGGGTGGGTGACAGCTTCCCAAGGACCCGGGGATTTGTTCAGTGAGTGGTGTTGAGAGGCTCAAACATGGAGTGTGGCCAGAGGCACAGAGCCCTGCTCACTCCAGCTCACTGGGCACCAGGGCACAGTTCTCAGCAGCCTTGGGCTGAGGACAAAGCATCATTTTCAGGTTGAAAAATTGTTTTATTGAGTGTAGCACTGGATCACAGCATAGGAAGAATATTAAAAGAGGTAAACCAAAAAATCCCCCTAGGAGCATATTTGGCCACCAGGGTTGGACATGGCTGCCTCAATGTCTCAGCTGTCACAGGCATCTTCAATTCCAGCTTCTCAGTGTGGATGTGATGCCCCAGTCTCCTTCATCCAGCCTCCATCAGACCTGGAATCTCAGTGCCCTTTGGGATATCTCAAGGAGCTGGAAGGGACGGCTCAGGCTGATCCTGACCCTTCCCCAGCCTCCCCAGATTTGCCTCTCAGTCCTTCCCCCAAGCTGGCATTCCCTCAGCTGGTGTTCCAGGCTCACAGCCTCCTCAGGACCTTGCAGTAAAACTTCACACGTCATTTATCACGAGATGTATTAATGGTACAAACAATCTCTTAGCTTCCTTTTATCTCAGCAGGCCTGCCATGTGCTTTGCCCATGACTATTAGCAGCACAGATGACAGTTTAGGCAGTGAATGGATGTTTTCTAGTTTCTTTTCCTTACCCCACTGTATTAGTGGGGGTTCTACCACCAGCCTAATGTGAGAGTAGATGAAGAAGTTTATAGCATGCAGGGGGTTAAACTCCTGTGTGTCATTATGCACAGACCAAGATTTCTGTCTCCCAGTCCAGTTGGTGCTTCTTAAGCATCATAAATCTGTCTTCTTGCCGCTGGAGCCAGCAAGAAATCACATCTCACTGTGTCAGTCTCCAGTTGGTCTCTTGTCCTGATTTAAGCAAAACCATGCAACTGGTGTTACTGTATGGGAATGCAAACGTTAACGCCTCATCTGTGATGCTGCTGGTGGTTCTGCAATCATTAATCTAATGAAACTGGTAATAACTCTTGGGGATGTGGTTCTGGGTGAAACCTCAGCTCAACTAGAGACATGCTGTGCAGCCTGTCCATTCAGGCAGTGATTTGTCATCTGCAGGATGGAGGCACCTGCAATGAGATGACTCCTGGAAAAACTCGATGCTGCTTCTTGGTGGGGAGCAGACTGGGAGAGGTTTCTTGATGGAGCTGCACATGCAGCATTGCAGCAGCAGCCCCGGGGCAGGGATGGGCAGCTCTCTGAGCAAGAGAACCTGCAAAGCCTGAAGTCTCCTTGTCAAACTTGACTGGGCACCTTGGAGCCAGGTGTGTCAGCACCTTTCCTGCAGTGTGAGGTGTTCCTCCAGCTGCTTTCATTGTCAGAGGCCAAGGGAAAATGCTCATTCTCATTCCCACTCTCAGTGGGGAGCTGAGAAAGAGCAGCCAGCAGAGTGGCAGGAGGTTTCTGCTGCCAGGAAAGGGGCTTGCAGTAATTTGCCCCCTTTCCAAGTGAGCTTTGGAAAGGTTTACTCCTGTCTGGGGTGATGCACCCTGGTGTCCCTGGCTGCACCTTCCCACTGCTCGGCCAGGCGTGTTCCCCACACCAGGGGCATGTGAGTGCAGTGGGGGCCAGCAAGGGCCAAGCTGCTGATGCAAAACCCCAGGGACACAGAGCCACAGCCCTGCTCTGTTAAACAACACACCATTTTGTTGTCTTTATGGCTGGAGGCTTTCATGAGAACATGCAGTTTTTGTCTGCACTCCAGCAAGAGGAAGAAGGATGCTTATAATCTGGTGCTGGAGAAATTGGCTGAGAATCAGAGCTCTGTGCCAGCCCCCTTTGCTCTCCCAGAATCTGCAGCAGAGATGCCTGGGAGTGTTTCTTAACCGTTCTTTTTGCCACAAAAAAAAGGAAAAAAAAAGCAAAAAAAAAAAATAAAATAAAAAGCTGCTAAGTCAAAACCTAAACAGTTTGCAAACTAAAGTTGATTTTGATGAACCTTCGGATTTTCAAGTGTTTGGGGGAGAAGTTCCATTGTTGACAGAACACCTTCTCTTAGTTGTGCTGGTGAACAGGCTGGAAAATGAGTCAGAATGTGAAGGCTTAATTACTTCAGGCCTAGCATGTAAAAAACCCTAAAACTAATAGGGCTGAATTCTGGGAAGGCTGCATTTCCAAAGATGCCAAATAATTTACTGAGAGATCATAAGGTGTTGGTCTTTCATCCACATAGGAAGAGCATTTTATATTTTAAAATCTCTTCAGGGGAAGAGAACCATTCCTGGCTTCTCTGTAATCAGGGGCTCCTTCCAGACAGGCCCCAAGAGGTGTTCACGTGAGCCGGGCAGGCTGTGAGAAGGACCAGGAGCTGATTTGAGGCTGGCAGCCCTTTGTGCCCAGAGGTGCCACTCCCCAGCACACCCTGGCCATGAGCCTTGCCCAGGGACACCTTCCCAGGCAGCCACTGTGGATGTGGAGAGATTCTTGATGTGCAGGGATCCAGCTGCCTCGCTCTGTGCTTGCCCTGTCCTCGCTGCCCAGGCTGGCACGGGCTGAGGGATGGTGCCAGCTCTGGGAGCTGCCCAGGAGATCTGCTTTAGCTGCTGTCTCCTCAGAGGCCTCCCAGGACCGTGCTGGTTATCCCGCTGGTTTTATGCACTTCCGAGGGGGCAGAGGGAGGAAAGTTTATGGCTGCATTTATGAGGAGCTTGAGATTATCTGCATACGCTAGAAAAATCACAGAGGCTATATAAAAAAGGGAAAGTGCCATCCCTCCGCAAGCAGAGTGAATTGGTATTAGCCTGCAGTCAAAGAGGATCTTAAATTATTGTTGTCTTTTTGTATTGCTGTACAGTAGTTTAAAGATAAAAGCCATCTGGGAAGAGTTGAGATAAGTTGTGGGGGGAGCCAGCTGAGCTCAGAGCTCAGACACTGAGTGCAGCGTGCTGGAATGAGCCCCCTCCCTGCGAGGCTTTGTGCTTCACTCCCCGGGCTCAGCACCATAAAGCTGGAACAGCCAGGGGGGCAGGGTGAATCCTACCTGGGTGCTTCAGCTGCCTCTGCAGATCCTGCTGGCTGCACCTGCCTGCTGCAGACACCTGCTCATGAAGCAGCTCTGGCTATAAATTCACTTGCTGTCCTTGGTGTGTATTCTCACTGCTCTTTCCCCAAAACAGAAGCTGCAAGCCCTGAGCTGGCTTGTGCCCATGTCCCTGTTGCCTGTGACACCTTCTCCATCCTTGGCACAGATCAGATGAGATATTTGTTCCTTCTCTCCCAGCGCTGAGGCATGTGGCTGGGCATGTGGCGAGTCCCTCTGGCTGTCCTCAGCCCCTGGGGACACAGCTTAGGTCTCACCCAAGGGAGGAAGGGGGGCTGCAGGGGCCCATCCCAGCTGACTGGGGGGATGTGGGTGAGGCCTTTGCCTGGCCCAGTTCTGACTGCAGTAAGGCTGACAGAGTGAGAGGCCCTCAAATCAGCTGGCCTTGCCTGCGTTGGTAATTTAAACATGGGTTTATTAGAAATAATGAATTTAGCCTGCAGCAGAATGACGCAGGGAGAGCAGCAGGAGCTGGCAGGTGGTGGGAAGGGGAGATGGTGGCACCTGTGCTGAGGAGCCAGGAGTGCCAGTGTCACTGGAGCCCCGCTCTCCTCTCACCTGCTGCTGTCACCCATGGCTCAGTCCCACAGGATGCTCTGGGGGCGTTGCTCCAGGCTGTGCTCACTGCCTGACCACACAAGTGGCATTTTGGACCTTTCCTGGGAGAAGGAGGTTTCTGGCAGCTTTACCCCACGCAGGGAACACGCTGGGCCCCACGAATGCCGGAGCGGTTCCGCGCAGCCGGGGGTGATGGCAGCGCACAGACAGCGGCAGGCAGGGACAGGACATGGCTCAGGTCACCCTGCTGGGGCTCTTGGGAAGGCAGCAGTGGAACAGCCGGGGCCCCTGTGCCAGGGGCAAAGGCTGGGTGACAGCAGTGCTGGCTGCTGGGGCAGTGGGGGCACAGGGAGCACAGACGGGGCTGAGCAGCCCAGAGCTCTCTGCTTTCCAGAGCTGTCCAGGAGGGACACCCGCCAGGAGCAGCCCAAGCAAGGTGCTGGGGTGATGCTGGGCACAGTGGGCACGCTGTGTGCTGCCCGTGGGGCTGAGGGCTGGTAATCAGCCCTCCTGGCAAGCATTGAGGCATTACTGTAATCTAGTCTGCACGAGATAAAAGCTCAACGAGCTTTGTGGAGTCAGACAAGGATAAGCGCTGACAAAGTCTGGAATGTTTCTTCAAATGATAATGGCTCTCCTTAATAAAATGCCAAAACAACAGTGGGCAGGGCTGAAAGCAGCGGCAGCAGAGGCTTCATGGCCATCCTGAGCACGGCCACCCCAGGCTGGGAGCCAGCCACAGGCTGGCTGGTGGCAGGGGCTTGTAGCTGGCCATAACATTGATCTGGCAGCCTGGAGGCTTGCCCAGCTCACCTCAGCCAGCAGCACACACTGCCTCCAACCCCTCACCACAGCCCACTCCTACCTTGCAGTAGCTGGGAGCAGCAGCCCACTCCACGGGCAGTGCCAGGACTGACCCTGCCATGTACTGGACAGGGCTGCGAGGGACTCCTGACCTGTGCCAGCCTTGCTGGGACTGAGCCACTGCCTGGGCACCAGCGGGGCTGGACTCAGCTCAAATCCTGCAGGACAGACACAGAGCAAGGGAGTCTGAGAAACTATTGCTGATTCCCCAGCGGCCTCAAAATCTGTCTTTGTGTGGTGCTGCTTTTTGAATTGCTACATTCACACAGCAGCTTGAGGGGAGTGATAAGGCTCATGAATATGAAATTTTTCTCAGATGGGGGAAGGGGGTTTGCTGGGACCTGGGGTGCTTTCCTGAAGTGCTTCTATCCTGCCTTTCTTTGACTACCATGTGCTCCAAGAAGTGATGTCTGAAGCAGCCCCTGGTGCTCACACCCACCCTATCTCCTGGAGCCAGCACAGCACTGGACCAGGGGCCCAGGGAAGGGCATGTGGGAGCTCTGTGAGGATAACAAGACATTAGCTGTGCCTGTGTACAGACACCCAGTTTTCCAGCAGCCACTGTGGGACTGGGATGCTCCTGTGCTCTGCAGAAACAGACTCATTCAATTCAGCACACGCTGTCCCCACCGGCAGCACAGCCCAGCATTGTGCTGTTTGCCCAGTGCAAATGGTTTACCAGTTTCTTGGCTTTGAGCACTCCTCTCTCTGCTAATCTGCCTGCCAGTTCGAAGCTAAACTTCCCCTTGCTCCTTGCAGCCATCTGCGTGCAGCCAGAGCCTACGGCTCAGAACAGACATGCAAGAGCCCTGTTGCTCCTGGGGCTCCGTGTGCCCCCAGCCACAGCCCGTGGCAGCAAACTTGGTGTGTCCTGGGAACCCCCACCAGTGCTGGCCTGCTTTAGTTCTGCCCAGCTCCTCTGATGGCCTCAGGGCTCAGTGCCAAGAGCCCTCAGTGCCATGGGGCTCAGCACCCCAGTCCCTGGAGCCCTCCAGTCCCGAGCTGTGGGGACAGCCAGCAGCGTTGGGCACGGGCTCAGCAGAGGTGCTGGTAGCACTGGTGCTGTCCCCAGCCGCTGCTCCAGCCTGCTCTGCACACATTCACTGCTTATTGATCGCTCTAAAAATCTTTAAAGATTGACTTCTGGGAACAAATATGACATCTTTATGGAGAGGCAGAACAAGCTGCTTTAGCATTCGAGTGGCTGCTTTGCTGCACAGAGACATCTGTTTGCAGCAGGACGCGCAGAGCAAATGATCTGTCAGCGTTCAGGGGCGCGTCCTGTGAGCAGCTGCTCCCCTTGATGGCAGGTACAGGTAACCTTGCCATCCCTGCAGCTGCACAAGCTGCACTCCTCACACTTGTTACTACACCGAGTTCCTGGCATGTGCTGTGAAACCAGCCAGCGTTTTCACTGTGTTCAGCCTCCAGTGTAAAGCCAGGTAGGGCATGGCCTTCCAGAAGCTTGGAGGGAGCAGCTGGCAGCAGCTGAATACATCCCTGTCCTTCGGATTAATTTCTTTTCCACAGCTAGAGAGAGCTTTTCGTGTGGCCATGATGGCAGAGCACACCTGGGAGCAGGGGACACTGGCTCCCCAGGGGTACAGGCACCATGGTGCAGGACAGCAGAGTCTCCATGGTTATTCTGCTGCAAGAGGATAACCTGCTGCAAAGAAATAACTCTCCTGGTGCAAAGCCCAGCCTGTGGCAGGGCAGCAGACTGTGTGAATGAAGGCACCTTTACCCAGGGCAGTGAATCATCATTAGAAATCATTCAATGATTTATGTCAGGAAGAGCAAGTCACATACTGGGTCATCCTTCTCATCTCACCAGCCAGCATTTGTGCATTCCCTCTGGGATATTTGCCAGGGATCTCTGATCCATCTCATGCCATGGGATTTTCCTCCTTTCCCTAGGATGGCAATTCCCTGATTAACATGGTTTGCTTCCAGAAAACTTTCTCCAGTATTCAGTCTGTGTTTTCCTTATGTTAATTTCGTGCCTTTACAGCACCTGATTAATAACTCTGTTTATGCCACTAGAATATTTGCAAGCCATTGCCACTGATGCAGGGACACTTAATGGAAGAGACATGTCTGTAGATCTAATTGCTTAATGAAGGGATGAAGAACATTCTCTGTTCCCCTGGGTTCTGCATGACCAGCAAATGTTTCTGTGGTCTGACTGTGTCGCAGTTGATGATCCCCTGGGCTGGCTTCAGCTTTCTGGTCACTCTGGTGTCTCCTTCTGCAGGCTCCTTGTCCCAGGGAATGCTGCTTCCACAGTGCAATCCAAAAACAGGACAGGGTTTCTATATGGTTCTTTACCGACTTGCAAATTACAGTAAAACACCCAGGGAAGATGCCCAGCAGTGAGTGCCTGGGGGGTCCAGGTTCCATGGTCCCACTGTACAGATGTGTGTGCAGTTGGCACTCCTTTCCTGTCATGGATCCATCAGTTCTCTCTCTGTTTCCCCAGCTCTGGCTGTTGTTTTTGCTCCCTGGCAGTGGCAGTTCCTCCTCCACAGACACGTAATGCTGCACATCCCCAAGCAGGAGCTGAAATGTGCAGTTTTCCTGTGGCACTGCTGAAACCAAATGCCCTGTGCAGCCCAGAGTGCCAGCTGGGCAGTGCTGGCAGCTGAGCCTGGAGATCAGTGTGGCTCCCTGCTGCTGCCCAGGCATCTCCTCCATGGAGCAGCTTGCAGGAGCTCAGTTCCCCTCCTCGGCTCAGACTTGGGCAGCCTCAAAGTAAAAATAGTCTCCAAAAGGTCTTCTGACCTCCTGCAAGGTTCCCAGCCTTATTGAGTGGAGGGAAAGGATACATTAATGTTTAGCTTCATTTCTGTTTATCAAAGAGAAAAAAGCTTTTGTCAAGCATCAAAGCTTGGGGATTCGGGACACAAAGCAACTGCTTTGCTCTGGGCTTCTGAGGAACCTGAGGAAGAAAAACACTTGTTCAAAATTCCCCACTAAACTGGTGAATCTGAAAGCCCTGGTTTGTTAAAAGAAGAGGATCAAGAAATTCCCTGTCTGCTGTAAGCATCTCTGGAGCCTGGAGCTCCATCCAGGTGTGAAATCCTGGGTAGCAAGGACGCTGGCACTGCACCCTGTGGGGATTTGGGACTCCAGGCTGGGCTGAGGCTGGAGCTGGAGCCAGAGCCAGCTGTGCACAGAGCCCTCAGACAGACCAGAAAACCCCAAACAGGCTGAAGCAGCTGCAAGGGAAATGTAAAATAAACATGTGGCCTGAAGTCCGGATGCAGTTTATTTTAAAACCTAATAACTCCAGATAATTGATAGTGGAGTGCAGTATTTTCCATGCGTTGGATTACGAGCGTCTGTCGCTCACCAGAAGCTGTAACCTTGAGCTATGAGACATTATTGGCAGTATTTAACACAAATCTGTTTTCCATCATTGTCAAATCCCACTTCAATATGCACCACAGGAAGAAAGCCGAATACTAAATTGATTTCTTTAACGGGAAGTGTTCTTCAGGAGATACCAACCTGTGTGGAGATGCATTAATAGGATTACAATGGAACCTTTTTATTTTGCTTTATTTTGAATGGAGATTTCCTCTCCTGACACACCGAGATGCTGCTTGGCCACGGACATGACGAGTCAAAGGCAAGGCAAGGCAGCGTACCATGAGGAGAAGCTCTGTCTCTGGAGATGCAGCTCCTGAAGCTGGGACTGCTGCTGTGGTGGCTCTGCCAAGCCGTGGCTGCAGGGAGCAGCTGGAAACAGCAGCATCCACCAAAAGCTACGGGAGAGCTCACCAGGTACAGCTGACTGGGATGAGGGGCTGCATCCTGCTGCCATCCGACAGCTCCCGGGACATCCCTCCTTCTCCTGACCCAGCAGCCTTTGGGAGGGCCTGGAGAAGCATCTGGAGAGAAGCAGGACAAAAGGGAGCCCAGAGTCAGCGTGGAGCTGGGTGTGGATGTGCTCAGCCTGGCCCAGTGCAGGCGCAGTGCCCGGGCTGCCCGTGGCCAGGGCACTGGAACCGGCAGCACTGGCCACTGGAACTGGCCACTGTCCTCACAGGCACCGGCTGGGCAGTCTGGGGACCGCTGGTGCCAAGCAGGCAGGAGGAAGGTTTGCCTTCTCCAGGAGAGTGGGAGTTCTGTAAGTGACAAGGTAATTACCTTACTTCAGCATAAGCTGATTGACAGCGAGCTAATTGAGTAGTAAGAGCCCCGTGAACTGCTCTCACTTCCTTCTGCCGACTTTGCCTGAGCTGAGGCTTGTCTGGGAGTCCCGAGCCCGGGCAGCTGAAAGCTCGCAGCTCTTCGGGGCTCTGTTCAGTGGGGTGAGGAGCTCCCCCCGCCCCTGCAGGGTTGGCAGTCGAGCCACAGCCCTTGAGCAGCAGGTTCACCTGGCGGCTGCTGATTCAGACATAGCTGGGCGTGCAGCAGTGCCACATTAGAATGTCTGTGTCAGAGTTGTGGGCTACTGCAAGGTTGTTTTCAAGTCTGACTGGCAAAGCTGAACCTTTCCTTGTGATATGCTGAGGATTTATGTCTGTAAATATTGAGGGGATGTGTAGGAGGTGTGATGAGTGCTGGCCATGCAGGGCAGGTTTGCTCCTCACAGCTTCCCTGCGGGGCTGGCTGCTGCTGCCCAGCCAAGGGTCTCAGTGAGCACCCGGGGACTGCAGGGGCTGCACTGAAGGATGCTGTTCAGGCAGGGAAGAGCCACCAACCATTTGACAAACAAGGCTTTATAGATTTACAGGAGCACATTACAGTTTCCAAAGGCAGTATGGTATGTTCTGGAGCTAATTTGAAGGATGGTTTTGGATTCAGAGACAATGCCGCTCTGGCATACCCTGACAGTAAGTGATGCTGTTGCCGTGACAACTCACCAAATCTTCTCTTCCACTCTCAAAAGCCACCTGGGTCTCCAGCTGCCCTGGGAGTGCACAGGGCTAGTGCTGCACACCCTCTCTCTGGGCACCTGCCTTTGGCTTTGGACAGCAAGACTCGTCCCAGCCCGTCAGGCACTCACACTGCTTTGCTGCCCCACTTCTCCTCTGCAGCCTGTGCAGCACTGGGCCCGTGGTAGGTATAAACAAGCTGCCACTGTGATGGATAAGAAAATCACAGCGTCAGTTAGAGCGGATTATAGCTCTTTTCTCCCCTGACGGGAAGGAGATGTCTCTCCATACAAGCCTGAGGTTGCTCAGGGCAGCTCCCACCTTCATCCGTCACTGCTGGTCCCCAAGCACTCCTCAGCCAGAGATGCATTTGGTCTGAAATGCATTCCCGTGGGCTGAGGCTTTTGAGGTGATCAGTGCTGATGGAGACCGTGCTGCCCAGAGCTCTGCCCCGGGCAGGAAGGTTGTCCTGCTGCCTCCAAAGAAGCATGGCCCATCCCTTCAAGCTGCAAAAGGCACGACAAATATGGAGAGTCTGGAAAAGCCCCAGGTGACAGTGGAAAAGTGACTTGGCCCTGGCCAGCGCGTGTGCCCAGACTGGCTGCAGCCCTGTCCCTGCTCTGGAGCCCGTGCAGCGGGGATGCAGTGTGAGCATTGCCCGTGGACAGCGGAGATAGATTCAGGCTGAGCATCACCGGCTGGAGCCAGAGGAGCTGGGTCTGCCTTAAAGCGAGGTGTTTGTGACCGATCAGATAACACAGGAACATCTAATGGGATTACTTGTGATTGGAGAGTGTCGGGTGTGCCTCGGCTTTGTCCTGTGCTCAGCACAACTGTGAAAGGCAGAGCTGCCAGGTGTCCTGTGTGACAGAGCCCCTCAAGGGCCAGGGGTCACACAGGAGCAGCAGCTGAGGCTACGCTGGGTTATTGTTCCTGGCAATGTGGAGAGGCTTCCCCGGGAGGCTGCTGCCCTCCCGGCAGAAACTGTGAGGGGGTCCTGTGCAGGGGGTGCTGTGCAGGGATGTGCAGTGGGTGCTGTGCAGGGGGTCCTGTGCAGGGAGGTGCAGTAGATGCTGTGCAGGGGGTGCAGGGGGTCCTGTGCAGGGGGTGCTGTGCAGGGAGGTGCAGGGAGTGCTGTGCAGGGGGTGCTGTGCAGGGAGTGCTGTGCAGGGAGTCCTGTGCAGGGGGTGCTGTGCAGGGAGTCCTGTGCAAGGGGTGCTGTGGGTGCTGTGCAGGGGGTGCTGTGCAGTGGGTGCTGTGCAGGGAGTCCTGTGCAGGGGGTGCTGTGCAGGGGGTGCAGGGGGTGCTGTGCAGGGAGTCCTGTGCAGGGAGGTGCAGTGGGTGCTGTGCAGTGGGTGCTGTGCAGGGGGTGCTGTGCAGGGAGGTGCAGGGGGTGCTGTGCAGGGAGGTGCAGTAGATGCTGTGCAGGGGGTGCTGTGCAGGGAGTCCTGTGCAGGGGGTGCAGGGGGTGCTGTGCAGTGGGTGCTGTGCAGGGACGGCAGCACACAGCCATGCCACAGATCCTCCTGGCAGGGCAGCCGTGGCCCGGGGCCGCTGGGCTCCGGGAGGAAAGCTCTCCTCGCTGGGTGGGAGCACTCCGGAGGGCACAGGTCCTGCAGCCCTCGCTGGGAGTGCATCGCCTCTCATTGATCCTGGTCTGGCTTACCTGAACGAGCCGCGGCCCCGAGCGGGTGCCAGGAAGACATTCCGGTTAACAAGAGCAATTAGGGCTGTGACAGTGGCAGGAAAGGAGCTCGGCAGCGGTGATTAATGTCCTCACACCTCTGTGTGCCGCAGCACGGATGTCTCTGCTGCATGGTGGGCTGCCCCAGCCCTGCTTGCCTGCAACACCTGTTTGCTGGAAACTTTCAGGAAACTTTCAAGTACAGAGGAGAAACATCTCCTCTAGGAAGGTCTGTGGAGATGCAGTGCTTGCTGTTGGAACCAGACCTGTGGATGTTTTCCCTGGCAGCCAGGAAGCAGGGCAGGCAGGACCTGGTGTGCCACAGCGGCTGCCTGGGCAGGACAGGGCACAGCCTGGTGGCACAGGGCACCACTGGCAGCTGGAACCGAGCCACTCGTGTTACAGGACTGTTTTCTGCTGAGGCTGTGCCCATTTCCCTTCCATGTAACCTGGGGCTTCTTCAGCTCCTTCCCAGCCGTGCTCTGTCACTGGCCCAGTGTCTCTGCAGGTCGTGCTCGTGCTCCCAGTGCCGGGACCCTGCTGCTGGTGAGTGCCAGAGATTTCATCGTCTGTTTGCTAATGGAGATGGGCATTAACGTGATTATTTTGCATAGTGATTGATGACATGTGTAGCGAGATCACCATGTGAGGAATGAGAAGTGAAAAGGTTTAGGGAAGTGGGATACCTGGGGGTTGAGACAGGGTGTTTGAGTGCCATGAATCAGTGCTCTGTGGCCAGGAACCCACCCAGTGTGGGGAACTTGCTTCCAGTGCTGCCCTGGCTGGGGGTTGTGACTGCCCTGAGCAGCCAGTGCAGTTTGGGGGTGCCAGCCTGCTGATGGCAGGTGCCCAGCGTGCCGGCTGGCATCCGCCACAGGCAGTGGCAGGCGGAAGCTTTCCCTCCCACGATGCCATACGGGAAGGCTTCTGTCACTGTGCCACTGCAGAGAGAGGAATTTAAAAGTGTGACAAGGCAGGTTCCTCTGAACTGCCTCCAAATACCCGCCTAAGAATAGTATCTCCCTCCAGAAGGGTGGCTGGCTCCAGGCTCTCGTCTCCCCGCGCTCCCAGCACTCCATCCTTCCTCCTGTCAACGTGCGGGCTGTGACCAGCTGCCAGGATCGATGTGTGAGGGGCAGGGTGGGATTTAGGAGTCACACAGACAGCACAGATCTTCTGCAACGTAAATCTGCACTCCACCTGCACAAAAGCAGAAGTCCTGGATTTTTTCCCCAGCTCCTTCCCCTGTTAATAGCAGGCCCTCTGCTCTGCCTGTGATGGCTAAGCACAGCAGCTTTACCAGGTGATAAACCTGGCTCAGTGAAGGCAGACTTTGTGTCAAACACGGTAACATTCCCCCAGCACAGCCCCAGCAGTGCACAGCCCAATGCCAGCTCACGGGGTTAGGCAGCAGAGCCCCCGTGTCCTGCCAGGTGAGACACAGAAAATGGGGTGTATGTGGCATGGGCGAAGGGAAGCTGGCAGTGGCTTCCTCCCTGCTTGCCTTCCACTGAAGACATTTACCTTTGAAGCAACATGCTGGAAGGTTTCCTTGCTGATTAAAGCCCAGCATTAGTATGCAGATGAAAACATGAATCGGCCTAGATGAGGCTTCCTGGGCAGTAGTGGAAGTCAAGGACTTAATCTAGCCTGATCTTGGACATGGTTTAAATTTCTCAAAACAAGAGCACATAACCTGCTGCAAGTTTTGTTTCAATAAACCCTGTCAGCAAGCTCCAGCAGCCTCTGTTTGCCTTCACAGTGATGGTCAGCAGAGGTGAAGTACCTGGCGTTGGTCCCTGCACCCCGTGCTGCTCCAGCAGCCCCCAGCTGCTGCTAGGACAGATCCTGGCATCCCTCCATGCCCCTGAGCTGTGCTGCTTCACTCCAGGCCGAGCCTGTTCCTCTGAAATGCAGTGGTCTGAGCCTTCAGCCAGCTCCAGCTGAGCCACTGGTGGTGGCTGGACCCTCTCCAGGTGATGAGCAAGTGAGCTTGCTGCTGCTGTTCAGAGATCTTGAGACCTCTCTTCTGTCCACCTTCTATTGCTTGTGGGAAAGACTCGTTTCATGCTCTCCCTGTAGCTTTGCAGGGCCCCCATAGCTGTCCATGGGACAAGGACAGTTCCAGCTGTTCTGGAGTTCCAAACCTCACCCCTTCGAGTTGCAGTATTTATTCATAAGAAAGTATGAATAAATAAATAATATGTCATCTCTGTGCCAGGTTCGGGAATTTCTTCTGCCAAATCCTGCACGCATCCCTTTGATACAGAGGCCAAAGCTCTGGAAGTGCTAGCTAAGCCCCAAGTTTTGATCAGATTTGCAGAAGCTCAGATTGCCTTGCGAGTCTCCAAATCCAAAGAGAATTCAGGGGCTGCAAAGGCAATGAACTGCCCAGCCTGAGGGTACTTGGGGCAGAGCAGTGATGAGGTGTTTGGTGGGCACAGTTCACAGGAGCAGCTCATGGCCATGGTGGGGCAGAGAGCGGGGCTGCTCCTCTCCACCCCTGGCTCAGAAGGTTCCTTGGGCTGGCTTCAGTGTGGCACTGGTCCTGCCCTGTGTCAGGGGAGCCATGGGGGGCTCTCAGGGATGGCACCTGGTGCAGCAGGCCCCAGACCCCAGACCCCAGTGCAGTCAGGCTGTTTCTGGGCAGCAGGATGAGGGCAGGCAGAGAGGGGATGTCTCTGGACAGAAGAGCAGCTGACTTGATTAGCGAGCACTTAATTAGTCTCTGTGTTAAAGCCTCCATCCACAGCAGCTGTACAAGGAGCTGTGAGGACAGGAAACATTCTTCAGCAAGAACAAGCAGCGAGACTGTGGGTTCCCAGACTTTCCCTCCAGAGTTGGAAAGCCTTCACACCAGGAGCACCAGCCAAGAACTGCTGGCAATGCCAGGCAGCCAAGCACAGCCATTGCTGCTCCATCCTTGTGCATAAATTACCTCCGGGCTCTGAGCTAAACAAAGGGCCCTGAAATAATTCTGCATTTTAATAAAGTCAGCATTCGTGCCACTGTTGTCCTTACAGAAAGAGAATTTGCATTTCCTTCTGCCAGCTCGCCCCACACAGCCCGCTGGCACTGAGGCCTGTGCACTCGCCTGTGTTCCCACCAAGGACAACGTTAGATATTGTTTCTTAATCACAGTGACACTAGAAACAGGGTAGAGCTGCCCAAAGCCCCAGACTAAAGAGCACATCAATATCTGCAGAGCCCTCCAATGTGCAAGGGTGCTTTTCAGCAGCGCTCTCCAAAACGCTTGTGCCGGTGGCTGTGCATCCCTTTGTGTCCCTGTGGATTCCTCTGGCAGCAGCCTGTGGGCAGGTTCATACCCCATGGCTCTGAGAGATGGGGAGGAAGAGCTGCTGCTTGCACTGCTGCTCTGTATTCTTGTCAAATCTGGAGAGAAACAAACTGCAGTTTCTCCCTCCCAAGGGGAAGGGATCCCCTGGGCTTAGGGATCCACCAGCTGTGCCTCCAGCAGGCAGCATGCAGTGAGCAGATGAGCAGCATCACAGTTCTGTGCAGGTGCTGATGGGTGCTGGACAGGTGCTTCCCCAGGCAGGCAGAGCAGAACCATGTCTTCTTTCTCTCTGATGGGCCTGTCACCCCTCTGGTTTCCCTCCTCACCCCCCTGTGCTGGACACACAGGCCAGGGGGGCTGGTCTGGCCTGGAGCACAGAGCCTTTGCAGCTGGTGCCCAAAGCACCAGCTTGTGTCCTGCTGCAGGGACAGAGGCACTCGCCTGCCCCAGGGTTTATCCCCCGTTCTGGGAGGGTCCCCGGCCCACAGGGCTCTGTCCCACTTGGTTGCTGTGGGCTGGGCAAAGCTCTGGCTGCAGCTGTCCCTGTGCATCCCTGCAGGGCTCTCTGGGTCCCTGTCCCACCTCTCACCTCCACCCCACTCCCCTCTGCTGGCAGCTGCACCAAACCCTGCTGTGGGGGATAGCTGCAATCACAGTTTTCAGCATGTTCAATTACTGCCAGTTAATGATGATTAATTTACAATTAAGGGCCTCTAAAGGGTAGTGTGTCTGTTAAATAAATATTGATCTTTCATTTGTGGCCACAGATATATTGCCCCAGTTATGGGAAGCGCTGCAGCAGCAGAGCCGGGCTCTCCCAGAGAGGCGCTCCCTGCAGAACCCGAGCTCACAGGATTGTTGGGACACTGGGGACTGCCCAGTGCAGGGAACTGGGCTTTGCCTCGTCCCAGGAGCCTGGGCTCTCAGGCTGGACAAGGATCATGATATCTGGGGAGTTTCAGTGCTGACTGGAGGTGCTCAGTCCTGTTGGTCCTGTTCCCGTTTGCAGAAGGGGTGTGGGAATGGGGATGCTGGAGCTGGTGTTTCCCTTTTGTGTGAGCCTTGATTTGCCTTGTAAAGTAAACAGATTGTCCAAAGGCTCCACTAGCGGCCTGACAACAAACTCCTTCCTGAATATATGTGTTTTCCAGCCCCATTTCAGCCATGCTCTGCAATCTCTCTCTGGCCAGCGTGGTTGTGCCGCTGCCCACACATGCACCCACACTGTGGGCTACCGGACTTCCACCTGTCTAACCCCCTCTCCAAGCGGTATTTTTCTAAAAATCTCTTACCAATTACTTGTTAGCCATACAGCTCTCACCTTTTTCCAAGGCATTGACCCCAAATAAACAAAGGCCATTTCAACCAATTGTCAGATCCATCCAGACCTCAATGCTGGATTTCGTGCTGAATGCTGGAGCTCAGCAGGGATTTCTGCAGGGGTGTAGCACTCTTCTTTCTCACCTCTGATTCTTTTCCACATGCAGATGAGGTGGAAACACCTTCCCACCCTGCCTCCAGACATACCCCAGGCAGTCCCTGAGTGTGCCCTGCTCCTTTTTCCTAGCACATTCCCAGTCACTGTCCCCTCATCTCCCTTCCCCTCTGCATTCCTTGGAAGCAGGCTCACCAGGGGAACACTCTCTGGCTTTCTCTTTTATTTGAGGCATGTATTTGGAACAGTGCTTTTGTTCCAAATGAACACGTTGATTCATTCAGAAGTGCAGTTTCTGTTTTTGAATCAGCAGAGCTGTTTATGCTCATAGTGTCCATAAAACTGTTATTTTAGTTCTGACACTGATGCTTATGAATAAAATTTAGATCTCATTCAGAAGAACATTAGCTGTAGCTGTTTGGCTTCTTGTTAAAGCATTAATTTTTATTGAGACCACATTGCCAAGCAGCTCCTTCTGCATCTTGCAGCAACCAAGTAGCTGGAAGTGGAGAGTTGGGTGGGACCAGATTGCAGCACGTGTCCCCCAGACCCTCGCCTCCAGCTGCAGTGATGATGATGATGGTGGTGGGAGCCTCCCAGGTCCCCCAGGTGAGCAGGGCACATGGGAGCAGGGGCACCACACTGAGGGGAGATGCTGGGGTCTGCTGGAGGAGTCAGGAGCTGACACAGCAGTGCTTGCTCGTGCTGGGTGGATGTTGGGTTTCTGGTGCCAATTAGCTCTCCTGTGTATTTATTGCACCTTTTTGCTCAGAGCAAGCTGTTAAATGTCAGAAACACTTTAGCATTTTAGCAGAAAGATAATTTTTAATAGATTCCACCTACAAAAAGGAGCTGACTGGCAGAATATTAAACTGAGGGAGATTTATTTTTACTCCGTGCCTCCAAACAGCTTGAGATAACCATTTTTGCATGGCTCCTTGCTGATTAATGCTGCTGTCTCTTGCCTGTCCTCCTCACTTGATGCTGTGGCAGCTGTGGTCTCTCACATCCCATTAACCTTGTCTGCAGAAGGGATACCTGGCCAAAGCAAGAATTAGCCCTTGTAATTAGGAATGTAAACATCTCACTGCCTGCTAACATCCACACATCCTTCCCTGCCTGCTCCTGGTGCTTCTTAGGGCAGGATACCCCCAGACAGGCTATTCCTATCATCAGCTTCCCACATACCAGCTTTCAATAATTTCTAGTTGAAGAGGTATATAAAGACCAAATCAAACCCAAAGTAGCTTTGGTTCTTCAGGGACTAAGGTGGGTGTTCTGTCAGTGCTGGTTTTGCTCTCGAAAAGTGCACTGGGAGGGTTTGCTGGGACTGTGGTGAGTCTTTCCTCTTCCTTAGCAGAGCTGATGGATGCCTGGGATTTGTGGCTGGCACTGGCCAAGCCATCATGTTTTCAGTGATGGTGATGTTTGTACCTGGGCACTGCAGCTGGTGGCACAGCCCCAGGCCAGCCCCGAGTGCTTCCACAGCAGCACTGCCTGAGGTGTTGCAGGGATGTCACCTGTCACCTCTGCCTGTGGCCCAGGTTTGATTTTTGGGTGAAGCTGTGTCAGTCTGTTCTCAGTATGAGCAGTGACTCCCTTGTGCTGGATGGAGCAATTGAGTCATTGCTCATAATACAGCAGCTTCTGAAAATTCAGGTGACTTTATTTTTTCTCGGTGATATAACGAGCTGTTTTGAGTGATGTTAGATTTAATGGCTAAATCAATGTGTGTATTTAGTGTTAGCCTTTATTTTAGCACTAAGTGACATGAGATAAGCAGACTTAGTGTTAATTGGTTTGTGTTTAGCATTTACACTAATCAGACTGTGCAGTGCTGCCCAGAGCTCTTCAACACTAGTAATTCTGTTTATCCAAACCAGGAATTGTTTACTCTATTGACTAAAGTGGCATCGGGCTGTTTTTTCAGTCTCTTGGATGTTACGCTACATGTGTGAATTAACAGAGATCCCTGGCTAACACTGAGCAGTGCCACACACAGAGTGTGGGGAAAGGTGGCTGAGCAAACCTGCTGAGACAGAACACAGCAGGGTCCCTGTACGGGCAGCAGGGCCAGCAGGAGCAGCAGGAGCAGCAGCAGCAGCAGCAGCAGCAGCAGGAGCAGGAGCAGCAGCAGGAGCAGGAGCAGCAGGAGCAGCAGCAGCAGCAGCAGCAGCAGCAGCAGCAGCAGCAGGAGCAGCAGCAGCAGCAGCAGCAGGGCCAGCAGCAGCAGCAGCAGGGCCAGCAGCAGCAGCAGCAGCAGCAGCAGCAGCAGGAGGATCAGCAGCAGCAGCAGCAGCAGCAGCAGCAGCAGGGCTAGCAGCAGCAGCAGCAGCAGCAGCAGCAGGAGGATCAGCAGCAGCAGCAGCAGCAGCAGCAGCAGCAGGGCTAGCAGCAGCAGCAGCAGCAGGGCCAGCAGCAGCAGCAGCAGCAGCAGCAGCAGCAGCAGCAGCAGCAGGAGGATCAGCAGCAGCAGCAGCAGCAGCAGCAGCAGCAGCAGCAGCAGCAGCAGCAGCAGGGCCAGCAGCAGCAGCACCAGCAGCAGCAGCAGCAGCAGCAGCAGCAGGGCCAGCAGCAGCAGCAGCAGCAGCAGCAGCAGCAGCAGCAGCAGCAGCAGCACAGCCCTCTGTGGCTGCCGTGCTCCTGCCCTCATTGTGAGCAGTGCAGGAGGCAAGAAGAGCCTGTGCTCCCTGTCCCAGGCCTCTGTCAGATGGAGCTGCCATGGCCCCATTCCTGCACGGAGCCACTGCTGAGCTCTTGGCAGCAGGAACACAACGCTCTTCCCGTGGGGCACACACTGGAGGGGTGGGATATGGGTTATGGGCTGAGGTGCTGGGGCTGTGCTGCCCAGAGGGGAACTCGCAGGTCTGTGGGGCAGTGTGGATGTGCCAGGACTCTCCTCCTGTGGCAGGGCTGCCTGGCCTGGGCTCACACCCATCTTGTACTGATGGGAGCAGGTGCCTGGGCAAGAGCCCACCAGAGCATCCCAGGAGCCAACGGCAGCATGCTCTGGCCAGCCAGCAACACGCAGCATGGCTGCCTTCAAAATGGCTTGAAAATTGCCTCACCATTGCTCTGTTCCCATCACCTGGCTGGTTCTATTAGAGTTGGTTTTGGATCATTTAATTTTGATCTAAACATTCACTTCCCAGCTGAGCTCTTGGAGAGCTCTGGCTCCCTGGGCTGCTGCTGAGCCCCTGGAAGTGGAACTGCCTGTAGGATGTGCTGATGGACCCTGCTGCTGCTGCTGCTGCTGCTGGGAGCTGCCTCCTGAGCCATCCCTGCTCCTCCCCACTGCAGTCCCGGGGCTCCCTTTGCTCCTGGGCCCCTGACTCCTGCAGGGGTAGGTATGATTCACCTGTGAGAACCCATGGTGTGCTTCCCCAACAGGGGTGACCTGGGTGGGAGAGGTCAGACATGCCACAGGCTGCTCTGTGCTGTGCTGGGAGGCACAGCAGGATGAATTCCCTTTAATTTTGCAAAGTGTCGTTTTTACTGGTTTCTGCCAACCAACCCCAAACTGGGCTGCAGTGCCTCTCCAGTGCCACCCCGGGGATAGTGGAGAGAACCTGCAGTCATTATCTGGAGCTGCAGCAGCATCCTGACAGTCCCTGGGATGGATGTTAAATCACAGTGTGAGGGCAAGCACGGGGGTATCGCTGGGGCTCAGGGAGGAAGCTCTGCAGTACCGTTTGCACTGACTGTGTGATCCGAGTCAGAATGAGAATCATAAATCTTGATTATTCTCTGTCTCAGCTGATTTGAACCAAATGCCTTGGACAGGGATGTAGGTCACATCTCGCTGAAAACTGCAAAAAAACTGATTAAATGTACAAACTGATATCAATAGCACTCTATCTCTGTTAATGCCCAAACTGTCAGAGTTTGGGGAGAGGATTCTGTGTGGGCAGGCTCTGTCCCAGCCCAGAGCAGCTTCCTGAGGTGTTTCAGGGTGGCTTTTTCCCCACTGTTATTTATTTTGGTGCTTCGTTCCTGCAATTCTGGCTGTTATTATGATGCTGTCAATTACAGATGGCATCTCTGATTCTGATTGCACTTTGCTTACAATTAAGCATCCTATAGAAAAATGGAAATGCTGGGTCATTAACATAGTGTAATAATAAGGTAAACCATTCAATTATGGAGGAAAAACCACTTTGAATAATAAGGATATTGTATGCCTAAAAGACTTTCAGATGCCGATGTATTACCATTCTTGCATACATAATAAATGAACTTAAACCCCAAAATAATCAACAGAAACAAATAATAAATAGCTGTGCCCTCAGCAGCAGCCTGACTGGCATCACTCCCTCCAGGGGCAGAGGAGCAGCTATGGGGTGGGAATGGGTGAATCTTGGATCTGTGTAGTCCTTGGCAGTTGTTTTGGGAGATGCCTTGGCCGCTGCAGGACTCGGCTGATGCGGGGACTGACGTGGTTCCCACCTGGATGAGGAGGAGGCAGAGAAGGGGCTGGGACACTGCTGTGCCCTGCTCCCTGCACTGGGATTCTGCCCAGGGCATCTGCTGGGCTCCAGAGGCTGGATGCAAGCACTGGTCCACTGTAGATTAATCCAGTGGGATATTGTGCCTTGGACAGTCGAGAGGCTGATGCAGTTGGGGAGATCTCACCACTCAGTGTCTCTGTGGGGAATTCTGAGCTGGCTTTGCTACTTCCAGCAACTGCTGAGAGCCAGTCACCTCCCCACTTGTCTCTTCCGCTGCTCTGCCTGCAGCACTGATGCTCTGCATGGATCCATCTCATTGACAACTAGAAAAGGAACAGGTAACTGCAGGTGTGAAGGTCACCTGAGGAGGGTCACACTCCTGGCCACCACCTCTGACCAGCCTGGGGCTCCTCTGGCAGCCCTGAAGGTGGTTTTGGGTCCAGCCTTTTTGTGCTGGTCCCTCTGGCAGGAGGGCAGGAGTCCCTCTCCCATCCCCGGCTGCCAGTGGTGCTGGAGCTCAGCACAGGATATGAGGAATTACTGCTCTTTTCAGCCTATTTGGCAGTATCGCTGCTCCATAACAATTCCCAGCCTTTTAGCTGTTGATGGCTTACCTATTACTCTGGCATTGCTTTAGGATAACATCCAGATACATCTGAAGAATGGAATTTATTTACTCTTTTCCCTGAAAAGCTTTTAGTATGATACAGCCGTGGTGCTTTCACTTAGGCAGCCATTATTGCCGGGGTGTTTTTCCTGATAGAATTAAATTTTCCAGAGGATGAAAAAGGACTCCTCAGGATATGCAGCTCCAAACCACTATATTTTAATATTTTATTTCCCTGGCCTTCTTTGGGAAGGGCCCATCCCATCTTTGGGAAACTGGCATGGTTTGAACCACCCGATTGAGTCCGATCAGTGTCAGGTGTCAGCTGCACACTCAGAGCTTTCCACATCCTACTGGCTGTTCCAGGAACAGCAGCCTGCGAACAACAGCATCTATTATTGACAGGCTCGAAACTTCCACAGGCATCACTTAGCAACCATCAAGGCTGAGCTGGGTGGGAGCAGTCCTGGGTGGGAACAGTCCTGGGTGGGAGCACTCTTGGGTGGGAGCACTCCTGGGTGGGAGCAGTCCTGGGTGGGAGCAGTCCTGGATGGCAGCAGTCCTGGGTGGGAGCACTCCTGGGTGGGAGCAGTCCTGGGTGGGAGCAGTCCTGGATGGCAGCACTCCTGGGTGGGAGCACTCCTGGGTGGGAGCAGTCCTGGGTGGGAGCAGTCCTGGATGGCAGCAGTCCTGGGTGGGAGCACTCCTGGATGGCAGCAGTCCTGGGTGGGAGCAGTCCTGGGTGGGAGCAGTCCTGGGTGGGAGCACTCTTGGGTGGGAGCACTCCTGGGTGGGAGCAGTCCTGGGTGGGAGCACTCCTGGGTGGGAGCAGTCCTGGGTGGGAGCACTCTTGGGTGGGAGCACTCCTGGGTGGGAGCAGTCCTGGGTGGGAGCAGTCCTGGGTGGGAGCAGTCCTGGATGGCAGCAGTCCTGGGTGGGAGCACTCCTGGATGGCAGCACTCCTGGGTGGGAGCAGTCCTGGGTGGGAGCGCTCCTGGGTGGGAGCAGTCCGGGGTGGGAGCACTCCTGGGTGGGAGCACTGCTGGATGGCAGCACTCCTGGGTGGGAGCACTGCTGGATGGGAGCACTCCTGGGTGGGAGCAGTCCTGGGTGGGAGCGCTCCTGGGTGGGAGCAGTCCTGGGTGGGAGCACTCCTGGGTGGGAGCACTGCTGGATGGGAGCACTCTTGGGTGGCAGCACTCCTGGGTGGGAGCACTCCTGGGTGGCAGCACTCCTGCCTGGTGTCCGTGTGCTCTCCTGTTGCTCTGCTGGGGCAGGAGGAGCACAGCTGCGTGTTGGTATTGAACTCCCAGATTGGGAATCCTGAGGTGTGCAATGACTGCTGCCAACAAGGTGCTCTGGACTGCAGTGCTCTCTTCAGAGAGGTTTCTGTCCTGCAGATTGCATGTGCATTGGCATTTCATGTAGCTCTGCCCCACAGCTGAGCACTGGCATGGGGCTGGCAAAAAACAGTGGGAAGAGTGAACTGGCACCAAGGGGTGAACTCCTGTGCTGAAGGGAAATCTGGACTGGGAGCAGACTAGCTTGACTTGAACATCCTCAGGAGGAGGAGGCAGGACTCACCCCTGCCTGCCTTGCCTGTGAGTCCTCATTCCAGCACTGTGTGAGAAGCTCAGGCTAGGGCTGCTTTGCTGAAACTGTGACTAATATAGTAATTAAATCTGGTAGACGACACTAAGAGATTCCCAGTGAATGAGATCATGGCTCTTCTGTAAAGAATGCTAGTGAGACTTTGTCAAAATAATTTTGACAACAGAGGGGTTAGAAATACACATTTCCAGCCTTTTTCACAACCAGTTCCATGGCTGACTGCTGACCAACAATAAATTTTGCACTAAAATTGGAGAGACTGGCCCAAATTTATCCCTGGTCAAACAGTGTCACACTGAATACACATCTCCATCCAAAGAGCTGAGGTACCTTGGCACAGCCAAAGCTGAGTGGTGCTAAGGACTGTTTGTGACACCTGAGGAGGTGTGTGCTGACACAGACGTGCCAAGTGCTCCCAGCCCTGCCAGGAGCTCCCCAGGTAAAGAGCCAGTGTGCTCCTGTACATCCCACAGCTGCTGGTGAGGAGGGCAGTCCCCATCAGGAAAGCACATCAAGCATTTCCTCATCAGGAACCCCTCAGCACTAACCTGAGCCTTCTCAATTTATGTGAGAGCTGTGCACCGACAGGCAAGGGATTTTGGCACAAGGCAGCAGCCATGTCCCAGAGGAGATCCACTTGAGGAAAGAACAGAAGAAAGCAAGATTTAGCATTAGGATCATAATTTCAGATTACATTGTGCGAGTATCAACAGTCTATACTCAAGAGAGCCTTGGGGAACACAATGCTGCAGCAGCTCTCCCAGCTAGCCTGATCAGTGAGGGTTGGTTTTAATTGCAGCTGAATGGATCTAACCTTGTGATGTCTGTTCACAAAGCATTGCCAGATTAATATAGGTTCCATAGTTGCTTCTGCTAAAAGACTTTAATGGATCAGCTTAGTACTCTGCTCCATGATTATAGCAGTCCTACCCACCTATCATGCCTGAGCCAGATGGTCCCAGTGAAATCAGAGCATATTTATATTTTTGTCTGCTACTCAGCCACCTGCCCACTGATTTTGTTGCATAGTGGTAGGAGGAGAGGAAACTTCCTGGATGCAATTTGCCCCCCACCCCTTTCCCTAGCCCTGGTACCTGTCCCATCTCCCGGGAGATCCCGCAGGAGCCGCAGGAAGGATGCTCAGGGTGCCAGGGAGGCTTGCCCGGCCGTCTGGAGGCTCCTGGGCAGCAGCGTGGCTCTGACTCCTGGCACAGAGACAGCTGCTTCCCAGGCTGCTGGGGGATGTTTCCAGTCCTATCGGTGATGAGAGTCATTAAGAAGGTACAAGTACTAAAGAGATCTTGAGCGATGCCTATAAAACCTTTGAATCCTTGACAGAATCAATAGCAGGTTCTCAGGAGTAACTTCTTATCCAGGCCAACTTAAGCACATGCCAATGAGCCGTTAAAGATTTTGCATTTTGTGGAGACACAGAAGCCCTTTCATTGTGATTGCTGGACTCTAGACTAAGCGATATTGTGAAAAATCATATTAGAAACAGACTGTGCTCCAAAGGCATTTTCCTCAGTGTCTGGAGGTGTGGCTGGAGCTCTGCTCCCGAGCCGCATCCTCCCGCCCGGGCGGGGAGCCCGGAGCTTTGCGGATCGCTGCCAGCAGCAGCGGCGAGCCCTGCACACGGCAGCCGGGAGAGAGATGGGGGACAGGGAGGGAGCGGGGGAGCTGTGCTCCAGGAGATGGGGGGACAGGGAGGGAGCGGGGGAGCTGTGCCCCAGGAGATGGGGGGACAGGGAGGGGGCAGGAGAGCTGTGCCCCAGGAGATGGGGGGACAGGGAGGGAGCAGGGGAGCTGTGCCCCAGGAGATGGGGGGACAGGGAGCGGGGGAGCTGTGCCCCAGGAGATGGGGGCACAGGGAGGGAGCAGGGGAGCTGTGCCCCAGGAGATGGGGGGACAGGGAGCAGGGGAGCTGTGCCCCAGGAGATGGGGGGCTCAGCCGGGCACTGCCCCTGCCGCCTCTCGGGTACCTGTGCCATTGACACGCTTCCCAATTCGGCATCTCGGTTGCCGTGGCAACTCCAGGCTGCCATTCTGTGATGGGATCAGCTCTCGGTTCGTCACCACGCGGTTTCACCTGCGTTGGTATGGCAACCCGGCGCCGCGCTCATCCGGCCGATGTTGCGGAGCTGCGGACAGACGGAGGGACGGCTCCAAGCAGCGCTGGGAGGAGGGCTGGCCCTGCTGAAGGCCACTGAGACACCCCCAAGCCCCAGCTGCCTCCTGTTCCCTGGCTGCGCTGGGATCCGGGGCTGCCCCCGCTGCAGCTGCAGCGTCCTGGGCTCCCGCATCCTGCACGGCCGGGGGATGCTGGCAGCAAACTCAGCAGGGACTTGTCCTTGCCATCCCAAACTGCCCTCACAAGAGTGTTCTGCGTGGACAGTGAACGGCTTTGGAAACTCTGGGAAGAGGCAAAGCTCCTTGTCTTGGAGAGGGAAACCAATGGTACAGGCAGCCATTAATTTGGGGTTATAAGCCCTGCAAAAGCAGAACACAAGTCACACGCAGAGGGGGGTGCTTCACCCTCATCTCCTAGCCATCATTCCAGATTCCTAATCATTAAACTCTTCCAGTGAGTTTCCTGGGGATGGTTTGTTTTCCTTTGGCCCCCAGTCTGACCTGGCACCCGCTTTTCTGAAAGGGCTTTATAATTTGCGTTTAGTGTTTTTTAACAGACATATGTGAGCTGTTTGAATTAGAGCAATGTGAATCTATTAGGCAGCGACAGATGCAAGTTTTGTGTCTCTTATTAGAAGGGATTGGCTTCTGAGGTTTAGTGATGTGCAAAGGATTGGACTTTGGAGAGATTAAAATTATTTTCAGCGTTAAGCACAATATTTCTGAGCTAATGCACTCACTCTTGAATATAGATTCACAGACCAAAAAGATTATAAAACATTAAACCTATGTAAATTCAGCTGTAAATTTATGTTTGAACAAATTCAACAAGAGATTTGACTCAGGGGCTTATAGCAAATGGGTTCTGCCTTTAATGCGTGCTGTGGGCTCAGTTGCAATGCCGCTCTCCCCTTGAAAGTCCCACGCCTGCTGAATTACTGGCAGGTCACAGCTGACAGCTCAAGCAATTATACTGGAATGTGTTAATAATAAAAAGGAAAAGGATTCATGTTTGTCTTTTCAGAAGACAAAAGCAGCTGTTTGCTCCACCGTAAGGAGCAGTTGAGAGGAGCTCTGTGTGCAGGTGACACTTGCAGCACCTGGCCATTTCCTCTTTCCATGGCAGCCATGCAAATCCTTGTCCTCCTCTGTGATTCCCCAAACCCTGGGAGTTGCTATGAACTTTTTTCTCTTGTTGAGAA